>NW_023502114.1:0-306946 GCF_013396075.1 Fusarium subglutinans | reverse complement strand
ATAATATAATTAAATATAACTATTACTAATATTAATCCTTTAATATTTTAATATTTTTAATTATTATTAAAGTTTTTATTTTTAATAATAAATAAGAAAAAAATTAATTTAAAATAATAAAAAAGTAATACTTATTTTAAATAAGTATTTAATACTATAGTCCTGGTAGAGACCGTGACGAGCTGCTGTGATAAATGTTACACACGCGCCTGAGTAGATTTTGTCTATTCGTATTACCTCGAGTCTTGTAGAGTATTCTTATGTACGTCGACGAGAACCAGAACTTTCGACTCCGGGATAAAGCGAAAGAAGAGATGACCTCACTCCCCCTGATTTCGGCATACAGTGACAATAACGTGGAGGAGCTCATGGGCTTACTCAACTATCTTTCATCTTACCAACTTGTAGCTGATATAACACAAGGCTCGGGAGGTCGACGCCCAAACTTACAGTATGAGATAAAAGAAGCTTCAAAGGATGATCAAAACCCTACGCCCTTTGAGTTCGCTCCTAGCTCTGAGATTGTTGCAAAAGAGGAGTTCCTACAGGATGTCTTTGTGGACATCGATATCCCCGACCTTCTCGATCCTATCAAGAACAACCCTGACTTCAAGATGAGCGACCGCTTCAAGACGTTCATCACCAACACTGCGGTGGACTTCCGTGATTACGAATTACCGGACTTGACGAGGGATCCTTCTAAACTAAGATCCCGGGCGGCCAACCGCGCGGATGCGAGGCGACCACGATTCAGTGCCTGGGTGGTGGAAGAGGTTACTATTACTACTGAAAGACGTAGCAACGGCAGTTATATTACTTATCAGAATTAGTTTAATAATGCTTCTATATACTCATAGACTTCTCTATAGTACATAGGATCATTACAAATAAAAAGAGTCTTAAAAACATTGCTATTGCCTCCAACTGCCTTCCCTCTGGGGTTGTTAGACCTAGCTCCTGTTGGACATCTGGCTTTTACTCTTAACGGCGCTGCCCATGGTTCGTCTGCGGTCTCTGGTAGTTTCCGGCGCTCATGTCTCCGCCATAGTAGATCTTTGTATTCTCCCAGGAAGAGGTACGAGGGTCAACACCTCCCAGATGCTCAGTTATACGACGATGCCGACCGAGGAGGAAGGGATCTTGAATGTCGCTGGAGATGTAAAATCTCTTGCTGTGCTGTAGACTCCACGGGAGTCCGGGGACGAAAGTGTCGGGATTTTCCCGCATGTAGTCAAACAGCATAGGATACCAAAATTTCCCTACCAGAGGTGGCATATTGGCTCTGCTGAAGACCATGATTTTGATCATCTCGTGTGTGTCGTTCTTTGGGAACTCGGGGCAATTCCAGGTATTGTGTCGAGAAGAGTTGCAGATGGCACAGCCACGAATGAAGCCAGTGTCATGGACTCGATGACACATGGCTACCGTGTGGCCTTTGTCTTGACAATTACCACAGACCGTGGGATCATTAGATGCGTTCAGGCGAGTATTAGCGTCTCTCAGCTTGAAGTAGGCATTGGGGTCAGCTCGCTCGAGGGGAAGACTGTCCTGGGCTGAGACTGTTCGCTGTCGCTTTGCCGCGTGGGAAGGCATTTGGGGAGCCGTGTTTGGTGGTGCTGCTGAGATTACTGAATTCCAAGAGAGAGTGATGGGCTCGTCTCGCTGGAACATGCCCTCAATTGCCTGGATGGCAGCTTCGCGGTTGATGAAGCTTGCGTGGCCCTTGGCTTTAAGTAACCCATAGTTAACCCCCTGATTGTTCGCGTTCACCTCGTACAGGCTGTCGTGGCGGCCACCGAACACAGCTTGGTTCGCAGCATGGGTCATGTTCGTCTGTTCACCATCTTCCGTGTTGATCTTGCGCTTAGTGCCTCTATGTGCCTGGTTCGGGTGAACTTCTTGACTGTGACTCTCTGACTGGCTTTGAACGGCGGCCTGGTCCTGATACTGAGGGTAGCTGTCGTTCACCAAGAGACGAATAGCATTGTCGACTTCTGCACTGAGCGGTTCAGCATATAGAGGCTGGAGGTGCGTAGTCACTGAAGTGAGTGGTTGCTGAGGAGCACGCTGATGGTAGTCATCGGACCGATGGTAGTTGTTGGCAACTCGACCGTATCCTTGGGGATACAAAGCGGGTTGCTCATATTCCCGTCCTTGCTGGCCGTAGCTACGACCTGGTGTGGCATTTCTGAACCCTTGGGACTGGCCACTACCACGACCTCGTCCGATATGAGGACGAAGAAAGTCTTGACCGCCCTCGTATGGGTGTCTGCGAGGGTTATACCGACGGTCGTTGGAGGACATCGTTCTTCTGTCGATGTGTTGTCGATGTTATCAGTAGTCGTTGATGTTATCTGTATTCTCTGACGTTGAGTGTGATGGGAGTGAAAAGCGAAGAGGAGAGGAGATAGAAACAGAGACGAGAATACATTGTCCATGGAGATATTGGATGACTGGCATGAACACTCGTTCGAATAGCCTTTGCCAGTGTCAATGTAGAGTCCTGCCACTCTCAGATATCAACTCAGGCTCCAGCCAGTCAACGGACACTTACGCACTGTTCTACGCAGTTGATTTCCCGGACTCAAAGTCGCAGTGGCATCTGCTAGTTCAACTGTCTCTAAAATTATTTACCATAATATATACCAGATTGGCAAACATGAGCCAGATCATGATTTACCCATCATGTGACACTCATCAAAATCACACCAGATATATCACAACGTTCAGTGCAATTCACAGGAGCAGAGAGGTATACGTCTATTGCCACTGTCTATCTAGATCTAGGTAGTGACGGGGCGTATGCAGCTCCCAGCTGCGTAGGACGGATGTGGCAATCCACGGTTTGGACTCCTCTACCTCCAGCTTGATGTTCTTTCATGCGCGTGCCCAGACTTTGGCTTCAATGATTGTCTCCATCCACTATAGTGGCATCTTGACCCCCACGTTGTCTTGTCCAAGATTCCTTGCCACGGAAGGCGGTAGGTCTTGTTTTGTGTCTGCATGGCGGCGTGTGGTGCTAGTCTCTTAGATCATGAGAGGCAGGGCTGACGTACGTTTCATTTCCGACTCTGAATTCGACTTCGAATCTGCCCCCAGTGACCTCGAACTCATCCTCATTTAGTGTCCAGAGGGTCAGAGGATCTACCCCGAATAAATGGAAGGAGATCTTGAACATGGTGACGAGGTGTTGAGCATATTGGTTGGTCCTCGTCTGTCTCTTGATTGCTTCCTCGTGCACTGTTCCTCTCCAGTACTGAATGAGAAATCTTTCTTCGTCATCATGACTCCAATCTTCGTTGTAGGTCGGATCGGGGCATCCGTACTCGCCTTTGGCTTCATACGCCCGCTTTGTCGGACCTTGAACACCAACAAGACGGACTGCCTCTTTTGCGGCACTCTTTCTCCAATGACGCTGCATCGCGCGCATACCTTTGATCTCATACCTGTCCTCTGTCTCGAGGAGAAGATCGTCCCATTTCTGATCACTTACGACAGGAGGAATTTCTTCATCTTGGATGTCGGATTCCGAGTCATCATCAGAGCTTTCGGCTGTCGCTCGTGCGGCTCGTGGACGGGGTATGCCGATCGTGGACTTCTGTGGGATGGTGGTTTCTGTACCCTTTTTATTGTTCTTCGACCCGTGAGGCCGGCCTCGGCCTCGCTTGGCTGCTGGCTCTGATGGCTCAGATGGTTCTGGGACCGATCTTTTCTTCGATCCTTTGGCGGGCATTCTTGCGCTTTGTTGAGGATGTCTGAGGCCGGATGATGTGAGATTTGAGTGAAGATGAAGATTTAGAATAGGTTGGCCAGATTTGTGAGGTACCTTGGTAGGTACCTACTAAGGTAGACACTTTGTCATGAACAGGCGTTGCCAGTGTTGGTGCCAGTGCCAGTTCAAAGTCCTGCCACTCTTAGACATTAACTCACACTCCGGCCAGCCAATGCACGCTCACGCCCTGTTCCAATGGCAATATAGGTACGTAGGTAGTTAGGATTACAAATTTCATTAATTTTCTCTTTTCTTCATCGCCTAGCAAGAACTATCACCCCTTTTTGAAGACATTATCTCCTAAACCCAGTGGTTCCATGCTCAATACACATCCTCTCCCCAATAGGCGTATGGATAGGTCCATACGTCCAACTTCCTCCAAGTCCCTGTACAACCTCTTTGCGTTTCCTCGCACTCATAGCCGCAACTCCCTCAAGTCCTCTTACCCACGGTGCATCAGCAACATACCAAAGTGCACCAGCCAGACTTCGTGGATCGACGGGCAAGTCGGGCCACTTTACCAGTAAACTCGACAACATAGCTAACACCATGATGAGAAGAATACCAATGCTCAAACGGGAGCATATCTCGTGGGCTTCACTTGTCTGTGTGAGACTGTATGGTACGTTGGCTAGTAAAATAGGGAGAAACTGGGCAAGGAGGGTCGTGAAGGCTGTGAAGAAGAGGAGAGGATCGCGGATTCGGAGGGCGACGAAGAAGCCGGAGACTGGGTTTGTTGCGGGTGTCATGAGGACTGATCGTGTAGGAACTTGAGGATCTTGAGCCATTCGACGGTAGGGTGTGATCACAGCGACACCTGAAGAGTCAGTATATGTATCGAAAAGGGGGTGAGGATGACTTACTGGTGAAGAGAAACTCCCAGCAAAAGACAACAATGACACCCAGTGCGGAACAAACAAACCGTACACCAAAGTCTTGACTCTCCATGAGTTTCTTCATGTTCTTAGGCAAGTGGCTGAACGTATCAACAAAGTGATAGTAGCTGATGAAGCCAAGAAGACAGATCAGAAACACCAGGAATGTGAAGCGGTACCAGAAACTCAAAGCCATGAACGTCTGAGGCGCTCGACGCCGAGTTTGAGGTCGATACGCCATGCCCTCCTCATATGGCGTGTTACCATAAGGGGCTATGATATCACGGTTGGCATCACCAACAACAACAAGACCATACTCATCTCTCCCCTCTTGGTTACGAAACCACCCCATAGCGAACCTCTTCTCCGTAACAGCCCCCTTCAAGTCTTTCCAATCTTGAGCACCCATCGATCGAATCTCAGGGTTACGAGCAACGAGCGCCGCCGTATTAGCAGCACACCAGGGATTCGCAAACACACCAGTTCGCCAGTGTCGACTGATGACGCTGAGTGTGAACATGAGTAGAATGGCGATTGCGCCGAGAAGACCAACGAGCGCGTAGGCAGCTGTGTTGGAAACACCAAGTTCAAGAGCACAACCGTCGATGGCACCCTTTTTACAGCTTCCATAGATCTTGAGACCAACAGCTTCACTGGATAACGGGGCCGCGATACTCGATGCCCAAAGAGCGAGTGCCGTCAAAAATGGAAGAGGCTGGTTGTTGAACAACAGCTTGAACGGAAGATAGATACTCATCCATCCATCAAAGCTCAGCAACAAGGCCTCACGACCTAGAGCACCACCCTGTCTTGACAACGCAGCAAAAGGCTGATACTGCTGCGCCGACTGATTCAACGCTCGGATCCCCATTGCAAGAAGAACAGCAACGATAGGTGGTAGAAACTTTCCAATGAAGTACCCAGAATGCGTAAGCGTATGCGTCGTAGCTTCAACAACAATCTTGGTATCACCAGTCGGCGTCTCAACATCCGTGACAACAACCTTTGTCGGCGGCACAGTCGTAACACGCGTAGTGCCAACTGGTGTAGAAACAGACGTGATAACCTGTCCGTCCGCCAGAGTCTGAACCATGGTTACCGGCGGTGGCGCATCAACTACTGTCTTGACCGTAGCAGCGACTTCACTTGTTCTAACCCTCGTAACGGGGGGTTCCGCAACTTTGCCCTCTGAATCGATAGTAAGAACCGAATAGATCGTCGTTGTCCCGACAGAAGCATAAACAATTGGTGGACCAGTCCGTGTCGTTTCTCGAACGGTTGTGCGGACGGCGCCGTTTTCTTTTACGGTGATGAGGGTTTTTGTTTGGCCGGGTTGGACAACTGTTGTAGCTTGCCAATCTTCAGGGGGGACTGACTCTTCGGGGATGTAGGATGTAAATGACGATGCTGCTTCGGTGATGGTTTCGGTGAGGGTTGTTTCGCCGGTTTCTGTGATGGTCTCTGTTGTTTTGGAGACTTCGATCGAGCCTGGTTCTGTGACCATGGTTGTAAAGACTGATTCAACGAGAGCTGTTGTCAAAGTTCCTCCTTCGACATCCCCAGTTGCTGTGGGGATGTCATCTGTAGGTACAGGCTCTGGCTCGGGTTGTGAGGCTTGAGATTCTTTATTTCCGGTGTCGGCTGTTGGTTCAGGTTGAGATGGTTCGCTCGCGACATCTTGTCTCTTCATATAGAAGAGATTTTCATTAGTGATTCGGAACGAACGACTTTCTAGGGTCGCTGTTTTGTCATCGCCATTCAACGTGCGTGTAGCATAAATGATCAATCCCATAAGACCCAGCAACACAAGAATTAACGCGCTGATGAAGGGCCATCGTAGAGGAATTGGTCGGTAATCAGGTCTCTCTCTGTCCCGCTTCTCAGGTTGACCCGCATCCGTCTCGACAGGATAAACCTCCTGTGCAGTCACAGGCTTATACTCGTATGTAGTCTGCTGTTGCTGTGGCTGCTGCTGCTGATATGGCTGATAATGTTGATATGGTTCATTCTGAATATACGGCGGTTGATACATCTTGACGACCGCAAAGTTTGTGTATCCAACTTGAGTCGCGAGCAAGGAAAGGAGGCTTTATTAAACTACCACAAAGTCCAACGCCCAAGCCCAAGCCCCCCGGCTCTTCAACTTTCCGAATGCAACGGGGCATCCGCCGTGTCATTGCAAGTCCATCATTGGCCTCGCCCTCGACGGCATAATAACCTAAACGTAAAATCCAGGCGTGGCGTCTCCCTGGAATACCAGGACAGCTGAGCTATTGAGAAATGCCAGGCTGCTATTGGATCAACAGGCGAGTGGTGTTGTAGGGCTGAGAGTTAGACGGTCTCAAAGAGGGAATGCCAAGACTGAGCTGGAGTCTAGACCATTTAAGCTTATCGATATTTGGGTAAAGCCATCATGTGTCATTTCCACTAAGCACAAGGTTCGGCAGTTAGCCTTGCACTATTTTGCATGTGAGTTTGGTAAGAATGTTTGATTATTCGTATCTACGTATGACAAGGCAGATTCCAACGCCTCATGTCCAAAACCCAGTATTCCAAACGCCATCCCAATTATACCCAAAATTTACCAGCCGAGAACGTTGAATAGGCTTGTTCGGGGATCAGGAACAGAACCGTTGAAAGTTTTTGCACGAACAGTCTCGCTCTTTGTGGTGTTGTATTGACTAAAGTAGCGGTCGAATGTTCGGGATTGGTTTGTGAGTTGTGAACGAACGTAGCCGCCAACAACAGAGATGCTTCCCACAGCGATGAGAACAGGAAGGACCCTGAATATGTTAGTGAAGAAGTGGTAAAAGGGCAGTGATGCTTACTTGGGGCCGACAGTGGGCTTGATCATGAGAGCAGCCATTTTTGTGGATTGGTTTGATTGGTGGGTGGGTTGTGTAAGTGAGCTAAAGCTGAAGCTGAGGATGCTAGTGTTGTTGGTGAGATGATCTCAGTGATTGTTGTTGTGATTGTGATTGATGGTGATGAGGAAAAGTATTTGAGAGTCAATAACTCCATCATTATATATTCTCGTCTTGAGGGCCATTTCGTTCATTTCCGCAACCTATTTTCGTCGGTCGCATGTTGATGTTCTGAGCTGACGGGTGGTGCTGTTTTTGGTGGTGCCATGGAATGATCCAGCCCTGGACACAGCCATTTCGGGCGATGCCGGGGTCCGCCACACCAGAATTGGATCTCTACACCTTGAGATCTTCACCTTCAGGATGATCGAGAGGATGAGAGATTGTCTGTATCTACGGTTAACTATATGTTCCCTTTCTTCGTACCCTTACTATCTTCAAAATTTGACTGCATTTTCAGAGTCCTAAACATTCGTGGGTGTCATGTCATACACAATTGTAATTTGTATCGAACAACCAGATACATAATTCTAGCTCAATAACTATCAACATGAGTTTTTTCTCTGTGGCAATCATATCTTGGCAATAGTTCAATCGAAGCTATCTACAAAATGCATCTGTAAATGCAATTATGGTGATGGCATACTCAAAATCTGGTGTTGAGAAATCATCTGATTTTCGGACCCGGCGTCGACCGAACCCACCCAAAATTCTCCGGGAAATCAGTCCATCATTCGGTTGTCGACACACTCAGCCCCGAAACACATTCTCGACTCCTAAAATCGTCTCACTGATCAACTTTAACTCTGGTACCGGAATCTTCAGGAACAATTGCTATGTTTTTCCTTCCAAGCGTGTATTTTTCTCCATCCAACGATGGATTGAGTGATGACCTCATCAACTTCCTGTTGACCTGAAAGTCAGTGTCTCTGCATCAGAACCCTCTTGTCTTCTTCTTATCTGTGTATCAGCTCTCCGTATGTCCCGGCCAGGTGAGCCCGGAGTCATAAAATGCCCACCGGTAGGGTCCCACAATTCCCGGTGTCCTCGCCGGTAACACGGCCGGTGATGTGATGCATCACAGCACAAAAAGGAATGTAGATAAGCTCAAGTCAAAAGAAATCACGAACGCATTTTATTTGAATCCTTAATTATAAAAGAATTGTCTCCTATCTCTCATCAAGTCTCAAAAGACCTTCACCTTACAAAGTCAATACAGATCATATCATGGATATCACACCTACCGTCAACAGTCCATCAATACAACCATCCCCAAACATCCAACCAACGGCCGGAGAATTCCAATCCAATCCCCAGACCCTTCACCCACACGTCACATGCTTCTATTCCCGCCTCAATCCCAAAACGTCCATCACCCATCAATGACATCCAATAATCGTCAATGGCTACACATCTCCAGATATTCTGACGCGGGGAAGCTCCTGATACTGTAGCTCACCACGTCATCCCTCCATCATCCAAAGCTCTTAGATCATTGACCAAGCCCTATTAAATAGCAAAGCTCCCTCAATGAGCAGACCTCAATATACTACTTCATAATAATTGCTGTATCAGAATAAGTCAAAATGTCCATGAGACTCATCTTTCGTCCTGTGGTGCGAATCCCACTCCTCCGCCCCCAGATCCGCCTTGCTACTACAAACCCTACGCATGTCCATCCAGATGGTAACCTCGGCGGTCCGGGAGGTCAGCAACCCCCACCTGTACGCCCCGGCGGTCCGGAAGCCATCACAAGGAACTGGTACAGTCACCCTCACCCTCCTTGCTATCACCACTGACACTCCCAGGATGCCCATCGCTGCAGCTGCAGCTGTGATCGCAGGCGGCGTCTTCATCATACTCCCCACACGAGGAAAATCTCCTGAGAGAACTCTCGAGAGCGACATGGTAGCTGCCAACTCGACGGCGATTGGATATATCGGTCAACCATCTGGAAAGCCAGGTATTGCCTCTCATTACAGGGAGCTTCGAGATGGGAAGGAAGTCGAGTCGATGAAGGAGTTGAGTGGGAGAAAAGGCGGTGGTTCAATGGGACCTTTCAGAGCGGAATAAATAACGAAAAATGTATTTCATAACGGAGGCGACTTGCCCAGAGTATCAAATTGTCTATCATCGCTCGATGGAGCTGTACATTAATAATAACACATCGCTTACTTCTGCTCTGACGGTTCGTCTTTCTTCTTCTGTAGCAGATAATCTCCCCCAAACACCGCTTTGTACACTCCTCTCAGTCCTCTTATCGGCCATCCTGTTCGTGCCGTTGACTTCATCAGTTTCTCGTCCCCTTCGATATCTACTTTGACTTTGTCGTAGACATTCGGTAGATACGACGCTCCGTACTTTGCTCTTAGCGCATCGTACGCTTCTTTGTTGTAATGCGACCAGAATTCGTCTTCTGTGTAGTATGCTTGGGCGTATAGCCATTTCTTTCCTCCGCAGTCTTGAACCTTTTGCTCTAGTGCTCGATTATGCCGAATTGCGTCTCGTCGGTTTCCTTGCAGAGGACCCCATATTCCAAAGTTCATAAGTTCCACGGTTCCAGGTTTTGCAAATTCTGCGTGTAGACCATACCCTGAGTCTGGGTCTTCTCGTCGTACTCGTAATGGACATATCCAGAGGG
Source organism: Fusarium subglutinans (assembly GCF_013396075.1). Classification (NCBI taxonomy): domain Eukaryota; kingdom Fungi; phylum Ascomycota; class Sordariomycetes; order Hypocreales; family Nectriaceae; genus Fusarium; species Fusarium subglutinans. The sequence goes on along the minus strand of NW_023502114.1, from coordinate 296,794 downwards.
GATAGATTCTGAATTGCTTGTCCAGCCAGTTCTGAAACTCTGGTACGCTGTTGTAAGGCACTCCGACATCTTGAACCATGTAATAGTCAAACAGGTTACTTTTGTGGCCAGCAGAGTACATGACGCGAGCTCGGAGTAGAGGGTCCAGGATATATCGAGTCAGCCGGTTAAAAGGTGCGAGAAAGTAGTCAAAGGCGTATTTAGCGACCCAGAAACCACCTCTGTCGTATCGGAATAGATAATCCTTCAATGGGATGTAGTCGGCGACGCAGGTGACAGATCCCATGCGTAGCCCATCTCGAACCTTTTCAACATGAAGATAGAACCACTTGTCCTTCCGTCGGTTCAGTTGCCTTGGCGTAGCGCTGATTGGTATCTCATCCACCATTCGTCCTGCACATACAACAGTCGTATCCTTGGAGTAGGCAATCCCATCAACATAATCATTCTCCCACCTCTTACACTCCTCCTTGATAATCTTGACAGACTCAGATGGCCCCCTCGCGAGTCGGTACTTGAGCTCAACATACTCCTTGGCCTCCTTCAATTGAACTTCCAACAACGTAACCACACCGAGTGTTCCGAACGCCGAAGCAGCACCCCAGAAAAGATCCGGCTGCTCCGTCTTGGAAGCACGCGTAACACTTCCATCGGCTAGAACAATCTCAATCCAATTGACGGTCGCGTCGAAAGCCCCGTACCGAAAAGAACTGCTCTCTCCCGACGTCCCCGAAAAGCCACCTCCAACGGTAATAGCCGGGAACTCCATAACGACCAGCGGAACAAGCCCCAGCGGTAGCGTCGCATCAACGAGGACTTCCATTGAGACATTTGGTTCAACAATGACCGTCTTGGAATCTTTGTTCACTTCAATGACATGGTTGAGCTTGCTTGTGTCGACGGTGTTGTCCACTCGCCGGTTTGAGTGCCGTGTGCTGTTAGTTGAGCCATGGTATAGACGGAACGGTTCCTGGCGGGCGTGAAAGTGCTTAACTCGGTCCGCGACGCCAGCGACGATGGTTTTATGAGCGTCCATCATGAGATGGGGTCGCAGAAATAAATGAAACAAAAAAAGAGATGCAGGAATCAAGATAAAAGACTTGGCGAGTCGTTCAGAGTAGTATCGGGTCGAAAATAGCAAGGAATGATCCACAATTCCTTTTCCTTGTGCCGTGCTTGTGCCTGTGCTTGTGCTCGTGCTCGTGCTTACGACCCAAGAGTTTTATATGAGTCGATCACTCATGACGCTTGATTCCGACATATCCGACCGAGTATGATGATTACTTGCTTAGCTTGCTTCGAATCAGCAAGACTCGTCTTATTTACTTCTTACTTGTTGCGGTCTGAGGCGCCACGTCAAACACGTCAGCCCTGCTTTGACCATATCGCCAAGTTTTTTATTCTATTCTGGTCGATCTCAATATGACGTTTGTTGTTTCATTGGTTCAGCTTGTGATGCATGAATAGGCGCGTTTGCTAGTGGACAAGCGATCCTGGAAATGGCCCCCACAAGACATTGACAGCCAAACCAAACCAAACGCTCTGCTCTGTTGATAAATAAACTAGCTAACTATCCGAATGGCTCTGCAATTCTAGCTTTGATATGTAAGGCTCGGTTGTGATTCGCTCTCATCCTCTTCCTCTTCCTCTTCCTGATCCGAGTCTTGACAACTAAACGCTGGGATATACATACTATCCGAATGACTCTAATTCTAGCTTTGATGTCTAACGCTACGGTGTAGGCGGGGTAACTTTCAATACAGGTAGTTCATAGTCGCCATCACGCCCATCCTCCTCGTCCTCTTCCGTAGAGTCACTTTCCCCCTTCTCATCGTCTTCAACCTCAACGTAATAATCGAGATCATTAAGGTAGTACTCAAGGTCCCTACCAAAAATACCCCTCCCGTCCTTGTCCTTCTCGCTGTGACTGGGCTCAGGCGTTTGTCTCAGCAACCTCAGCAGGACCCTAGCGTTTTCAGTTACTTTCTCTTCCAGCTTATCTGTGAATTTTTTTGCTCGTGTTAGGATACCGAAATCATCCTCTTCCATACCATGTAGAGGACCGCACATCGCCCACAGTCTTTCGTATCCCGTAATCTGACGTGCTTCGATCGTCCAACGGTCAAGATGGTCTTGTATTGTACATCTCCAGCATTTTGGAGGGATCCAGCCATTGATCTTGTATCTTAAAAGAAAGTCTTGCGAGACTTCCATTCCTGCAGCACTCAGCGCACCAGGAAGTTTGAGCGCAAGTTCAGAGCTGTGTGCACAGTCGAACATAATACGATGAGTGCACGGCTCGGCGCCATCTTGCTCAACATCCCCCTCCTGTCTGCCTTGCTACGGGCAGATGGGTGACGTCCCAGACGATTTGAAGTTGTCGAGGAGTGTGTCGTAACAACCGTCTCCAATAATGTGTCCACAGGGAAACAGCAAAGCAGAATGTCCTTTTATTTGGTCCAAGGTTTTGTGATCTTGGCAAGTTCCTCGACAGGCAGCGCAGCGAAAGCGAATACATGAGAATTGCAAAGTCGTCAAGCTTCGTGCGCACTCATCGTCGTCGTCCGCCTGGTCACCCTTGTGGTGGAATTTCAATATGATCTTCTGTAGCCAATCAAATGCACTTGGGTAGTGGTATTGACTGGGGAGACCTAGGCCTTCCTTCGAGAATACATTGAAGAAGAGATCGGGCATTTCTACGGACAAGTGTTGTCGAATGACTGATAATTTCACAACCTCATCCTCAGCCGACATGCCCTCACTGCGATAGGCGTCAGTCGTCTCAGCGTTTGTCGATGTCTCTTCGGTATTTTCTCCTTCTGTTGCCTTTTTCTCTGGCGCAATCTTTTCGGTCGATTTGTTCTCGCTAGCTTTTTCGCCGGCCATCTTGTTATCCGCCATCTTGTCGTCTGTCGATTTGTAGTTGATAACTTTGTTGTGGGCTATAAGTAACTCTGCTGTCGGTCACGGCGATGATATGCTTGATAGTCTTTGGGCTTTTGTTTGTATGGATGATATTGGTGTGATGGCTGATGCTGATGCTGATGTTGGTTGATGTTAGGTTGACACTGAACGAGGTCAGTCAGGCTGTTATGAATTGCGAGCACCTTCCAGCTGTGATTCACATCCCTAACAAAAGCAAGTTGTGTCGAATACGTCCTTCCTCGTTCTACAATTTACGTTGCAATATGATTGGATACCTTAAGTACTAAGGTGAGTAATATCTTTGATCATCTCGCGACCAGTGATGCGAGTGGTATCCCAGAGAGTAAGGTAGGGAAGTCGAGAAGGTACCTATTCTTCGTCTCAGGTCTCAGTTGAACAGACGCGAATCTGTACCCAGCAACTTCCATTCTACCCAAACGCCTTCTCATTCTGCCTCTGAGGCGTATCATGGCGATTCATCTCGCCTTCACTCCTTTTCTTTGGTAGCTCTCCCGGTGCCAAATTCAGCTGATCTAATGAATGGCCTACCCAAGTATACCGTAGCCACTTTAATGGTCTACGGTCCTCAAACAAGGCTTTTTGGACTTCGTCTCTATAAAAGAATGCCAAGATCATCTGAATCATAAACACAGATGCATTCCCCGAGCATGACGAGAGCTTCCCAAATCGAGTATCTTCAAACCGAATACCCAGACGCTCCAGAACATGCTCAAACACTGCGGGTTGTTGAAGGCGTGTCTCAAACTGCTTCTCCTTCTTCAATTCCCATATCTGAAGGTTGGGTTCTGCTAACCAATCCAACTCAAGCTGCAACAGCCCAGTTTTGACGGGCTCTGCGTCAAAGGTCAACAAAATGAGCTGCCGAAGACGTCCTTGCTCGACCTCATCTTTCCGTCGGTTTTTCTTTTTCAACCCCGCAAAGACTCGATATAATCTGTGCGCAAGATTTTTCTCCGGGACCTTTTTTGATCGGTCAAAAGCGAACAAGTATGGTGATTGATCTGATATATCTTGGTTCTCAAACTCTTCCACTATATAGTGGAGAGGAGCCATGTACTTGAACCAGGACGACCCACGATCTCCAGGTAAGACGCCCTTTCCACGGTCATACAAAATGTCTCTCATATCAATATATGCGATCCCGGCCTCGATGATGGGATCGTGTCGAGACGACGGTCTTTCAAGCGATACGCTAGGCTCTTTACCGCATATATGATGGAAATCCAGAGAGATGAAGATATAGTCAGTTTCGGGCATTCTGACGAACTGGTTCGTCTTGGTATCCAATGTAGGGAAGACATGCTCAAGGTTTTTCGGAGGAACGGTACATGATTCCCAAGGGATATATTCCGTCTCTTCGTCAGACATTGACATATTGGACGAGACACTCTCCTGGAAACTCGAAGTCGACATTGCCACAGCTGCACTGGGGAGAGGATGAGGGCTGGGGGAAGCCCAGGTAAATAACACGAGAGAACCGTTGTTTTCGAGCTCGTTGGTTTGACTAAAAGCACACACAGCCTAGCAATCAACCTGCCACTTATATACGTGGTACTTCCTGTACTTCGGACCACTCTTGTAGGTGAACGGCGACGAACGGCGTCTGTGAGCCAGAGTCTCACACAGTTTGTCAGTGAACCGTGCCATTGTTTGGCCCTGGCTACCTGCCGCACAATTCAGAGCGACCTCAACGATGGCAGAGCATCAGCCATTCTCAAAATGAGATATCCTCTCGCTGTAGTAGTCTCATATACCGAGCAGACACAGGTTGAACCTTGAGATTGACCGCATACTGTTGAGTGAAGAAGTGGTTACTTTCCAAATTACAAGACGCCAGTACAGTATTTCCTTCACATATTATTAATATCTAACAATCCAATCACATCTAAGCATATTTCTCTTCGTTATAGTGTACCCAAAATCACCACGCAGAGGCCAAGTTCCCCTCCTTGTGTGATTCACAGTCTCGGGATAGCTGTCAAGTAGGTCCCTCCCAACTTGAGCATATCCACAGCCTCCTTGACCATCTCATCAACGATTTCTCCAGCAGGCTGAATCTTGGTGATGGCTCCAGCAACTTGCCCCATCAAATGTGGCAGATCGAAATCGTTGCCCTGCTCAAAGTCGTACTCAATCGGTACAACACCCTTGTCGCACAACTCCTTGATCTTATCTGGCTGCTCATGCCACTTCCTGATATAATCGTTTGTCTTCATTCTCAAAGGCCGTCCAGAGATAACAAGAGTTCGCTGCGTATCTTCGAATCCACACGAAACAACCTCCTTCTTATGCTCCTCACTGCAACTAGCTTCAACAGAGGCTACAAATCGTGTACCTACCCATACGGCTACAGCGCCCTGCATCAATGAGCTTGCAAGACTCCTTCCAGAGTAAATACCTCCGGCTGCAACGACCAGCGCGGGGAGGCCCTTGAGAAGAGGAGGGTGGTACTTTGAGGCAACGTCTGCAACAGCGGGGATGAGGATGGAGTTTGCAACGTCTCCTGTGTGACCTCCTCCTTCGCCACCTTGAGCGCATACCATGTCAACTCCGAGCTCGAGAGCTTTGGTCTTTGATGTGTCAGTGAATAGTAGCCAACTCCAGTCTGTGACTTACTGCATGCTTAGGATGGCCAACCATGTTCATGACCAGGATTCCCTTATCATGGAATCTCTTAATCACTTGGGGTGGTGGTACACCCACAGCACTGACAAACAACTTGGCACCACTGTCAATGATGATGTCCACCAACTCGTCCAACTTTCCACCAGTGTAATCATGGTTGGTCTTACGCGCATTGCCTCCAATCTGAGGCAAAGCGAGATCGACACCAAAGGGTAGATCAGGTCGGGAAAAGTTGGCCTTCATCTCTGCAATAATCTCTCGAAGTTGATCGGGTGTATATTGGAAACCACCAATTATACCGAGACCACCAGCGTTGGATACAGCTGCTGCAAGACGACCACCAGACACCCTTGCCATACCGGCGAGGATGATGGGGTGCTTGATTCCCAACAGGGATGTAAGTGGTGTTGTGATGGGGCCTGGAGGTGCCATTTTGAGATATTATGAATAACAATATTAGACAAAGATTTGGAAATAACAAAGTATAAGAATATAATACAGTTGGATACTGACCCTCGGCTCTTAGAAATCTGTGGGGTCGGCTGTCTTAAACATCATCAACCGATCTACCGATCTGCGGGGGAAGCTTCTCATCCAAAGTCCGAGGCATTACCGCATTAGGCTACCAATTCGTGTATCTCATGTGCCTCTGAATGCGCTTTGAACCCTTTCTGCATAAAATCCCAGCCTCGGTGATACATAGTATTTGTGCATAGGTAGTTATTGTATTGTATTCGCTGAATCTATCAAGGTATCCCGTCTCAATCCCGTTTCATCTTTGGCTCAAATCCCATACTTGGCTCAATGTTGGTATCATACATGAAAACATCCGTGACTCGCTATCATCCCTCATTAGGTAGTATTACAGAGAATTAAAGTCCTTGTCATTGGAAATGCGGTAAGCGCGCTGGAACGAAATCTGTCTTCTCTGGTGATTTTGTGCCATCGGGTTGCGAACTGTTTGGCGCTTCATCTTGTGTCGCGGGCTTGTCTTCGACTTCTTCGACGTGATGGTAGGCGGCTTTCGAAGGCGATGGTTGGTAAACATCATCCTCTGCTACCTCTGGCTTTGACTCGGAGATTGATCTGGGATCAGGTCTTGGTGTGAGACCTTTTTCTGCCGCGAGTTGTGCTGCTGCTTGTTTCTTCCTCTCGACATCCTCGTCTTGCTCTTTTCGTAGCATAAGCTCTTCTTGTTCCAGGTCATGTAAAGTCGGTCCCTCAACATCTGGCGTTACAGAAAACGAAGTTGATCGCTGCTCCATTCGGTAGTCGTCCTTGGAAGAAACTGATCCTAATGTCGTCCGCGAGACTGTTCTCGACCCTGCCAAACCACCGGCCGGTCTTTTACCCTTACTGCTGGTTCTTCCACTTCGTCCACTTCGGTCATCTTTTCTAACCATGTCATATGTTACTTCGTCGTCAAGTGGAATTGCATCTTCTTCACCTTCGCCATCACTTGGGAACAAATCGCCTCGTGATCGATAAGAATCTGATGTATCGCCCGACCCTGTCGTCCCGCTGCGCTTTCTAGTCACTGGCAGGTCAAAGTCGTCTTCGTCAGAATGTAGTAGTGGTTCGTTTTCTCCTTCGCCATGTCGTCGTGGATGGTCTTGCAGATCTGCCGCACTAGGTTTGTATCGCAGAGTACCGCCCATCTTCCATGGTAGTTTGCTGAGAAACCCGATCGGTTGTGTACTGGGAATTACAGTAGGGTCATCGTCCATGCTTGGCTTTCGTCTTCGGTCTCGGGTCCCATAGCTCATGCCGCGTTTCCTGCGCGGTTGTTCAGTTTCTGCCCCAGTGTGTCTTCGCTGAGTGCCAGTCCCAGCCAACAATCTATCCCAATCTTCATTACCCCATGTGCCGAACAGACCGCTCTGTTCTTCCTCGTACCAGTCATCGTAAAAGTCGAAGCTGTACTCTGCCCTACTATGCGACAGCTCTCGCTCTCTGCGCTTTCGTAGACGTTCCTCAGGGTCACCTAGACATACAGTCGTACACTGTTCAAGAGATTGCGCGATGGACGAAAAGCAAGGGTTGATATAATTATGTTGAAAGGTCCAGATTCCAGCTGCCGCATTCTCGGTTATGGTCTCGGTATCGTGGGCAATTTGGTTCCAGCGTTGGCGCAGTCGGGGGTCCTCGAGGAATGCCATTGTCAATATAGTGGATATGACGTCGCAACATGGAAGCGCCGAGGTCGCAATGTGTTTCAGAGGATGTAAGAGGATTCAGAAGAGTAGATGATTAATTTTGGTGCGAGTCAATTAGTAGACATGATCGCAGAGGTGAGGAGTTCACGATCAGCCATCAAAAGTATAATCTCGTGAGTGACAGGCTATGATTGAAGATCAGAGTTGATTGTAACTGTAAGACAGCGGTTGTTGTGGCACGTGCAGCGAGGTGAGACGATTAACAGTTGGGCTTGTTGGGTGGTTGGTTGAGTGGAGGTACTTTGAAACGTGGTTGTCTGGTGGCTGGTCACCAAGTACTGGATCCACTGGGCTTGACTTTCGATATCTATGATACTTCAATGTTGTAACTCGACGGATCTTGACATGATGAACCTTGTTATTTTTGGTGAGTGTCAGGCGGGATCTTGTCAAAGTTGTCCAAGCTTAGTTACACTCTATTTCGATTTGACGTTACATTTGTCTTGAACGGGGTAAGAAAATATTCGTATTGAGCAGTCTGCAGGTGGTATCAGGCAACGCAAGAAACAGTGATGTAGTACTAAACAGTCCAGTAATCTCGAGTTGTGGTATCCTACTTCCTAGGGATACGCATGTTCGCTATCACTCTTTCGATAAGCTCTTCCTTGGTGGCCTTTGGGTCGGGGTGTAGATTTCTCTGTTTTGGTTAGTCTACGTCAATGGCTGTGGGTGATTCGCTTGCCTTGTTCAACCACAATTGGCATTCTTCCTTTGTCCATGTCTTAGGATCACCAGTAGGGTCAGGCTGGGGTGGGAAGACTCCTTGACCATCATTTCCCCAGATTGTGTATGCCGCTGCCATAGAAACAACGCCTCCAAAGACTGGGCATATCAGTAGGTGGCTTACCCTGCAGATGAAGGATACTTACAGAGGACGACGTTCTGAGAAGTGTTAGTATGTTTAGCTTGACTAAGTGATAGATATCACCCTATCACTGGATTTTCGCTCATACCTTGGACTTCATAAGGTTATCAAGCCGAGTCGACATGTTGACGTCTTTCGTCGATACTGACGTTATCAACAAGTTTGGCGATCCAGCTGGTATACACCTATTCTGGAGCACCAAGTGTTGTAGGTCGAGAAGGTCTAGAGAACAACAAAAATAATATGGTTACAACAATAATGAGCACCTTAAATATTAAGTTTCAAAGGATTTACAATCACAATGAAAGGTGGCCATTTCAAGATTCCTGCCTGTTGCTCAAGGCCTCGTCTCATCCTCGTCTGCGCCACGTATTCTGACGCCACATCTCGGTGGATCGGCGACCATCTCTCCCGAACCAGTCCAACAAACGACAGTGGTCCGTGCACTCAAGTCCCCGCGAAAAGCAGCGCACAAAATGAATTCTCCAAATTTCATTCATATCGAAATCGTCAACCCGTGCCTTTGACAAGTTTCCGTTCAACCCATCCACCTTGAACTACCGCCAAGATGCCTCAAGAGGTCGCCGATATCAAGAAGGTATGGCACGCGAGTACCAGCGGAAGGATTGAAATACTGACTCAATTACTAGTTCATCGAGATCTGCCGTCGGAAGGACGCCTCCTGTACGTTTTGACGAAGAAAAAACCTCCACGAAAGAAACGCAATTCGATTCTAACAATTAATCCCAACAGCCGCGCGGATCAAGAAGAGCCAGAAGACCAACAACATCAAGTTCAAGGTCCGCTGCCAGAAGCACCTCTACACCTTGGTTCTCAAGGACACCGACAAGGCCGAGAAGCTCAAGCAGAGCCTTCCCCCCAGTATGATCCTCCGCCAGGACGCAACGATGATACAAACCACTGACACAGCACACAGACCTGCAACTCACCGATGTCTCCAAGAAGGCCAAGAAGTCTACTTAAGAAGGTGGTTGAATAAAGGGTTGACTCTGGGTGTGGGAGGATTTCACAGGCACGAATGGGCGTCTCGGGATACCTTGCATTTCATCATGTGCTCTGAAAGGAGGATACTCGGATGAGTCCAAAAAATAAAAAGAACGATTCGAGTCACAAGATACTGGGTTTTTTTGCGTGATGAGTGTTGAATTGGCTAATGCAGGAAAGGCTTGTGCTCGAAGCGGGAGACCTTTGTGGCTTCGAACCTCACAGCTATACCGGACTCGATCACGTCTTCGAAGCCTGGAGATGCGATTATCACCATGATTGAATCGCCGCCTTCTATCCTCCACCCTGCCCACATTCTTTGACCTGGTAGTGGTGCGGATTGGGTCTCGATGGAACGATATTCCTTTTCGAGGGATGCTTTTTCCTCAGCCTTCACTGATATCTTCCAGACCTTGACCGAACCTCTGGCAAGAATGTCTCCTCGGAATTCATTTTCTCCAGCTGGCACCGTATGATACAAGGCCACGGCGTCCTTGTCTTGACTAATGAAGGGTTTGAGCTCCTGCATTAAAGATATATTCTCTTGACTTTGGATCCATTCGTTGTGACCATCCACAGACTCCCACGGTGCTGTGAGAAACAGGTGCGGCGCTTCGCCATCGGTGACCCAAACGTCGGTGGTGTAGTTATATGGCTTTCCCTGAAGGAGATTGGGCTGATGCTCCCTAACCCATTGAGCTTGTACTTGCTGGGTCTCTTTGAAGATGTGTCGTAGTTTATCCTCATCGTACCCTGGCTTTAGCTGGATGCAGGCTGTTTCAATGACGCCAGCCATTTTATCGACAAAAGACTTGAATTGCTCAATCAACAAAAGGCTCAGATGCCCTCTATCCTTCACGATGAAGCTGACTAAATAATCAGTCAATCAGGCATCTTTGACGACGTTGATGCGGGGTTCAGTCGAGGATGCGCCATTCAGTTGCCTGGGATGGATCACGGTCAGCAACGTAGTCGTCAGCCATAGGTTTGAATGCTGGCCGTGGTCCAGGGAGTTCTCCGTTCACTTGATACAGCTTCTGTGTCAACACTTTGTAGCAAATCCTTCATAGAGCCACATGCTTTATAGGAGACGAAATAAAACCTAGGACATTGACCCTAATGAAAAAAAAGACTTAGGTAACTTAGTATAAGTTTAGGATACCTTTTGCTGAGTTTATTTTGATACCCTATACCAAGGTCTGATGTTTTCTCGCTCCCCGAGCAGCCTCAATTTTGAGACTGTCTTCTCCAGTTTTTTATAACCTCAACCAAGTCATTGTCGACAACGACATGCGTGCAGCCGTGACATATGGATGTCATTAATTATTCCGTGCCTGGATTGCCGCCCTCCAGAAACTTGAAGAACGTCAACTGATTCCCATCAGGGTCTTTGATAGCGAACTGCCGAAAACCCCACAGCTTATCTTCAATCGCTTCTTCGATCACCTCACTTCTCTGACCCTTGACAATATCATGCAGCATATCCAACTGCTCTGTACCCAACGCGATATATGCCGACCCTGGTTTGACATCGCCATCAGGCTTGAAGAAGTAGATATTGGCTGCTGCTTTCTCCCCTGCAAAGATCGAGCAAAAAGTATAATCTGAAGACGGCCCGTCCTCTGGCTTTACCCCGCCCAATTTGAATCCGAGAAAGTCGACATAGAAATCAAGAGCCCTCTGTATTGATTTTGATTCGAACGTTGGAATGATTTTCCATGCTGAAGCGATTGGCGCCGTCATGTTGTGTCTGTTCAATATAGTATTCGTATAAAAGAGATGCGAATACGAAAGTGTTTCAATGCATTTAGCAGCCAAGAGGAGCGTTATGTATGCGACAATTGATGCACACTCTTTGCTGTCCAGTAACAGGCAACAGCTTCTCCAAGTACGGATACGGCCACACCAATGAGTTATACCTAGCTGCAGGCACCAGCATGGGTATTGTCCCGTCCGTCGTCATATTTTAGCTTCGCCTCGACGACGTAACTGCAAACCTGCAAGTTCCAACGACTCCAAATGTTCTGTTGCTTCGGCAGATATTCGAGGCTGGCTCAAAGTCTCATAACCTGATTTACAGAGACTTTGCCTGACCAACCACAGTGCTACATATCACCATCAACCTCTTCTGGCGCATCGATTAACAGCTGAACCAGACGGCTTATCCAGGGTCACACGGTTGGGTTGCTGTTGTATTGTTCGTTGCTATTGTCATCATCATCAATCACGCGGCTACAAATGCCGATGCTTGTCTCTTCTGTATCTCTTCTTCAACCGATAAGCATTTTTGATTCTGAAAATTTGAAATACCCAGTCCTCGCCGGAAAACTCGGTCCATACAGTTTTGCTTGTTCGATTTTCCACTCTCGGTTGCTGCATCGACAAATCGCGGGAGACGGGACGTCTAAGTCGTGGTGGTGGGCTCAGCTCAGTCTCCAGATAAACCTAAGCCCAGCTGGATACTTGACTTTAGCGCTAGACCGCTATTTTGAGTTCTTCCAATTGGAGGCCTACCATTACACATTCAGTTCAACAACAGAGGACAGATGTTGTGAGCTGTTGGCAACGTCTTGTAGGCATCTCATATCGAATGGTCTCGAATTTGAAGAGGAGATAATAACGGTAGCACCTAGATTGTAACCCAAGTCCCTTAGCCTGTCTCGTTAAAGCAGTTAGTTCCACCTCATCTTGTTGATCGTTGGTAACTGTCATCTGCACTATCGAGGCACTCACATCCGGAACCTTTCCTATTTCGGTTGACGGGCGTTTCCCCTACATCGTCCTGCTCCTTCTCTTTTCCATTGGAACAACTGTGAGGTGTGTCAAAAGGCAGGTACGCTGATCTAGGGATAGAGGTGGAAAGTGCGGGGGACTCAATTACCCATTACGCCAACAATTCCCAGCGGTGCATCAATCTAACCTGCGTCTACCTTGGAACTTACCTACCTCTTCATCTGTGACGCTACTGTTTATTGCCTTTCATTATCGTCTCTGGCTTGCATTGCATTGCATTGCATTGTTGGGAGTCAAGGTCCGTCCGTTGTTGCCCGCTTCCTTTTTAACTTATCACACCCCCGCTCTCGAATTTAAAGAAGTTACTTTCCACCCCCTGACGATGGTTAAGAAAGGCAACCACTAATTTACCGAATTCAGCAACTTTCCTCCTTCATCTTCCTTCTTATACTTTTCTTTCTACTGTTGAATTCAATTATCTTCGTACAATCCTTAACTGCTATTTCTCGCTCTACGACTCTTTCGCTTTCTACGAAACATACTGCAGACATTCATCACGACAGGGGTCAGACCACGTAGTTGGAGATAAGATCAACACCAAACAACACGCGCGACACTATCACCTCCATGCCATCTGTGACCCCAGTCATGGTAAACGGGCTCAATGGCAGCCATGCCAATGGCAACGGCAATAGTCACGGCCCTGCCTCCGATTCTGGCTCCGAAACATCTGGCGACTCCAGCAATGGCAGTGCCCGTCGTCGCATGAAGTTGAGTCGCAAAATGTCTAGCCCTATGGCACCTCCTTTCATGGTATCGGCACCAGGAAAGGTCATTGTTTTCGGAGAACACTCCGTTGTTCATGGAAAGGTAAGTCGGTTCCATCTTATCGCCAATTGCATGCTTACATGAGTGGCGCACAGGCAGCCATTGCCGCAGCCATTTCACTGCGGTCCTACCTTCACGTCACCACCCTCTCCAAGTCGAAACGTACCGTCTCTCTCCGATTCGCTGATATCGATCTCGTTCATACCTGGAATATCGACGACCTGCCATGGGACGCATTCCAGCAACCTTCCAAGAAGAAGTCATACTACTCCCTCGTAACAGAACTGGACCCTGATCTTGTTGCGGCTATCCAACCACACATCGAAGTTGTCTCACCCGATCACCCAGAGGAGATTCGGAGAGTTCACCATAGCTCTGTCTCAGCTTTTCTCTACCTCTTCCTATCGCTAGGATCGCCATCCTTCCCCCCATGTCTATACACTCTCCGATCAACAATACCAATTGGTGCCGGTTTGGGCAGCAGTGCGTCAGTTTCAGTATGCCTTTCAGCGGCTCTTCTTCTTCAACTACGGACATTATCCGGCCCTCACCCAGACCAACCCTCGGAAGAAGCACGACTTCAAGTCGAAAGAATCAACAGATGGGCATTTGTGTCAGAAATGTGTATTCACGGGAACCCTTCTGGTGTGGATAATACGGTTGCGACACAAGGTAAGGCCGTGGTGTTTCAACGGACAGATTACTCCAAACCACCGACAGTTCGACCTCTATGGGATTTCCCTGAACTGCCTCTATTGTTGGTGGATACTCGACAATCCAAGTCTACCGCACACGAAGTTGCCAAGGTCGCAAAGCTGAAACAAACCCACCCCAAGCTTGTTGGTACAATCTTGGATGCGATGGACAAGGTCACGGATGCCGCTTCTGAGCTCATTCATGGCACTTCTTTTGACAGCAATTCGGAGACAGACCTTAGCAAAGTGGGCGAGCTAATGACTATCAACCATGGTCTATTAGTATCACTGGGCGTTTCCCATCCACGCTTGGAACGAGTGCGAGAACTTGTCGACCACGAGGGTATTGGATGGACAAAGTTGACTGGCGCTGGCGGTGGTGGATGCTCAATCACACTTTTACGACCTGGTGTATCCACAGATAAGCTACAAAAGCTCGAAGGACAACTGGAGTCTGAGAATTACGCCAAATTCGAGACAACTCTTGGTGGTGACGGTATTGGCGTCCTTTGGCCAGCTGTCCTGAAGAACGGCACCGAGGAAGATGACGAGGGCGGCATGGAAATTGATCTTGAGAAGTTCTTGGAAGCTGAGGGCACGGAGGGTGTCGAAAAGCTCGTTGGAGTGCATGGCGATACTGGAGAAAGAGAAGGATGGAAGTTTTGGCGAGTTGAAAGCCAGTAAATCACTAATAAGACAGAACACGCTCATGCTGTTGAGCATTTACTACGATGTACACCATCTGGTTAACCAGGAGGGTCAAAGTTGACCAGGACTTGAAGAAGCGATGGACAAAGGCCTCTTTGGTGGGAGTTTTTGGCATATATATGATTATAATCTAGTAATGCGACATGTTCTTTCTACTCACTTCATTTGGGTACTAATCTGGGTCTTTGGGTTTCCGATGTACAATGGGAATACAATTCTGGGCTTGAGGTATCAAATCACATCATATCAAAACATCCCCAACTATTCTTTTGCGCTCTGGCCGCTCTTCAGCAGAGTTACACGGTATTTCCAATATCCCTCTCGTACAGGATCCCATTTCTCTCCAAGACGCCGTAGACAAAGCTCAGCCTTTTCCTTGTCACCCTCTTCATCGTATAATTTGGCCAAGAAATCAAGCGCGTGTGAACTGCGGACCTCTTCTGCTTCCTCTCCCAGTGCAGTGACAAACTTCTCGGCGAAATCTTTAAAGGAGGATAGGGGACGGGAGCCTTTGGTCAGAACAGCAAAGACATAGTTCCAAGGAGACTGGTTTTGCGGGGCCAAATCAATCTTCTCTTTAGAGTAATTGATCTCTCGATCGATTGTCTCTGCTGGAACGCGAGGGTCTGCTTCCGTAGGTCCTGATCCAGAGGTGGAAGCTGTGGGGTCTGAGAAGACGAGATAGAAGCGGTGCGACCAAGCTGAGTTGTTTCGTACATCCTCCTCGATATGATTTTGGGTGGAAAGAAGCTCACTCATAGTCCACATGTACAACTTGGAGACGAGGTACTGGCGATACGACCATACATGGTAGTTCTTGGCATCTGATTCCAGCATCTTTGTGATGAACTGCGTCTCAGAGCGAGCCAGTTGACGAACAGTCGCAGTATCCTCCTCGATGAGAGGATAGTAGTAGTCCATCAGGAGCTGACGATGGTTCCAAATCTGGTAGTTCTTGAGATTGCTGAGAGCAACCTCGTTCAACCATGTAATCTCATCAGGAATACTAAGTTTGAGCACCGAAATAATCTTGAAGCGGAACAGCCAGACGGTGTAGTGTGCTGGGTTCATGGAAATGACGTGCTCTGTCAAACGCAGACTTCGGGGAGAGCATTCGTCCGTGGCCATGACGGCGCGGAGGTAGGATACGGCTATGGTGCTGTTCAGTCAGTCACTCCTTTAGACCTGGGCATCAAACGGACGTACCCTCTGCGTAGTCGTCCGGATAGGCAATCTGTGCAAGGGCGCCTTCGGGCTCGTTCTGCGGGATGGGGATGACATCGTCCCATTCAGGATCCTGGGCCAGACTTCCCGTGATCTCCCCGTACAAGTCCCTCTTGAGCGCAGCCATAGCTTTTCTCCTCGTCTTTTCAGTGGCGATGTCCTCGGTGGTTACTTCGAGTTGCTTCTCTCGCTTCTTGAGAAACTGGCGGTGCTGTATTTGCAGTGATGTGAGCTTTGCGTGCTTTAGTGTGCGCTGCTCAAGCTCGTCGGGCGAGTATGTCCCGATATCTCGTCCGGACCGGTCTTTTCCCCAGGCGTAGTCGCGGGGAAGTCTGCGAATAGGTAGACCCTCTTTAGTAACAAACTTCCAGAACTCGCGCTCTGTCTTGTTGGAAAATGGAACACGGCGGTTTACAGCAGGATGAATGAGGTTGACGTGCGCGTATGTCTTCTTCTCAGCGGGAGTGAGAGCTGATAAACCGACTTGCTGACGACGGTTCTCGACAGGATTCGTCTGAAAGAAGCGCTGCTGCGAACGCTGGGCGATGGTGTCTGGGGGAGATTCTGGAGCAGCTGGGAAATGTTAGACAGATATAGAGACCGAGTGGAAAGTATATACCTCTGGGCTCGGGGTTCGGGGCCTTGGAGCTGGCTTTTGTCTTGGGTGGCATTGTTGGAGTTGGAGAGCTACGTTTGTGATGGATGGTGGGGTTTTGTCACTGGGCTTTACTGCTTTTTTGCTGTATGGGGATTGATGCATGTGCAGGGGAGGATACCCCGCCAAAATGAAGCTACCTATTGTTCTTGAAGCCTCGTTGAAGAACAATACAAGCACGTGCTAGTGGTGGTTAAGCTCGGATATTTGTTATGTAGTGTTGGCAAACAATTGTTGGTGGTGTAAAATGAGTTGCTTGTTGGTTTGATGTCTAAATTAACCGATACGTAGATGAAAGCATATCATCTGCGTCCACCTGAATGCCCTATTGTTCTATGCGCCATGATACCGGCTCGTCTTTCACGCCTCGTCAAAGTCGTCTTCTCTCCCATTTGATCTGGCTCTCGTTCATCATCTTCTACCCCGAGTGGCACGACCTGCCCCCTATGGCTTCTGCCCGCGGGGCTTCTTGGCCGAGTTTGCGTGACTGTTGTCCTCATTCAACGCACGCTTGGTCTTTCCAAGGTTTCTCTCAAACTCAGTTTCCTCTCTAATCGGTATCTCTTCACCCTCGGCCCAGCCCTACAGAGCGCGAAAGTTCTGGGACATGACGAGCCACTTCTTCACACCCCTAGGAGGGTTCTTGACCATAGATTCCCAGTTCGGTACGAGAACAAACGTCTCGTTGAACATCTTTTGAGGCGCCTCTCTGCCCTTTCCGAACTGTACCCTGCCCATAACAGTGACGAGGATGGACATCTTGTCGCCGCTCTTCTCCTTTTTCGCGCTGTCGAAGATGTTTTCGGGTGCGCCCATTGTGAAATTCGGGTTGAGGACGTGTGCGTCGAAGGATTCGATCTCATAGTGCGCGTCTTTGCCTTGCGCTTCGAGGAGTTTGGAGTAGTCGTCTGGTGTTGGGAGGACGGCGCCGTTGATGGAGATGTCTGCGGCGATGGGGTATCTTTGGGAGGAGTTTATGTAGAATGGGAGGATGTCTTTTTGTCGGTTTATGGCTTGGTAGTAGTTGCTGGTGAAGATTTCAGCAGCTGAGTTTGTTAGCTATAGCTTTCGCAGCACGAAGATGAAGATGACTACCATCGCTCGAGGTTTGCACCTCTGTTGCCAGTGTTGGGCCTGACATGGTTGTGCTTGTGTGTGTATCGATGGTCAGAGGAGAGGATTGGGTGGGAGGAAGAAGTCGGGCACGAATAGGTCCGGAGTTTTTAAGATTGGCGCAAAAGTAAACAGTTCCAGGCAGAGTTTCAAAAAGATGCCTGCGATGATGCAGATAGACAGTTATCACAGAACTTGTCCGCACGGTGCATATTGTAGCTTATCGGGTGACGCTTTGCAGCTGCATCTCCCATCTCCCCACATTCCGCTCAGAATTACAGCGAGAAAAGTAGCTCTGGAAGCTCTCAGGTGCCATGAGGGCATTCAGGTTTCAGTCCTTACAAGGCGCTCGCCAAATACAGTCTCGATTGGCCTGTCAATCCAACTTGAGTCGCCTAGGATGTCGAGCCTATGCGCCAACCTCACAATGGCGCCGTTCGAATAGCACTGAGTCGACAGGCAAAGAGAAGCCATTTTATGCAACAACGCC
The DNA here is from genome assembly GCF_013396075.1 of Fusarium subglutinans. NCBI lineage: Eukaryota > Fungi > Ascomycota > Sordariomycetes > Hypocreales > Nectriaceae > Fusarium > Fusarium subglutinans. Next base: position 278,691 of record NW_023502114.1, on the reverse strand, counting down.
CATCTTTTATGTCAATGCTGGTCAGTTTGATGTCTCGTAGCTCTGGCGTGTCTAATTGCCGCGCAGCTCCTCATATTGGTCATCTGTACACCATGGTTCTGGCCGATGTCATTAAACGATGGAAGCAAATCAGCGGTCATGAGGCCTACCTCGCTACAGGCACAGACGAACATGGCATGAAAATCCAACAAGCAGCTCTGAGAGAAGGATTGCCACCGAAGGAATTCTGTGACAACAACGCCAACAAGTTCAAAGACCTCGCCGAACATGCCAATATCTCGCACGATTTCTTCATCCGAACCACCGATCAAGAACATAAAGACGTTGTACAGCAGTTTTGGCTTCTTCTCAAGGCTCGCGCTCCGGAAGGATTGGGACTATACAAGGGAAAGCATGAGGGATGGTACTGCGTCAGTGACGAGTGCTTCTACCCTGAAGATCTTGTCCAGCCAAGCGTTTCTCCCCAAACAGGCCGCAAGATGATGGTCAGCAAAGAGTCAGGTAATGAGGTCGAGTGGGTTTCGGAAGATACGTGGTTCTTCCCGCTGTCCAAGTATAAGGAGAAGTTGCTTCAGTTCTATGACGAGAACCCGACATGGATTCAACCCGCTGATCGTATGAATGAAGTGCGCAACTGGGTTCAAGATCATCTCGAGGATCTCTCCATCACTCGCCCTGCGACAAGACTCAATTGGGGAATCAAGGATCCCGAAGATCCCAACAATACTATCTACGTTTGGGTGGACGCTCTTGTCAATTATCTGACCACCTCTGGATTCGGCACAAAGTGGCAGGTTGGTGACAAAGACACGGGAATCTGGCCAGCAGACATGCACGTCGTCGGCAAAGACATCATTCGCTTCCACGCAATCTACTGGCCTGCTCTCCTCATGGCCGCAGGCCTTCCCCTACCCAAGAAGATCCTCTGCCATAATCACTGGACCATGTCGAACCGCAAAATGTCAAAATCTGTTGGCAACGTCGTCAACCCTTTCTTCGCCGTACAGCGCTGGGGTCTCGACGCTCTACGATACTTTCTTATGCGTAACGGTAGTTACAAAAGCGACTCGGACTACGCGAACGAATATATCGCCGCTATTTACGAGAAGGACCTTCAGGCCAACGTTGGCAACCTGTTCAACCGAATTGCTCGAGTCAGGAAGCTTGCATGGAGTACGACTGAGGCAGTCGGATTTGCGAAGGCTGGGAGGTTTGAGAACCCTACGGAGATCTTGCCTACAAGTTCACCTATGTTCTTGAGTCTCGAGAAGAGTCTGCAAAGCCTGCCAGAGGAAATTCGAACACATATGGACCACAATCAAGTGAACCATGCCCTACACCGTATCTTTTCGCTTCTCCAGGACGTGAGTATTCCTTGTCCAGCCGAGTTCCAGTGACTGACCTGTAACTAGACCAACCGCTTTATTTCAGAAACTGCGCCGTGGAAGATTGTGAAAGAGCAGGATGCGAATGCGCGAACGCGCCTCAACTGGGTCATCTACCGATCCGCCGAAGCTCTGCGCATCGCAGGCATCTTTCTACAGCCCGTCATGCCCGGAAAGGCTACGCAGCTGCTCGATGGTCTAGGTGTCAAGCCAGAGCGGCGTACTGTCGAGTATGCTCGCGCTGACGCTGACCTCGATTATGGCACAGAAGCTGCTATTGTAAGCGACAAACCTGATGCCTTTGGCTCTATGTTCCCTCCTGTGGCGGGCATTAAGCTGCCAGATGCTGAAGTCGTGGCTAAGATGGAAGGGCCAAAGAATCGACTGGGTCGTGTGGTGGTAGCATTGGCGCAGGAGGCTCAAAAGGCTCGAGAGGCTGAAAAGACTCAAGACGTTAAGACGGTAGAGCCTAAGATCAAAGAGGCTAAGACGAGAGAATGATGGATGAATCAGTGTAACGAAATATGTAAAACATGTACAATACAAAGAAAGCGTTGGCATATTGTCCTGCATTTACCTATGACTGTAGTTGTAAGAAGCTTTTGTGGTGCCCCATTTTGACTCAACTTTTTCACCAATGATGTTGAACTGTGAATATTCACCTCACAACTTACACCTCACAAAATCACAATGAAGATCAACCAAAATACAGGTAAATGCTACATTCTCCGTAAGCACACATGCACTCACTGACATGTAATAGCCATCTCAACAAGCAAAGCCTTGCTCGTTCCATACGAGGCGCATCATGTGCAGCAATACCACGCATGGATGCAAGATCCTGTAAGCTCTCACCATCACCAGAATCTCACACACTAACGCGTCTCAGGATATTCAAGAAGCTACAGCTTCAGAGCCCATGACTTTGGAGGAGGAATATGAGAACCAGCAATCGTGGCGCACATCTTCTGATAAACTCACCTTTATTGTCTGCGCACCACTCACCGAGAATGTATCACTTGTGAAAGCCGGCGCCGCGGATGTATACCCTCTCATGCGAGGCGACATCAACTTCTTTGTGTACCCTTTTGAATCCGACGATGAAGATACAGAGACAGGTACAGAAGGATGGGTCACAGGTGAAGTGGACGTCATGATCGCATCGCTTTCACATCGTGGCCAAGGTTTAGGAGAAGCAGCAGTTTGTGCATTGCTTGTCTATATCCAAAAGCACCTGGATGAAATACTAGCAGAGTATGGGGCAAAAGAATTGAAGGGCTTGATGGTCAAGATCAAGGAGGGGAATAAAGGAAGCAGAGCTTTATTTGAGAAGTTGGGGTTCGTGCAGAAGGGAGAGGTGAATTACTTTGGGGAGATTCTCATGACTATTGAGTGGGATAAGATTCTGACAAGAGATTGGTGGAAGAGAGCGGAGGGGGAGTTTAAAGAAGTTAAGTATGAGATGTAAGAGTGAGAGTATTGATGAGACAGCTATAAGTAATATGCAGTTGTTCAAGGCCGGTTTCTGTCACGCCAAGTTGGTGCAATGGATGAGCTTTTCTTCCTTTCATTTATCTTCCTTGCTGATACAGCTGCAAATCACCTCGAACCATCTAAGCCATGTGCACGCTCATATATGTTGCCGGGGTCCTTCATCTTTCATGCATGTTACCAAAGAGCTACCACCACACTCTCATCATCTTTGTTATTGGAATCGTGGTCAAACTATACTGTATATCTAAAACATATCTGCCATAAACCTCTTTCTTCATCATGAGCAGGCCACTCCTTTCCTGACACTAGTTGATAACGTTCAACTACTCCTAGAAGCTAAACAAGCCCTCTTCTTACGATATCTCATGCAAACTTACAAAACATCACATCACAGCTTACCCATCCCCACACATCTAAACCATTGGCCTATACCTTCACATATCTTCAAGCCATTGACTCTTTTCTCCTCAACCTTGCTTCACATCACAATCATCAACCTTCCTTATCAGACCACAAGCGGGGTTCCCAAGCTCCATCCACTTGTGCATACAGAATCTCCTCAGGTGTTGCACAACGAACTGACCGGTCTTGCCCTCCGCGGACAGAGTTCCGCTGATCGAGCGACTTATTGGGTGGATTTTGTCTGATCAACCCATTTATTGGGCGAATCTTATCAAATGCCAAGACCAAAGGTGGGATTTAAAGTTAGCGTTGCTTAAGCATAAATACAAGCATGGAGCCCGACTTCCGACGGGACATCGCTCCTCTTCAATTTCCAACTGATTCATAACTTGAAAATGTATTCCAAGACTCTTTCGTTGAGTTTCCTTTTTGGCGGCGCTGCCAGTGAAGTTATTCATGGCGCTGTAGTCTTTAGCCGTCATGGAGATCGTATGTCTAACAAGCTCAATTGACGATTCCCACTTACATGAATAGGCACTACAAAGTGGTACGGTGCTCAATCTCTCACTAGTCTCGGCGCAGAGCAGAACTTCCAAGTTGGAAGAGATTACCGTGATCGATATCTCGCTTCAGACTCTCAATATCGCATCTTGGGTATTTCTGAAGATGAATACAAGCCTTCTCAGATCTTTGCCAGTGCTCCTGACCAGGGCATTCTTATGAACACGGCTACAGCTTTCCTTCAAGGATTCTACCCTCCTCTCACTGACCTTGATCCTGAGATTGCTTCTCAAACTCTTTACAATGGTTCTGAGAGTCAGGCTCCTCTTGATGGGTACCAATATGTTCGTCTTCATACCATCAACGACAATTCACCAGACACCATCTGGATCAAGGGCGACGATGCTTGCCCGAAATATGTTACTGCCTCAAAGTCTTTCATGAAGAGTGATGTCTTTGCTCAACGCGAGGAAGACACGAAGGAGTTTTACAAGCAATTCTACGATGTTCTCTCCGACGGCGTCTACAACCTTCGTCCTGAGAACATGACCTACAAGAACGCATACAACATCTTCGACCTCGTCAATGTCGCTCGCATTCACAACAGCACTTCTCCAGCCCGAAATGTCTCGAACGCAGACCTTCTTCAGCTCCGCACGCTTGCTGACTCTGCGGAACTCGGCCAGAACTGGAACGAGTCTGATCCTGCTCGAGCCATTGGTGCTGAGACTCTTTCTGGTGCTATCCTCAGCCAGTTGAATGAGACTGTTACTTCTGAAGGAAAGCTCAAGTTTTCTCTCTTCGCTGGAAGTTACGACACTTTCCTTGCTTTCTTCGGTCTTGCGGATCTTCTTGATGTCTCTCCCAACTTCTACGGTCTACCAGACTACGCTTCTACCATGGCTTTTGAGCTTTTCACCGATGATGACACAGACAGTTTCCCCTCAGACCCAGAGGCAGACCTCCGAGTTCGCTGGCTCTTCCGCAACAGCACAGCCGGCGATCTCGAGACTTATCCTCTCTTCGGAACTGGCGAGGACTCTCTCCCTTGGTCAAAGTTTGTGACCGAGATTGAGAAACGTGCTATTACTGATGTTGGAGATTGGTGCACCAAGTGTGGCGCCGCTGAAGATTTCTGTGCTGCGTACAAAGATGACGATGAGAATGCTGAGGGCGAGAGTGAGAACAAGACTTCCAAGAAGGGTGGCATGTCCAACGCCGTTGCTGGTGTCATTGGTGCTATGGTTACTCTTGGTGTTGTTGCTGTCGTTGGAGCTGCTGCCTTCGTATTCATGAGACGCAAGCGAACTGCCCCTGCTGGCGAGAAGAGTAGCATTCACAGTGGAAGCACCAATGGAAATGCGGCCAAGGTTTAAGATTCATACGACATGGAATGACTATGTAAAAGATTGTGTACCTTATAGGCTAATGAATGACGATTGATACTCCCCATCACTGATAACCACTTCAAGTTCTCTCCAAGGCAGATGTCTGTCGAGTCGCCCTATCGACGATGGTAAGAGCACCTTGGAGCTTCTCAATATCATGCTCCAGCTCTTTACGTCTCCTGGCAGTGTTCTCATTCTCCCCACCAACGATCTTCATCTCATCTTCCGAGAGACTAAGAATTCGGTTGGTGTTGAGGCCAAGAACAGGCCCGTCTGGACCAGAGATAAACGACTCAATAACGGTGTTGTTGATGGTACGAATAAAAGCGTCGAGAGAGAGCTGAACAGGTTAGCAATTGCTGAAACTGACGATATAGCTTAGGGTACATACCTTGTAATAAACCTTGAGAACATCGTGGACATCAAGAACCATGTTCTTGCCCAGACTTGGATGGACGGACTCAAAACACTTCGGAAGATCAAGATCTCCCGGGCCGCGGGCACCCTCACAAGCACTGGTGAATCCCTCAAAGAATCGTAGGATTCTCCAGCCATGAATCTCGTCCCCAAAGCGAGGACCAGTAGATTGCAGTCGCACACACTTTGTCTCCATCTCGCACTGAGACTTGCATAGGTCTTCAGTTCTCTGCATGGATTCTTTCCACGAAGCTTCCAAGAGCGCGGTCAACTCCCTCGAGAGAGTAGACGTGTCACTTTCCGCAGGGCAAACATCGTTGAGAATGGAGGCAGTACATCGACTTACGGCTTGTGCGACTCGCGCAAGGTGGATGCTCGCGATGTGTCCCCATTTCTTGACTTGCTCTCGGTACATATCTGGGTAGATGTCGGGGTTGACGATTCCGTCCAGAAGAGACCCCTGATAGAGTGCTAGCTTGTCTTGAATGGCACCCATAAGATGTCTTGTGTCTTCAATGTGTGACAGGCCTGGGAAAGCCTTATCAAGTGAGGCTTCGATCTTCGTCCTGTTGACATTGCGATCACGAAAGGGCAACTGCTGTTCCTCGGCCCTCGCCTGTGCCTCAAGAGCCAGACGTTCCTCTAGCAGGACGCGAGGATCAACGTCAGTGTCCTCAAATTCCCAGGTACCGCCTCGTGCTCGCATGAACTTGTCAAACTCAGCATTCAAGTGACTGACTTCTCTGCGAAGCTCCATGCTGTGGTCGAGGAATCCTGGACGGTCAAGGGCGGTCTGCGCCATCTCTTCATATCTTCGAACAGTAGCAACAACAAATTGCTGTCTCGCGGCATGGCTAGTACGAGGCTCTCCAAGCATAGCCTTCTCGTGTAGCCTCTCTTCAAGGTTATGCTGAATTGTACTGCGGAGTGTTGGAAAGCAATCGCGTATCTTGGAGCTTAAAAGAGTACCAAGATATGACTTGGCTGCAGTTGAGCCTAGACGGCTTTGAGAAACAGAGTTCCAGGGGCTCTTGCTGAACAGCTTCTTCTCTGCGGCACTGAGGTCGAAAGAATCTGGATCTTTGTCTGCTCGGTTGCGAACCAAGAACCAGCCGCCAGTTAGACGTCCAAGGCTATGGGTAGAATTACCAGTTGCGATGGATACAATCTGACTCAATGTTAGCATGGTTCATAGAGCGTTTGTGGTTGACTTGCCCTCTTGGTCGCCTCTGGCTCATGCTGCACCATATCGCACTTTGTGAAAACACCGACGAAGCGGTTTTGCTTGATGGGCTTCTTGGCCAGCCTCAAAATCTCCTGTCGGTCAAAGTCGGTAGGTGCATCGATAACGCATCTTCAGTTGTTAGTATGATCGATCATCAATATCATGTCAACCTGACTCACATGACGATGTTGTCTTCATTGTTCATGTACTCCTTGACCATAGCCTCGACCTTGGCTTGATCTGTCTCGTTAACAGCAGAGGCATTCTGAAATGTGCCTGGAAGGTCGAGAATACTGAAATAGGAGCGGTGGGGGCCTGACAGTTCGATCTTAAGGACTTCCGCTACGAAGTTCTTTCTGTCTTCTCCTAGACCAGTTCGAAGGCCCATGAACTCAGAGGATATCTGCGACTGTCAACCCCTGTGCCTAAAACTGATGTGAGCCACTTACTTCATCAATGACCCTGGCAAACTTCTCTTTAGTGAGGATCTTGCCGCTGCACTCATAGTTCTTGATGTTGTCAGATGCAGGGTCCAAACCAGGAACATCAACTTCAGCGGGATCAATAGTGATGCGGAATGAATCGTCACTGTCTGGTTCTGTGCGGCGAGAGACAATGCGTGTGGGGAAACGAGTGCAGCAGCCGCTGTCGACTGGGAAAGGGATTCCAGTCAAGCTCTGGAGGAGAGACGACTTTCCAGAAGATTGTCCTCCCACTATAATGAGCTATCACTTGTAAGTACTGCAAGAGCCCAAGAGTCTTAGGGTTACATACCTGAGGAATGCTCAAGTCACCGGCACCAAAGGATTGTAGGGCATCAATTGCATCAAACAGGATGCGGTTGTGTTGACTATCAAAAGGATCTTCAGGCATGATCTCTTGATTGGAATCATCACGAGGTCGAGGTGAAGAAATAGAAGTGGGAGAAGGATCATAGAACACATCTCCAAGACTCGAATCGGTTGGAAACTTTCCAATCACCTTTCTAGGGCTCTCCTTGCCGGAATTGAGGCTATCAAAACCTTTGTAAGGTGTTCGGGGAGGAGTATCAAGAGCGTGTGGTTGCATAGAGAGAACTTCAACAGGTCCAGCCATGATGAATTGATAAGAGTAATAGATGAAAAATGAAATAACAAAGGAAAGATTCAGACAAGGGTCTCTTGGTATGAAATTGAAGCTGAGAAATGGATTGTCCTCTATGACTGCCCGCGGGACTTGAACAGATTTATATCCTCCAGACAGACCTGGTTATCCCTTCGTCCACAGCGAAAGCAGCTTTTCTGTAGATTGAAACAAGCCCACAGACTTTGCTGACATCGCTCCAGCTGTTCATGCAACTATGCGCCGGCCATCGGCTCACCTCACTTGGAGTCAAGGGTTTTTTCAGCTCGAGTATATCTATTGCCATATCGAGACATCTCGGGAAGCAGTTTCGGGCAAATATCTTTCTTGGCATGTTAGAGATGACTTCTCAGCCAACAATTGAGACATATTGGCTGTACGATGCAGGTAGTTGAGACCATTGTCGACCAGCATAAGAGCAAAGATAGGAACCAAAATAGTTTCATCGTCGACATAGAGTTCAGGTGAAGGTCAAGAAGGAATCAACCGGCAGGTTTCGAAACATCAAAATTTGATCTCATTGGCCGCTTTAGCATATGCTGTTGGTTGCTGCAAGCACTCAATCAGCTATCTGCAGGGGGTTGAGCGCATCGCTGAGGGGGGCAAAAGATAACTCAAAGAGGCAGCTCGCAAGATGCAAATGTTTTATCTTATCGATCAATTTCCCTGCAGTTTTAGAAACGGCAAGGCAATTGTTTTGAGTTGCATTTATGTCAGGCCGGGGTAGCAAGGTTGCTCTCAGCTGTGCGAGAACTGTACTATTGTGCGAGATGTTGATACCGGGACAAAGCTCGCAATCAAGACCGAGATTGAAGACATTGTGACTTGCAAGCGCCGTCGATAAACAAAGGTGTAAGATCCCAGAAACAACGCATCCTCAGGGTCGTTATACTGGCCGGAGAGGAAACACATCAACCAACAACCAACAACGGCGGTTGTTCAGCTCGGACAGCCAATCATATTTGACCATGCAGTCTTCAACCTGAATCAGGGAGATGTCTCCAAGTCTAGCGTTGTTGCCGCCAACACTTTGACCTTTCGGATGATTGTAGGCCTCATCTCCCACTGACCATTGTGCTATATCAAGAGTTAGGGGGTGAAACAAAACTTGAAGCAACTTTGGAATGATTTGGAAGAAACCTAGTCGGCTCTTCGATGAGTCGCTTATCGTGCAGGACTGTGCTGTAAGCTGTAGCAAAACATTGCAATAGTGGTTCATAAGACTGAGCTGAAGTTGGTGAGAGATATTGGCTGGACAATTTTGATCAACGTGATACGGGGCGTGGCTCATTCTTCTCATTATTCGTACACTATTAACCAAAAACTTGATAATCAACTGAAGAAAGTCGATATCATCTTTGAGAAACTTGCTGATATTAAAACGATGAACGGAGTTCAAGTGAACTTAGCCATTAAAGAGAGGATGATGATATAGGGTAAGCAGCCCCACCTCGAATCAGCGGCGTCACTTTCGACTGTAGCTCAAAATTTCAGCATTTACATCACCAACGACTTGACGGCCGTTGCACCAACACATCACAAGCCGCAGTCTCGATTCTGCGCGCTCTACCGAAATGAACACGATGTTCTCTTCTATCACGCGCCTCGCGCGCCCAGTCCTGGCTAAGCCCCTCGCTCAATCCCCCAGGTAAGCTCTTCCACATGCCTTAATCAAACCATCACTAATTCCATCAGGACATTCACAACCCTCGTCCCTCTCCGTCCCTCGCTCACTCCCATGAACGGCGCTATCCGAAGAACAGCTCTCCCCTCAAGCTTCACCCCCCCGACAACCGCATCAGCCGATATCGTTCCTTCGAGCGCCATCTCAGCACACCCTGCCCTCGGTGATATGCAGATTCGCTGCGGACCCCGAAATACCATGAATGGACATACGAGACTGGTCCAGAAGCGCAGACATGGATTCCTATGTCGTAAGCGCAGTAAGACGGGGAGGAAGATTCTCCTCAGGAGGAAGATCAAGGGCCGAAGGCATATCGCTCAGTAAGCCTGTGAACGTGGCATGAGGAGGTTGGAGGGCATGTGTCAATGAAGCATGAGCGAATTGTGTACGATACCAGAGAAGAGAGCGGAGACTTGGGGTGCAGATGCCATAGTCTCTCTCGTGATACAAATCTGTACAAAGACCTACCAAAAGAAACAAATGATCTTGCATTCTCACATCTCGGCGGAGTACCGAACTTGCATATTGCAGCTGAAGTCTAAACCAGAGGGGTAATATCACGCACTTTTACGAAGGACCAGTTCCAGAACATTTCGGAATTTCAGACCTACCTAAGCTCATACACACAGCATGATGGATGACGCTGGTCGACGTCGGTGTTGCAGCAAGGCCAGCAATGCAGAAAGCTCCGAGCTATCGCACCTGACTTCGGAGAAAGGCTCGAATTAGAAAGATGAGATTCGGTTCCGATAGACAGATGCAGTTCCTGATTCGGATTCACCGGAGCTACCGTTAGTCAACACCATCACGATGTGCGGATAGTTCGAAACCCCGCATTCTCAACTGAGAATCACAGGCTTCTTTTCAGGCACAAAGCGCTATGACTTGGGTCTTATTCCTCGGCTTGGATTTTCTAGTGTGGTGGCCCGCATGTTCTTGGTGTGCCGATCATCAGGTACGCAGTAAGCGGAGAAGCAGGCTGTGAATTGGAGATGTCTAGACTATCACAGAGATTTGTGAAGGACCGCGTTGAATGAATTGATAAGAGACAGTTTGACGCGGTAAACCAATACTTACTGCTGATAAAGGAATACATGGTTTTGACTATCTGATCACAAGTCTATAGATTCAATTGCTATTATCATGGATGTATATCATCTGGCCTCAGTTATTGAAAGTGATGATGATGACACTAGCGTCCAAGAGATGCAGCTTATGCCGGCCCGCCTTGCATTAAGAGGATGAGATGGTGTGAAAGGTGATGAAAAAGGTAGGTGTCAAGACTTGATACTGCAGCTGAAATGTAAGATGTGAATTGATTCAAGTAATCAGAGACATTTCATGTGACGCTGTACTACCGATAATCTCATGTTCAATCAACACCATATTTTGACAGCTAAAGAAATCCGAATATACTCGGATATCTTTCGTCTGATTTAAATGCCAGATTGACACTTAATCAATCGAGTAGATAACCTCGATGCAATATTACCGCAATTACTGCACTCCCTGGGTTAGGTATCGTGTTCCCCAGATATCGGCACTTGACTACTACTCCAGATCAGTTAAACCTGTTTTCCCACATAATTAAACCCCACCTGACAAAAAGTCCCCTGCCTTGAACCCTGTCAACTCGTAGAGTCAAACGCTGCACGCAATGGAAAACTTGATAGCGGTCAAAGGCTGAACTGAACTGAATTGAGCCGAAATGGTTGCAACATGTTTCGGGGTATACTTCCGTTGATCGGCTCTGCAAGTGATAGAGGTGAATGTTTCTGTGAAAGATGGTTGGTCAGTCGACTCGATATAGCTCCGGCGGTAAATCCTAACGTTTTATCTGGTAGTTTGTACTATAATTGGTTTGCTCATCACTGTGACACCAGAACTGTCGACTAATTATTGGATATCGACCAACCACTCTTAACGACTAACACGAATCACCAGACTATTATTCCCTTTTTCTTTTTCTCCTATTTTTTTTCTTTCTTCTCAAAGCCCAGAGCCCTACAAGTCCCAACATTTTGACAGTCCCCATCGCAATGTAACAGAGACTAAACAAAACCCCTGTAGCCCACCATCTTGATCACGACCCTCACGTGGTCCGAGATCGTCGTTACCTGTAAGGGAAGCTCATCCGGGCCCAACGACAAACGGACCAAGGAAAAATGCTGTCAGAGCCCGATGAAGGGACCTTGTCTGCTGGGATCATGGAGCCAAGAATGCGGGGTGGGCAGTGTAGAACACCCCACGAACGTTTAGACTGCCGCGAAAGCTTCATTTCCGCTGTTCGGCCCTTGCTTTGGCTGGGGCGGCGGTTATTACACCGACGACCTGAGGGTTTGCCAAGATTGATGGGGGGGAGCTATGGCTATGGGTGGAGGTGTGAATGTGATGGGATGAGATAGGAAGGGGAAGAGATGGGATCAGCGACTGAGGGTGGGCGGGTATTGTGATGGGAGCTAGCTGAAGAAAAAAAAAAGATATATAAATGTCTTGTTCTTCTCACGATGTCGATCTCTCAGTAGATCTCAAGGACAGCTTCAGCTTCAGCTTCAAGAGCATCTCCAGGAGTTGCACCTCGCCAGCCTACCATCACTTACACCCATACCTTGGACCCTATCCCTTGTCACGATGCTTCTTCTACCACTCCTCTCGGCCATCACCCTCGCGGTAGCCAGCCCTGTAGCCCTAGACGACTACGTCAACTCTCTCGAGGAGCGAGGTAAACACAATCCCACTTCAATTCCTTCATAAGCTCACATTCCCAGCTGTTGGTGTCACCACAACCGACTTCAGCAACTTCAAGTTCTACATCCAACACGGCGCTGCAGCTTACTGCAACTCTGAAGCCGCAGCTGGTTCAAAGATCACCTGCGCCAACAATGGCTGTCCAACCGTCCAGAGGAACGGAGCTACCATCGTGACATCTTTCGTGTAAGTCCAAACCTGCACAAACACATCACACCCTTGCTAACACATCCAGTGGCTCCAATACAGGTATCGGTGGCTACGTCGCGACAGACTCTGCCCGAAAGGAAATCGTCGTATCGTTCCGCGGAAGCATCAACATTCGAAACTGGCTTACCAACCTCGACTTTGGCCAGGAAGACTGCAGTCTCGTCTCTGGATGTGGTGTACACTCTGGCTTCCAGCGAGCCTGGAATGAGATCTCATCCAAAGCAACCGCTGCTGTTGCCTCCGCTCGCAAGGCGAACCCTTCTTTCAAGGTCATCTCTACAGGTCACTCCCTGGGAGGTGCTGTGGCTGTTCTTGCTGCCGCAAACTTGAGAGTCGGTGGAACACCCGTCGATATCTACACCTACGGTTCCCCCCGTGTCGGAAACGCAGCGCTCTCATCCTACGTCTCAAACCAGGCAGGTGGAGAGTACCGCGTTACACACGCCGATGACCCTGTCCCTCGTCTCCCTCCTCTGATCTTCGGATACAGACACACAACACCTGAGTACTGGCTGTCCGGCGGTGGTGGCGACACGGTCGACTATACCATCAGCGATGTCAAGGTCTGTGAGGGTGCTGCCAACCTTGGATGCAACGGTGGAACTCTTGGTCTGGACATTGCTGCTCATCTGCATTACTTCCAGGCGACTGACGCCTGTACCGCAGGCGGATTCTCTTGGCGACGATACAGAAGCGCCGAGAGTGTCGACAAGAGGGCCACCATGACTGATGCTGAGCTTGAGAAGAAGCTGAACTCTTATGTCCAGATGGATAAGGAGTATGTGAAGAATAACCAGGCCCGCTCTTAACCAGGGTATGAGGTTTAATGGGAAATGACATGATTCATGAACGAAGCCATAGTACATATGATGCAAATAGGATATAAAACAGATTTCATTCACTAGCTTTACACAATACCGTGCGCCATGCAATGCCTTGCTACTGACTCAAAGGCCATGCTCTGATTGTTTCATAACTCCAAACACCAGGCACCACGCGCTGTCTCAGGGGATTAATCATAAGATCCCTCGACCATCATGCCCTGAGCATTAGGAACACCAACAAGGATGACACCACGAGGCACGCGGACCTCTTTGACCTTCATGCATCCAAAAACGTTGACCTCTCGGATCTTGGGACAAGATCGGAAAATTGACCCCAATATGAAATCAGTCACCTCTTCGCAGAAGCTGATTTCCAGTTCTTTCAGCTCTGGATACTGAGCATCCTCGTGGAAGACCTCTTCAAAAGCCTCACGTGAGATATGACGACAAGCGTGAATGTTGAGGTACTGAAGCTTCTCACCCGAATGGGCCATCAATGCCTTGAAACCCTCACTGCAGAGCCCAATGTTGTCTGGGTTCTCCCGAGGCTTACTCGCATCAATCTGTCGACATTTCTGGAGATCCACAAAGCGCAAGGGAGGATTTGCCCATTTGGTGAAAAGATCAACAAAACCCTGGTCAGTCATGAACTCGCTGTCCGTGATTCGGAATTTGGAAAGGGAGCGACAATGCTCGTGAATAGCCCGCAACAGCGCATCATCGACTTCAGGAACAATCTTCAGAGAAAAGGTTTTGAGATTGGCACCGATCTTCGAGACGACTTCGATGTAAGCGTCAGATTCGGTCTTGTGTTGCAGCTGAAGTCCAAGATGCTCTAAAGCCGACAAACTTGCAATCGTTTTGACACCGTCGTTGGTCAGCTTTTGGTTGTTCTCAATCTTGAGTCGTTTGAGGTTGGGGCAATGATCCTTCAGCGTGGCTATGGTTTCGTCACCAAAGTGATTGTCTGTGTAATAAACTTGGATACCCTTCAGCGTCTCGCCCTTCTCCTGAATGAACTTATGCCACTTCTCATCGCTCAAAAGATTGGCTCCGTGAAGGTAAAATGTTTCGAGATTGATGTCACGGGACAAGAGGTAATCCATGACTTCGTCCTTGAACTGGATACCACATCGGATCTTGAGATTTTTGAGCTTCGAAGCCGTCTGAAAGATGGAAACGTAATCTTGTTCACCAAGTTTAGCGCCATCATAGATATGAAGGTCTTCGGTGCCGGGCTGGACGAAAAGTGGCAAAGTCTCTGGCTTGAGGAGTCGACGCTTGGAGAACATGCGTGCAATTTTGTCGACCAAGTGATCAGGAAGGTCCCCGAGACTGTCAGCCAGATCGACGTTCTTGGCTAGAGTCTGCACACATAGAGTAGCCAAGCTCTTGGTACCAACGTCACCGTCAAGTATCCGACTTTGAATTGCGCGACGTCTCCCAACAGGACCCGTATTGACCGGCTTCTTGGGCTTCTTCTTTTGACCGCTTTCTCGTTCTTTTGCTATCTCTCGACCGCAAGGAGGACAAAGGAGTCCTCCATTAGGGCCAGCGACCGAGTAAGGCGAGACAGTGAATCGTTTCTCGCAAATTTCGCAGTGCTCTATCTGCCCAGGCATAGGGCCAGAGTTCGATTCCATTAACGCACGAGCAAGTTCGTCATCAGATAAGTCTGATCGTTGCTTGCGCTTCTTGAAAGCTTTGCTCTCCTTGATCTTGGCCAGTTTCTTCTCTTCCTCCCGCTTACGCTTTAGCGAAGCTTCATCGTTGCCGTTGCGACTAGAACGTCGCCCAGATCTGGCCCCCGCTGCAGAAGACTCGCCATTGCCGTTCTCATCTTCAGCTGCATCGTCACGTGCGGCTTGTCGGCGACGTGCGTCAGCATCTGAGCGAATCTGAGCAGCAGAGATGTTGTGGGACTAATCATGGTTAGTATGCTACAGCGACGTGCACTTCGTAACAGCCATAACTTACAGCAAGGAAATCGGTGAGCGCTGATTGACTATTGACATGTTAGTACGAGTATGTGGCTGTGAATAGTATTTTACTTACGGTCCATAGACAGCACGAGTTTGTCGATTAGGTTGAACATTCTGACCATTCTGACCATTCTGACCATTCTGACCATTCTGACCATTCTGACCATTCTGAGCATTTTGACCGTTTTGGCCTTGAGCATTCTGGTTGTTACTGCGTGCCCGCGCCCTGTATATGATAAGCTTATCGCCACTCTATGATTATGAGAAAAACGTACATGATGGAGGAATGGCGGGTGTCTGAGAAAAATGAAAAGAAGTACACAAGAAAAGATTCCTCAGTCTTCGGCGACCATATTAGCCACCAAGATAATGAAAGGGAGGGGAGATTCACGCTTAAAAAGGAGTTGGCGCAAAAAAAGTAAGGTCTGAACTCTGAAGCAGCTCCGGCAAGTGCAGCGCCGTGCAGTGGCGTTCCCGCTTGCGCAGTCTTTCACGAGATTGACACCGTGTCACGTGATGCGATCGCCCGCTCGAAGTGGCAAATCGAGGATCTCAGCATCAGGGTCCAGAATTCATCGGCAACCTAGGGGAGGAAAGAAAACTCGAGACCTCGATCCTAAATGACAAAAAGACTTAGGTGACCAAGTCTAAATTGGGTGTGGGCTTAGGATTTATTTTAAGAAATTTATTTTGATTTTCTATATTGACATCTGATATTCTCTTGCTCTCACAGGGCAATTTATGTCAAACTGTTCTTGTAAGTGGGAATGACCAATGTTTTCTGTCCTCGATCCTGCCAGGAACGATGCACCCCAATCAGATCGACAATCAAGACCCCCTGGCCCCTGACACGTGCCTGCGCGTAGCGGGGTGCTCTTTCCGACACTGTGAATCGTGAATTGGGGTATCAGACGGGAAGCAACGCCACGAAAAAAGGAGCTGGTGGCGATTTGCCTTTGACTTCTATCTAACTTTTCCCTTTCATCTTCACGCTTTCATTGTTCATCTATTTCAGGTCTTTCTCATCTCATTGAGCAGATTCTGTCAATGTCAGTCGTTTATTTGTGTGATTGCTCTTTTGCTATTGCCCGCAGTCAATCAATTTGTATCTATTCACGGTCACTGCCCAACACTGCATTCACGGCTGTGCATTAGTGAGCTGCCAACAGACAGGGGTTCAACTGCCACCCTTTACCTTCCACCAGGCTCCCATCTTTTGTTTTCAGTTTCCTGAAAGAAAACACAACCAAACACTTTTCATCTTTGTCCTTAATTGCGGCTGTGCGCTTGAGCGTCCCATTAAGAGGGCCATACGTCGTCCTATCGCCATCGATTTCCAAATCAGCAGAACATCCTCTTGGACCAACTGACATCATGCCTCGAGGTCGCCCGTCCACTCGGGGTACGCCCATCACTACAGCAGATGGTGAGTCTGATGCTCGTAAATGTTCATTTTTTCCCTCACTAAACAATTCCAGCTTCTAGAGATACATCTACTGCTTCTAACCGAGTGACCCGCTCAGCCAGAACTAGAAGTCAGGCTGTCTCGTCTATACCGACTCCAAATCCAGCTGTAGATATTCCACAGGATGCTCCCTCTGGATCACGCCCAAGAGGAAGACCTAGGAAGAGTATCGCCGCAGTCGAAGCATCGCCTCTGTCTCAATTTCCTACTTCTGACATCGCACTTGCCACTAAACGACGTGGCCGCCCAAGCAAAGCACCCGTCACTGAGAGCGAGTCCGTGTCATCACTTCCCACACCACTAGATCCAGATACAGGGAGCGATTATTCAACCCCTGCTTCTAGCAAAGTGCCAACCCCGGCAGCAGTCGATCGTGACAAATCAGCTGTCTTCGAAGTCCAACTTCCTGCTCCTTCTACCTCTCGTCCCATTGACCGCGAGAGAGGTCTGCGAAAGAGCGCATATGCCATGAACTCGAGGGCCCAAGGGCGTATGGTGATTCAAGACTCGGACGACGAAGATCTTGACAATTCTCGAGACGCTCAAGTAGCTCGTCGCCTCCAGGATGAGGAATTCAAGCAAGCGCCCAGTGCTGCATCATCATCATTTCCCCTACGAAGAAGTACTAGACCTTCGCTCTCTGGTAGTTTCAGCACTCCTGCTCAGACTTCTGTCAAGCGAGAACGAGCATCGACTCTGACTGACTCTACCACCAAGCGTGGTCGCCCAGCAAAAAAGGCTAAAGTCATCCCCGACTCAGATGATGAGGACATCGACATGGATGCGGAGATAGCTCAAGGGCTCGACCTAGACAGCGGCTCGTCATTGAGCTCATTTGAGGATGAATCCTTTGCCGATGATGACGCCAGCGACGATGGAGCAGCTCAAGACCTTTCTAGTGACGATGAAGACGTCCCGATGGCCATGTCGAGAAAAGCGGCCGGAAAGCGACCAACACGTCCCACGAAACGCACTGTACCCCATGTCAAGGCACCTGCTGCGACTAGTTCCCGCTCCGCAGGGAAGGCTACGCAAGCTGATGGCCCGTCTGGCGATGAACTCGACGCACTAGAAAACGGTTTAGGTGATGCCGAGTCGACGGACGTTGCAACTGATAACAATGATGGCTATATCTACTTGAGTAGTAGCGATGCTGATGCAGATGACGCCGATAACGTGGATCAAATCACGAGTACCTCCGACAATAGAAGGGCTTTCAGGAACCCGGGTGTTAGCAGACGTACGCTTAGAGAACGAGCACGTTTGGAGAAACACCACCCTGAGATCATAGACATGTGGGACAACATCGAAAAACAGCCAGTGATAAAGCCTGCGAAGGCTGCACAGCCGGAAAGAATTTCACGCCAACTCAAGCCATTCCAGCTTGAAGGTCTTGCTTGGATGATGGAGATGGAGAAGACAAAATACAAAGGTGGCTTACTCGGTGATGAGATGGGCTTAGGCAAGACGATCCAAGCTGTGTCTCTAATTATGTCTGATTATCGTGTGGGAAAGCCGTCCCTGGTTCTCGTGCCCCCTGTTGCGCTCATGCAATGGCAGCAAGAGATCAAGTCTTACACAGATGGCGCCCTGAACACATTTGTTTTCCATGGAACAAACCAGAAGACCAAGGGGATCACCGTGAGGGAGCTCAAGAAATTCGACGTTATTATGATGTCGTACAACAGTCTCGAGTCCGTCTATCGCAAGCAGGAAAAGGGGTTCAAGCGAAAGGACGGCATATACAAGGAAAAGAGTGCTATTCATGCAATCGATTTCCATCGAGTTATTCTGGACGAAGCACACTGTATCAAGACACGCACCACCATGACAGCCAAAGCATGCTTTGCTCTCAAAACAACCTACCGATGGTGTTTGACGGGCACGCCTTTGCAGAACCGCATCGGAGAATTCTTCTCTCTTGTTCGTTTTCTAGAAGTCGACGACTTTGCATCGTATCTTTGCAAGCAGTGTCCGTGCTCCAAACTTGAATGGTCAATGGACGAGAACAGTCGTTGTACTGGTTGCAATCATCCGGGAGTGCAACATGTTTCTTTGTTCAACCAAGAGCTGCTGAACCCTATTCAGAAATACGGGAATAGAGGTGCAGGCCAAATTGCTTTCGAGAGACTGCGTTTGATGACAGATCGTATCATGCTGCGCCGTCTAAAGAAAGACCACACCAACTCTATGGAACTTCCCGTCAAGGAGGTTTATGTTGACCGACAGTTTTTCGGAGAAGAGGAAAACGACTTCGCGAACAGTATCATGACGAACGGCCAACGCAAGTTTGATACGTATGTCGCCCAGGGTGTTCTCTTGAACAATTATGCCAACATTTTTGGCCTCATTATGCAGATGAGACAAGTTGCTGATCACCCCGATCTTATTACGAAGAAGAACGCTGAAGGAGGGCAAAACGTGCTCGTTTGTTGCATCTGCGATGAGCCTGCCGAAGACGCAATTCGTAGTCGGTGTAAGCATGACTTCTGCAGAGCCTGTGTTGGTAGCTACGTCCGCTCTACTGATGAACCTGATTGCCCCCGCTGTCACATTCCCCTCTCGATCGACCTGGAACAGCCAGAGATGGAGCAAGATGAGAATCTCGTCAAGAAAAACTCCATCATCAATCGAATCAAGATGGAGAACTGGACATCCTCTTCCAAAATTGAACTTCTTGTTCATGAGCTACACAAACTTCGCTCTGACAACGCTTCACACAAGTCGATCATCTTCTCTCAGTTTACTACCATGCTGCAGCTCATCGAGTGGCGTCTCCGCCGGGCTGGTATCACTACAGTCATGCTTGATGGTAGCATGACACCTGCCCAACGACAGGCCTCGATCGAACATTTCATGAACAACGTGGACGTTGAGTGCTTCCTGGTTTCTCTCAAGGCTGGTGGTGTGGCACTGAACCTTACCGAAGCCTCTCGAGTATTCATTGTTGATCCGTAAGTGTCTGAAACGAACATTGTCATCTGAGTAGCTACTAACGATTACCTAGATGGTGGAATCCAGCCGCTGAGTGGCAGTCCGCTGACCGATGCCATCGCATTGGACAAACTCGGCCCTGCACTATCACGCGCCTGTGTATCGAGGATTCTGTGGAAAGTCGAATGGTGTTGATTCAGGAGAAGAAGACTAACATGATTCACTCCACTGTCAACTCAGACAACAAGGCCATGGAATCACTAACCCCCCAGGACATGCAGTTCCTCTTTCGTGGTTCATAGACGAACTGGGACAACGGCGCAGAGCAAAGAGCAAAGACCCCGGCAAAATTTTAATAATTTCTCATGAAAACACGAAACATGGGAATATGACCATGTACAGTGTTTGGCATTGGCCATTAGGCATGTAGGGAGTATGCATGGAGTTTGGAGTTGGTATCAGCAACGATGCTTCGACTACAGATATCAAGGACGGTTTCTTTTAGTCTCAGGGATTAAATATGTCTAAACTCAGTCAACGAATAAAAGTCCCTGAGAGGATCTGGGTGGTCCTGTGAGTTGTAGTAAATGCAGGTGCCGTTGTACGACATGTCTCACAAGAGGGTTACAGAGGTGTTTTGAGATTGACAGTTCAGGAATTAATTATAATCTAAATCCATCTATCTAGTTCTTTTCTCGTTTTCAAAAATTGACTGCCAACTTATGCGTTGCTATTTTCATCGGCCCATGATGAAACTTAAAACATATGAACAAAAGGATTCTCCAAAGAGAAGACGAAAGAAATGGTTTCGCTAGCCATTGAGATGCAAGAAGTGATTGAA
The DNA here is from genome assembly GCF_013396075.1 of Fusarium subglutinans. Classification (NCBI taxonomy): domain Eukaryota; kingdom Fungi; phylum Ascomycota; class Sordariomycetes; order Hypocreales; family Nectriaceae; genus Fusarium; species Fusarium subglutinans. Next base: position 258,069 of record NW_023502114.1, on the reverse strand, counting down.
ATCACAGACCGAGAAGGGCCTTGGCACCAGGCTCGCTGCAGACGTAGATAACGTCGTGGGCGTTGGAGAAGCCGTTGAACTGAGTGGCAGAGCACTTTGTGTAGGCACCCATGTCCTCAAAGTAAAGCCAGTCGCCGACATCGAGAATCGAGTCAAAGCGAGTGCTCTCAGTGATACGGTCGATGCCATCGCATGTGGGACCCCAGACGGAGTACTCGAAGCCCTCGCCCTCGGGAGTGGGATGGGCAGCGGTGGTCTCGAAGAGAGTCTTGCCGGAAGCGCGGAGGACCTTGGCGATCGGCTGCTGGTGATCAAACATGATGTTTGAAAAGTTGCCGTAAACGCCATCGTTGACGTAGAGCATGTAGCCCTTGCCATCAAGAGTGGGGTCCTCAACAGTTCGACGAGCGATGATGTTGCAGGCGATGGTGAAGGCAGTAGCAACATAGTATCGGCCTGGCTCAGCAATAATCTCGATGTTGCTGTGAGGTGGGAAGAACTCGTCGAGGGCGCCACCGAGGACGGCAGCCATGGTCTCGAAGGTATTGCCGCTGAAGCCACCACCAACGTCGAGGGTGCGCATGTTGAAGCCGAACTCGTGGGCCAGCTGGAAGACGGTGTGGGCGTCGCGAACGGCCTTGTAGAAGGCGAGGGGATCAGAAGCACCAGATCCAACGTGGAAGCTGACGCCAACAACGTTGAGGCCAAGGTCTTTGGCCAGAGCGAGAAGTCCCTCAGTGGTGTCCATGGCGGCACCGAACTTCATGCTGAAGCGGCACAGAGACTCGCTATCGTCGGTCATGATGCGGAGGAAGAGCTCAGCTCCTGGGTAGAGCTTGGCGATCTTGTAGAGCTCATCGGCATTGTCAAAAGTCATCTGTTTGACGCCCACAGACTTGACGTATCGGACATACGAGTTAGTCTTGCAGGGTTGGGCGTAGATGATGCGGTCGGGGCTAAGTCCTGCGGACAGGACCTGCTCAATCTCGGTTTTGGAGGCACAATCGAAGCCGGTTCCGAGCTCAGACAGAAGCTTGATGATCTGAGGATCGGGGTTGCACTTGACGGCTGGTGCTTGTTAGTGTGTATCACAGCATAATCGTCGAGATTCGTACTCACCATAGAAGGGCCGGACCCGAGGGAGATTCTTCTTCCAGCGAAGATGCTGGCGGTAGACCTCTCCGAGGTCAGCAACGAAGAAGGTATCTTCATCGCCAGGCTCACACATCTCATGGTCAATGGTCTCCACGCGCTGGTGGAGAGCCTGGCCGATGAGTTGCTTTGGAGTAATCACGCCATATTGCTCAAGAGGTTCCTGAAGCAGGGGTTTCTTTAATGCGATATGAGGGTGATTGACATTATGATTGTAGGTGTCGAGGACAGCCGTTGCCATAACCATATCCCAAACAGTTGCGGGGGTCGTTGGGAAGTTGAGAGAGGGATACAAGTCCGCGGACTAGAGAAAGGCAATACTTTGTAGAAAAGTATATATAGTAGAGTGAAGCTTGAACGTACGGGGGTTCAGCTGGTGTTAGGGCGGTCGTGAGCGGTAGCAGACTGATCCCTCAGTGGACTGGCGAGGCCTCCTCGACTCTTCCTCGGCTAGAGGAAGAACCTCTGTAAACCTCCTATGCGGCAGCTGACGGGTGTCGAAGAACGACGGGGGAGTGTGGTCGGATCGAGGGTGCTGCAAGACGGAGAGATCGAGGAGCTTATGGTCGAGCAGCAATAGCAGCGGGAGGGGGGATCGCGTTGATGATGTGAGAGGGCTTGCAAAGGCTGAAATCTTTGTCACTGACGAAGCTCACGGCCGGAGGAGCCGTGGTGAAGGCGGTGCCTTTAAGAGACCAAAGGCGGGTCGAGTTTGGTGGAGGTTGAGCAGTTGTCAAGTGCTCAAAGTTTGTTTAGTTGTTGTTGATAACGGGTTCGTATCAACGGGGAGGCGTTGGAGCAGTGTTTAAGAATATAGAAATTGTCGTGATGGAACGTGACAAGTTGTCGAAGAGGAGAGAAGGATGGGGGGGCCGCCTTTTTATCTGGTCGGCTCTAGTCTTGACCCAAGATAGAAAAAAGAGGTCGATGAGTTTAGTTTGGGCTCTGCTGATTCGAAGAAAATAGTGGAGTGTTGCGTTTCCGTTGCAGGTTATAATTGCATTTGCAGGTTCCAGATCCAGGTCCAAGAAAAGAATGGAGAGAGAAATTTTTAACCCTCCACTGTGACGTTGACGAGAGGGGCAGTAAACTACCGCTGTACGTACCGTGTACTTACAGGGGACGGGACATCGAGAGAATTCGGAGGCGCAGTAGAAGAGCTGGCGCCTGATTGTGATTGTATACAATACATAAGCCCTCTATATATTTCTATCAGGAACCAATGTTGACAATTCATCGCAATTACAGGCACAATTCCGAGGCCTGACCTCGTACAGTACATAATCTCCAACTGCAACTGGCGGTGGATGAACTGAACCATCTCGATGCTGCAGAAGAAACCCCGCGCTAAACCCAAAAGGCCCCAGACGCGGTAGAATATCCCATTGGTCTCAGACACTTCCAGAGTCTCGGGAACAAGACACCACGCCTTGGAAAAAATGCAAAGACATGTACCGATACATGCAATGCAGCCCTTGCATGTGCGTTTCCCAGTATAGAAGCCCGTTCGTTCCATTCCGGGTCTTTTCGAAGGGTTTCTTGACCGACAGAGTCAGAGTTAGTCACAGGCACAGGCACAGTCACAGCAAGAAAATCATCAGACCTCAATATATGGTGTTAAAATAAGCCCAGCAAAGGGTTTTCTGAACTTGGAGTAAATTACCCAACTGTTTTTATCACCTAGGATCGAGGTCTCATGTTTTCTTGCTCCTCATCAAGGACAGGCTATAACTAGCTTGTAAGCGTCATGTCGTTGGTATTTAGCATAATAAAGACCCAATAATTCCCTCAGCAAATAAACAAAGCACAAGACCACGGACCGCGTAAGGCTGGAGCGTATTCCGCGGTCAGGCACCATTGACCAGCCCCTGGCTATCACTGTCCCATCGTCATGTCATATTCTCCATCAGAACGACACTGTCAACAAATGCCCTTTTAATGCCTCTCTATTGGTATCTCATCGTATACGGATAGACGAATCGGCACCCGAGATCCCATGGTCACTCTGTAACACATCACATGCATGTACTCTGCTCTTTAGTCCAGTAAATCCATCGCTCAAGGACTCCGGCTCTGATAGAACGAGCTACCACCTCGCTTCACCCATCACACCGACTCCCTTCTCCCACAGACTCCCCAGTCTCCGATCATAGAACTCCTCGTACTTGGTGCTTGCGCTCCGCAGCCTCGAGGTTCCCACAATGGATGCCAAGGTGAAAGTAGCTTCCAGAAATCAAGATGGACAGAAGAGAAAAAGAGGGGCTGTGTCTGCTCTTGCGTTGCTCTGTGGTCTCTGTACCATTGTATAGGTAAAGAGATGTATCGTATCTGAACGCGTAACGAGGCACAAAACTCCTCGTGTTCACATATGGTGGAAAGTTCCGCTGCCAGGCAACGTGAGGAGGGTCATTTATGCTTTGTTCATCTGTGTAGTTTACACTTCATCGTACACGCCATCATACAGCTGTAACTCTAGCTGCTCATTGCTCATCCAAACCCCTAGCACGCTGATGCTTCCAACTCTAAGTCGTCATTAGCTTCATAATCATTGTCTTTTCGCCTTATTCAGCGCCCTTGACATCCATTTCGCGGATCTTCCATTCGCTGTCGACCCAGGACTGCTTCTCGCCCAGGAAAGCGGCTCTGCCTTCACCCTTGGCCAGTCCGTCAACGAGGTAACGCTGCGCCACCTCGCGCACTTGGTCCTTGGTTACGTCTAGAAGCTGCTCACGCTTCTTCTGCTTCATCTCTTCAGTGATACCTGAGAGGAATCGGCCCATGCCCTCCTGGTTCACGGATTTGGGGGCATCGACTCCCTGGAACACGGAGATTTTTGCTTCCTCAAGGTCACGGTCTGACCACTTCTTATCAACAGCCCATTGCCCAGCACCGCGCATGATGCTCAGTGTGTTCTGAGGGTTGGGGTCACGGTAGGAGTAGAAGCCAAAGAGGCCATCGAGGGGTCGAGAATAAGCACCTCCGCCATACGCGCCACCCTTCTCACGGATTTCGTGATGCAGGTGCTTATGTGTAAGAAGCTGTGACAAGATCTGGAGGGGTGCACCCTCCGCTGCCGTGTACGATGTGGTTGGTACTGACAATCCACCATAGTAAACTTGGTAAGGTAGAGGATAGAAGGTCTTGCTATCCTTGGGAAGCTGGCGGGGAGAGGGGTTCTTCAGGTCAAGAGGATCGCGGGAGAGGTTTCCCACGAACTTTTGCAGAGAAGCGCTGTTCCCTGCAACACTCTCTGGACCACAGGTAATTGCTGTGCGTAGGTTTCCTCCAGCCAGTGCAATGCTCTGAATCTGTTTCAACTTGGAGATAACATCTTCAAGCTTGTCTGTCTCGGGTCGGCTAGCCAATGAAGTCACCAGCTGCACTTGAGAAAGGCCGGAAACTTGCTGTCGAAGCCACGAGGAGCGGGTAAGACCAGACTCGGCACTGCCCATTGCAAACCGATGGCCAGTGGATGCAATGTCGTTCACAACACCATCAGCAGATGCCTGAAGCAGCTGTCGAATTCTGAGAGCTGCCTCGGGGCTGTCAAAATCAGTCCCCAGAACGAGCTTCTGGATGATATCGAACATGACAGGAACGTTGCGATCTAAGGCCATACCGGTGAAGATGAGGCCTTCACTAGCAGCGTGGAAATCGGTGGGAGATGGGGTGCAGTGGTAACCTACCGAGACACCACCAGTCTTGAGCTTGATCAAGTCTTCAAGTTGCTCCATGTTCAAGTCCTTGGTACCAAGACGCATGATGCTGTCAGTGAACAGAGGCACCAGCTCGCGAAGCTCATCAGGCAAGTTCTCCAATGTGTTGATGGCACGGAAGTATGTCAAGCCGTTGGTAGGAGCCTCGTGCCACTGGATCTTGGTGCCGTTGGCATTCTCGTCTCGCACAACCACAGCCTCCTTGCTTCTGGGAATATCCTTGACGTGGACAGTGGGCAGACAGCCGAGGTCCTCAGTGTTAGTCTTGTTTTGTTCAACCAGCAACTCCTGCTCTTGCTTCTCGAAGTGCTTCCTGGCATTCTCTTCACTGCCAGCCTCCTTGATAGCTGCCTGGATTCTGGTAGAAAGTCGCTCCTGTTCCTCCTTGACGAGATCCTCACCATAGGTGGTTGAAGGTGCCATTGTGAATGTCAAAGTGTTATCGTTGAGTAGATACTTGTCAATGAGACCCTCCAGGTAGTTGCCCTCAGCCATCTTAGCTTGAAAACCATTGATGGTGTCGTTCCAAGCCAATGAATCAAAAGGATCCACACCGTTAAACCACTTGGGCTTGAGACGGTTCAGCATGGAGAATCCAAAGTTGGCAGTCTTATGCTTGAGCGATAACTCGAGCTGATGGAGAGATCCATCGATCTTGGTCTTGTCAAAACCCTTCTCTCGGACTTCCCTCAAGATTTGTTGAACCTTCTCCTTGAGCTTAGGAACATCAGCCTCTTGAACACCAGTGAGACCAATAGAGAAAATTCCCTTCTTAGCAGAGCTGTCGTATCCAGCGTTAGGGCTCCAATCAGCGCCCATGCCAGCCTCAACCAGACCTCGGTACAGAGGAGAACCATACCCATCCATCAAGAGGGTTGATAGAAGTGCCAGAGAGAAAGACTCCAGCACATCTGTGGTGTCACCCATGATCCATGACACAGAGGTCTTGTACTGACGATCAGGGTCGACAAGGGGATCAAGTGGCCCGTACAGAGTAACTTCCTTTGGGCCGCTCAGTGTTACAGGTTCGTGAATCTGCTTGTCACCCTGGATCTTCTCGAAAGCCTGGAGCTGAGCATCGACCTGCTGCAAGTGGTCAACCAAGGGCATGTCACCATAAGTGAAAACCTTGGCATTGCTAGGGTGGTAGTGCTCGGCATGGAACTTTCGCAGTTGCTCGTATGTCAGGTCAGTGATCTTCTGGGGGTCGCCGCCTGAGTTATTGATATCGGGGAAGATATGGTCGTGGAAGCGAATGTAGTATAAATACCCAGCATCTGACATCTGGCCCTTCATCTCGTTGTAAACCACACCCTTGAAAACCAACTTCTTGCTCCCCTCGTCCTCAGCAAGTGGGTTCTCGGGACCAATTCGCCAACCCTCCTGGGTGAAGTCGGACTTCTTGAGCAGCGGGTGCAATGTTGAGTCCAGGTACACAGACATGAGGTTCTTAAAGTCCTGCGCGTTGGTCGTCGCAAAGGGGTAGAAAGTATGGTCTGATGCCGTAAACGCGTTCATAAAATTCGACAGTGTTCGCGGAAGCATCTTGAAGAAAGGGTCACGGATGGGAAATCTATAGGCAGTCAGTATTCTCTGCTTCCATATCTATACCAAGACGAGTCGTACTTTTCGCTACCGCATAGTGTCGTATGCTCTAGAATGTGAGGAATACCAGTATCATCTGGAGGGTTCGTCTTGAAACCGATCGAGAAGACATTGTTGCTGTCGTCGCGGGCAATGTGCAGATAATCGGCTCCCGTCTTGTCATGCTGAAGGTGAAGAGCCGTCAACTCAAGCTCAGGAACGTGCTTGGATCGAACAAGAGTAAAGCCATGAAGTTTCTCGCCAGGCTTGGGAAATTGTGAAAGCTCCGTGACGGCTTTTCGAGCGCCGGCGGCGGCGTTACGAAGCATTGCGGCAGAGATTAAAAAGGCAAGATCCGATAATTAATAATACAGAAAAATCAAGAAAATAGTGTACAGTTGGATATGCGAAACTTATGAAAGAGTCGAAATTGTCGTTAAGCAGTCACCCGAGATTTTGATGCATGCATGTAATGACGCCGGAACGATTCGCCCCGAAAAAGTGAGGGTCTGCTTTGTAACCCCAGCAGTTTCCTCATGGAATGGCCGGGTCCCAGCCCACGTCAGTGCCAAGGACATGCCGTAATTGTGGGTGGCCAGTGGACACTACTCAGTGAGAGGCCGCTGTGGGATAGCGCCAAATGCCTCTAAAGCCGCATTAGTGCTCATTGAGGCACTAACCGAGGGACCTGTAGTGCCCACCAGATTCTGTTAGCGACTTAGCAATTACCAACATCATCACCACAAAGGTCCATGGCAAAACCTATCCATCTCAAACCTCCATGAGCCCTCCATCTTGTCACACGTTAGCGACTGTATTATTTGATGTCCAGCGAACCCTGACTCTAACGCTGTGTCCTTCCAGAATTCGTATAGGTCGTATTGTTGCCGCCACTCATCCTTGGTGTCGTCGATTGCTATCATCATACGGGCAAAGCCACTCTTGGTGCGAAGATATTCCCTCCTCAACCCTCAACGTGCCTCTTCGCTGCGAGTGCTTGGCTTGACAATTCATGCGTGAAGCCGACTAACAGCATCTTCTCGCATCTCAGCCGATATCGAATAGTGTTTTGAGCATCATTTTCTCGTTACCACAACTTCAACCCCTCATCTGGCGACCAACATCCCACCCACGATTGACGACGATTCATCCCGCTTCGATGCCCCCGGCCTCTCCTGACCTCGTGACCCCCGCCTGAACGATTGCCGTCGCTACCTTGGCCCATCGTAGCTTCGACGGCGATGCCAGCAAGCCAGGTGGATGCTCCTGTAGCCAACGGGCATGACGGACACGCTCATTCACCTACCAAGAAAGGCAAAGGAAAGAAAGGAATGGATAACAACGAGGCATCGCGTCTGCTCCATGCGCGGATATCCCAACTGGAGCAGGATGCCGCGGGAGATAAGGAGCAAGAGTTGGAGATTGGTGCGTCACGCCCTCGTCGTCTGCAAGCGGCAGCCTCCCATGGATTCGGAACGATACTGATACGTGGATGGTACAGAACGTGAAGTGAAGAGAGCGAACCGGGATCTCCTTCAGCAGGTATCCAAGATGGACAACATGCAGAAAATCGACCACCTCACCAAGCGGTCTAGTGAACTGTTGGCTGATATGCGACGATTGGAGCGTGAAAACCAGAAGAATAAGCGGCGCGGGGACACCCTACAAAAGGAGAGAGATGCAAGCCGCACGGAGCTTAATAAGACTGTCGGTCTTAAGGAGAAGCTGGAAAAGTTATGTCGCGAGCTCCAGCGGGACAATAACAAGATGAAGGTTTGTGCAAGATCGCTGACGGGGAGGCGTTCGCTAACTTTATTTGCAGAATGAGAATAAGGAGCTTCAGACGACACAGAAACGGAACAACGCTCACTGGGACGAAAAGTATGCTACGCTTTTGACCAAACTCGACGGATATCAGGAAGAAAAAGATACTCCGAAGAAACAAGTCGTGGATATGGAAGTCGACGAGCTGTCAGTCCCGACCATTCCTTTACGTAGAACTTCGCTCACCTTTGTTCACAGTTTCCGAATTCGCTTCAAATCGTTCATCGAGCAATACGAGTTACGAGAATTACATTTCCACTCGTTAATGCGCACCAAGGAACTCGAAGTACAGTACCATATGGCGCGATACGAACGAGAGAAGAAGAACGCGGAGGGAGAATCGACAAAGGCCCGACATCTACAGGCGCAAGTCCAAGCGTTTACCAAAACAGAAACTGAGCTGAGGAATCAGCTTAATGTATACGTTGATAAGTTTAAGCAGGTGGGTGGATTCGGATAAGATAGTTCGGCATGTTGACTAATGGCACAGCAGGTGGAGGATACCTTGAACAACAGTAACGACTTGTTCCTATCGTTCCGTAAAGAGATGGAGGATATGTCGAAGAAGGGCAAGCGGTTAGAGAAGGAGAACGAAGCCCTGAAGCGACAGAAGGAGGCGACAGCTGCCAACATCATCCGCATGGCCGAAGAGCGCCAGGAGTGGAAGAAGAAGACGGAAACCGCCGAGAAGAAGACGGAGAAGCTCATGAGCATTATCCAGCAAATGCAGCAACAAGGACGTAGGGTGCCACCTGGAATGTCCAACACCGTCGAAAGCGGCTACTCCGATAGTCACGGAGGAAACGAAGGAGACGAAAGCGACTACTCCGACGAGGAGGGCGAGGAGGAAGAACTTAGCGAGTTCGACGACGATACAGAGGAGGAACCACAAGGCAATGAGCAAGGAACGCCAGTGGCCTATGGTCCTGAACGTCCCCCTCAGTCGGTTCCTTCGGCGGCGACAAACGGGCACTAGGAGGCCACTCGGAAGGAGGCTCAAGCTGGAGCCAGTGTCAAGAAAAGATTCCCCAGATCCTGCCTGAACATGCTTTTTCGGCTATGAACTCGATGTCCAGGCTGACTTGTGTCAGGTGGGAACTGGGGAGTTACAGCTTTTGGGGGCGTGATGACGATGGCTTCGCGCGTACCGAAAGAGTAAGGATCTTGTGTAGTTGGCTACTGGTTGGGCTACTTGCTAGAGATGCTTTTTTGTTGCTGTTTGTTGTTGCTGCTTCGCTCTTTGCGTGTAAGATGTATTGTCGTAACTTGTGGGTTATTCGAGCATTAGGTTCATGCCTCGCTCTACTTGAAATTTCTACCTTGTGATGTGAGACATGTGTGAAGTATGCAACAATTGCACATATAAATGATTCGCGCCACGACAATTGAATCACCCGTCTCATGACGTCTAAGAGTATGACATCTGCTGCTGTGATACTAGAGTGTTCTGCTCTTGCGTCGTATTCTGTCGTATTACCACATCGGGATATCGGGGAATATCACCGCCGACGTGCGTTAGGCCAGATCTTCTCTATCATCCATCCCACTTTGATAAGCCACGCAACAGGGGCGCATTAAGCAGCCTAAGGTAGCTTCGCTCTTACAACTACAACCCCAGGTTTTCGGTCCATCAACAGCACCGCAACCATGGATTTTCTTCAGGTACGTTAATATCTCCCATGCCCTGAACCTGGCCATGTCGTCCAATTGTTTCAATGGATGCTAACTCCAACAGCGCCTCGCGCGCTTCCTCGATCGCCCGCTCTTCCCATGGAAGAAGCTCATCATGGGCTTCTCCGTAGGCCAATACCTCTTCGAATCGTTCCTCACTCTCCGTCAATACCGCGTCCTCCAGAAAACCAGTCCCCCTGCCGTCCTCTCCAAGGAAGTCTCTCAGGAAGTGTTCGACAAGTCTCAAGCCTATGGCCGCGCCAAGGCAAAGTTTGAAATCATCAACGGTCTCTACTCTCAGGTTCAGAATATCGCTTTTATGCACTTCGATGTCCTTCCTAAACTGTGGTCCTGGACTGGTGATCTTCTTCTCAAATGGGCTCCTGCACGCTTTACTGGAGAGATCAGCCATACTATCGTCTTCGTCTTGACTTTCGCCGTTATTAGCCAGCTTCTTCGTCTTCCGTCTTCGATTTATCAAACTTTCGTCCTTGAAGAGAAGTTCGGATTCAACAAGCAGACACCCAAGCTCTTCGTCACCGATCTCATCAAGACCCAAGCTCTCACCTTCGTTCTCGCGCCTCCTTTCCTTGCCGGTTTCCTTAAGATCATCCAGAAGACTGGTAACCAATTCTTCTACTACCTGTGGCTCTTCGTTATTGCTCTCCAGGTCTTCATGATCACCATCTACCCCGTTGCTATTCTGCCTCTATTCAACAAGCTATCTCCCCTCGAGGATGGTGAGCTCAAGACCAAGGTTGAAGCTCTCGCTGCTAGCCTCAAGTTCCCCCTTCACGAGCTCTATGTCATTGATGGAAGCAAGCGAAGCGCCCACTCCAACGCCTATTTCTTTGGTCTCCCCTGGAAGAAGCATATTGTCATCTACGATACTCTCATCGAGAAGAGCGAGCCTGATGAGGTCGTTGCTGTTCTTGCTCACGAATTGGGTCACTGGAAGCTTGGTCACACGACCAGCCTCTTCGGTATCTCTCAGGTAAGTCTATGAATTTTACATCAAACTAATACCGAAGCTAACACAACTCCAGGCTCACACTTTCTACATCTTCCTCCTCTTCTCGGTCTTCATCAACAACCACTCTCTGTACTCCTCATTCGGTTTCCTCAAGCAGCATCCCATCATCATTGGTTTCATCCTCTTCTCTGATGCTCTTGCTCCTATGGATCTCGTCATCAACCTGCTTATGCACATCGTCAGCCGCAAGTTCGAGTTCCAGGCCGATGCCTTCGCTAAGCAGCTTGGTTACCCCGAGGAGCTTGCCCGCTCTCTCCTCAAGCTCCAGATCCAGAACCTTAGCACCATGGACGCCGATTGGATGTACGCCAGCTACCACTTCTCTCATCCCCATCTGTCTGAGCGCCTCAACGCCCTCGGCTGGAAGGGCTCTGAGGGTGTTACCGAGGGTGTCACTGATAAGTCCATTGACAACGAGAAGGAGGGTGTTGTCAAGGCCAGCGGTCGTGATGAGCTGTAGTTGCAGCAAAAGATTATCTAACTAGATTACATCTGAACAAGGGATCGCTAGTCTCTTGGAGAATGTGTTTTAGACGTAGGAAAATGGCCGGTATGAGCTGGTCATCTAGAAAGGACTTGGCCACCCTTAGACACGTATAGAACCAGGCTCAATTGTACAATACAAGTCTCTTTTTTTTTATCATCTTATCTATTCATGGCATTGCTACCGATATGCCCTTGATGATCCCAGAGTCTACCTGTGCGCCATTTACATTTTGCTCATTCTGTTCATCTAATCGTCATAGGACTCGTCGGAATCGTAGGATCCCTCAGAACCTTCCAATCCTTCATCTTCTTCAGATGACTCTTCCTCTTCGCCCTCCTCAGGTTTCAGGCCGTAATCATCGTGGAAGTAGCTAAGCTCATGAGTCTGGACCTTGTAGCCCATGCCCTTGAACGCTGTCTCCATACCCTAAAATTTGTTAGTAATAACCAGAAAAGCCGGGGAGGGACACAAACCCCTTGCATGATCTTGGCGGCAGTGACAACAATATTGCTCTTGCCAGGCTCAAAGCATGGTAGGACAGTCTCGAGAAGAGCAGCTTTGATCTCATCCTCAGTAACGGCTCGCACGCGTCGCAGAACCTCCTTGCCCCAATCCTTAGGCAGACCGCGGACAACACCCTGGACAAAGTTCTGCTGGGCGGCGCTAGGCATGGTGGATTGTTCATCGGCGAACATAACGACGATCTGGCTGATGGTGCCCTCGAGCAAGTGACGATCAATCTCAACTTCACCTTTGGCAATCTTGGTGATAGCCTCTTTAGAGGCCTTGATAGCCTTATAAGCATCGGGTGAGCGGTAGACATGGTATGAGATGATACCGGAGTTGATATCCCGAGAGAAGTAGACGCCGTACGCGTATCCAGCACCACGAACAGCATTCCAGAGAGGACCCTCAGCAGCTTCGAGATATCCAATGGCAACCATGATGGAGGCGAGACGAGGATCGTCGAAGGAGGCCAGGCCTTGGGCTGTTGAGACTGAGTATGAGCTCTCCAGAGTAGTCATGGGCACAATGATGGCGCCAACTGATCCGGGGTTGCGGCCTTCATCGTTGAGCAGGCTCACAGGCTTAGGGATCTCAACCATGTTCTCAGCAACAGTCAGAGACTTAGAGAGCGTGTCCCAAGTAGTCAAGGGGTCTGGAAGAGTTTCGAGGTTGGCCGTGACAAGGAAACGAAGGTTCTGGAAAGTGAAAAGCGAGTCTCGAACAGTGTTGAACCAACCAACAACCTTCTCGGGTTCCTTCTCCAGGAGCTTCTTGAGCCTCTTCAGATACACTGCGCGAACAAGCACACGCTTGGCAACAGCCAGTGAGGACTTTTCCATGTGAATGGCAGCGTTGACCTCGCTGGCCATAGACTTGCCATCACGCTTTGACTCAGGGATGTCAGCCAAAGCCTTGGTAACGCTGGCCTTGAGTCGCTGGGGATCAAAGATTGAGTCAAACATCATGGTGCGGATCCACTCAACGGCAGCAGCATACTTTTCAGGCTCGACCTGAAACTGGATCATTATTCCATCAGGATCGCTGATATAGCGAGCAGAGTGGAGGGAGTAGCTGATAGTGTCTCGTTCAAGTTCCATGACAACTTGCTCAAAGCCAACTTGCTTTCCATCACGCATGATGTGTGTGTTGAAAAAGTTGTCGCTAAAGATTGGCATCAGGGGCTTGAGCTCATTGGGAACTTGGGAGGTGCCGATGTGGATAGTGATGTGAACAAAGTTGGTGGGAACATCCTCAAATTGGATAAAAAGAGGAAGCTTGCCTTGAGTTGTACCGTCAATGAGTTTCTGTGCCGAGCCACTACCCAGACCGACTGCGCGAGCATGTCCTGAGCGAGCAGTATCAGACTCAATGAAGTGGATAGAATCCGTGCTAGGAACACTCCAGCGATCGACGACAGAGGCTGGAATGGGCTCATCATTCTTCTTCTTAGCATCTTCAAGACGCTTGGCAAGCTTCTCCAGACCTTCAGCACCCAAATCCTCCTTGCGCTTGGCAATACGAGCTTCTTCATCTTTCTTCATCTTGGTGGCCAATTCATGGGAAGGCTTGCCGAGGATTGAGATGTGAGGAGCGTCTGCCATCCATTTGCTGAGGAAGTCTCGCCACTGTTGGTCTGTCCACTTCTCCAAAACATCGTACTCTTCCAAATCCTTCAGGTCCTTGAGGGTCGAGCCATCTCGTTTGCCGAAGAGGTAATCGGTGATGATATTTGTAGCGTAGAAAGACTCGGATGTCTCGGCATGGTACTTGACTTGACGCTTCTCGCGACGGATGCACTCTCTCATGTAATCCATGTCGATAGGTTTCGAGGCAACTTCCTTCAGAAGCTCAAACAATCGCTTCTCGACAAATTCAAGCTTCTCAGTAGCAACACCTGTGGGCTGCAGCCAAATGACCATGTCGGGTCGAGGGTCGGTCCAGTAAGAGACCGAACTGGCGAGCTCCTCCTTTTCAACCATGACATTCTCAAGGATGGAGACAGAAGAACCACAGAGGTATGTCAGAAGCACATTAAGGGCAGATGATTGGATAAGATCATTGCAGTTAGGTCCAAAGAAACCAACGAGGACCTCTCCAACAGATTCATCTTCTTCTGGGAACTCGACGGTCACAATCTGTGTCTCGTTGATCTTTGGGGGTTGGGCGGAGTCAATCCAAGGCCTGTGAGACTGGTCAGCAAAGCACAATCCTCTGATGATTATGCAACTTACCTCTTAAAAGGGGTATCAAGAGAAGGAATGTCATCCTTGATAGACTCTTCAAATTCTTCAAGGATCTGGATAAGCTCATCTTGGTTGACCTCACCAACAAGAACCAAGCAAAGGTTTCGGGGCTGGTACATGTCTCGATGGAACTGGCGGATACGTTCAGGAGCAAGAACTCGAAGCGCATCAGTCATGCCACCAGTCTCGTAGCGGAATCCAACGTTTTCTGGGTAGAGGAGACGACGGGCCTTGATATCCATGAGCTCAGAGCTGCGGAATTGCACAGCTTGCATTTCAGAATAGACAACACCAGCATCGTTGCCTTCGCCGTCAATGTGCCAGACCTCGGTCACGATGCTCTCATCCGTAATGGTGGGCAATATGACATGCTCGAGGTACACAGGGAGAACTTGGGCGAAACCATCCCAGCCGGCGGTTTCAAGTGTGTAAGCCGTATGGTCGGTAGCAGTCCAGGCGTTTGTGTGGGAGTATGCTCGAGAAGAGAGCTTGTCAAGAAGACCCTTGTACTGGTAGCTCTTGGAACCCATAAAGACGAGATGCTCAAGAGTGTGAGGAGCGCCAGAATCGTCAAAGATCTCAGTGGCTAAAGTGAAGTAGCCATTGAGCTTGGGACCCTTGCGGTCAGCGACAACAACCTGCATTCCACTCCGGTCTGACACATATTGAGTGATTGTGCAAGGTGCATAGTCCGTTTTGAAGCTCTGTATCTTGCGGAAATGCGACTTTGAAGGTTCTGGTGACATCTTGAAGTGTTTGAGGCCTACGAGGCTCCAAATAGAACTTGTTAAGTTAGCAAACAACTTATATATAGAAATTTGAGACGAGTCAAAGAGATAGAGGAAGGGAGTCGGGCTTATATGGTAAGAGCACATGATAATTTAGTGACGAAAGTGATATTATAAGATTTGTGAGCGATTGAGGAAACAAGAATCGGGAGTGGCGCTCATTAAAGCGAGCGGTGATTGGGTTCGACCAAGAAAAGCAACTGTGTCAATGAGAAGACATGACTAACTCAATGCTGGTAGCCGCAAGAGAAACGTTTGACATGATGGTATAGACGATAACGCTGAGCAGGGCGACTACCACTGCGACAACATATCGTGAACTGGAGTTTTTGGGTGACATCACGACAGTGAACGTCTTGGTCGATGACAGTTATTCCCAATGTGAGAGAAAGCAGCTGACAGCTATTCAGAATTCAACTCGGGCTGCATTCAACTGGAACGAAGAATCGAGGGTTTCAGCCAACTTCATACAGAGGAACAGGCAAAGTTATGCTGATATACGAATTCTCGTGAATAGCTGTTACACAGCAGCACAGATACTTCAGACCCCGCCATCAAGAGAAGAAGACTGACGAGGAAGAAATAAGGTTGAAGGACAAGGCAGACAAGGCAGAAACGCACCAAAATATGTGACACGCAATGTAGACAGTACCTGATCACAAGGAAAATACTTTACTCACCTTCAAAGATTTGTTGCCTAAGTACCGTAAGATAAGGCTGTAGGTTGCTGCGAGTAAGAATGACGAGGAGAGGAGGGGTCCAATCAGTTACTGGGAATGGGCCTGACGAGAAAAATTACCCCGCTATCGAGGTAGCACTTGGTGTAAATTGGTAACAGGAATACGACAGAAGACGGCTGAGCTGAGCTGAGCTGAGCTGAGGATGCGGAAGAAAGATTCAAATAGGTAGATACTTTATATAGAGGGGATTGAAACAAGACATTGGATATGAGCAAACATTTTGTTGAATGGGAGCAACCAACAGTGTTTTAGCTAACATCTTTTGCTCCCGCGTTAACCACAAGCACGAATTAAACCTAGGTAGGCATCGATCTATTCCGGGTATAGCCTCCGCCGTCCTCACAAATTGACCTCGGAGCACAAGCCAAATGGCCAAGGTATCGGCATTCTCAATTTTGGTTGGCACGGTCCTTGTCTTTCCATTCATGACCTCAAGAACAATACAATCCAAAAATGGGCTGTCATGAACAATCCATTAGAGTGGCGTGTGCTCGCCATTGATTGGCTGTACTACCGCTAAGCGCACTGGCCAACGTTCAGCCACTTAAGTTAGTGCTTGGCTCCAGTGGGAAAGTGGCAGGTGCTCATGACGGCACTGGAAAGTTGCCAGCTTGTGGCTGATTCTCGACTGTAACTTGCGACAGACACCAACAGCTCATGACAAGAGCCCACAGCAAAGCAAACCATGAGAATACTGATGTTTCACTTTGAACTTTGAGCTGTCCAATTGCTATTCTAGTTCCACCAGTGCAACATACCTCTATTGAGCTCCACGAACAACTCAGCAGCCGTTGTGCTAAACCCACGATACACGCATAGCTTCACCTGACGTTGCTCAACCTCCCCACGAGACTACACCTCCCTCTATCACGATGGCCGCCACAACGGAGCAAGCTCCGCAACAGCTAAGCGACGCTCTCGTCGCCTTCTCCCTCGAAGGTCGATTCCCCGACGATATCTCCGTGCTACCTCCTGTTTCTGAAACCGACCTACAACCTGCGATCCAAGCTCTGGCGAAAGCCAAGCGAGATCTGGAGGTAATATGACTCTATTCAAACGAACTTCACCCAGCTATTTTGCTCACGACGCCCACAGGCCGAGCTACACACCATCAATCAAGAAACAAAACAAGATGTTGATTCCTGGGTACGGAATTCAAAGACTCTACAGGAGGACATATTTCGCTCCAAGGCGATGGCCAATGAGATTGAACGGCAATCTGAAGCTCCTGATGTTTCCGGCGAGGCGATTCAAGATGCCGAGGAAAAGGCTGAGTTCTTGAATCGGGAAGTCCAGTACAGTCAACAGCTGCACGGCGCATTGCAAGGCATCAAACGTGTCAACCAGCTCCTAAGCGAAGTCGAAGCTGCCAAAAATGAACGTCGCATACTAGACTCGTTGCGGCTGCTCGAGAGTATGTTATAAACCTCCCCTTGCCGATATCATGCTCACCACTCGACAGAGTCATGGGAAGCAATTGACCAAATTGGTGTAAGCAAAACTTGCCGGGTCATGAAACTTTTGAATCTCCGAAGTTTCGAGCTCAAGTCTTCTGTTCATGAGGTTTTCGATCATGTCTGGAAGACATTGATTCATGCGGATATTGAAACACGCCAATTCGCCGTTTACAATGCTGTGGAGGGTAAGGAAACTGCCTCTCAGACACCACTCCCGCTAACAAGTTTTAGATGAGCAAATGAACCTTTCTGATGCAGTAGTCGGCCTTCAAGCTTACAAAGAGGTTGATGAACGTATGGAGCAGTTATGGCGAAACGTGGATGCTGCAATCATATCTCCACGTATGGAGATGAAAAACGAGACTTTGCCTACTATACTGGCAGATGGAGAGGTCCTCAAGTTATTTGGGGAAGCGCCAAGATCAGTCGATGCCCTGCTCAACGACCTAGAAACAGCCTTCGGTTTTCTCGCCCAAAAACTTCCTGCTGATCTCTTACCATCACTTGGTAACTTTATGATGGGAGACGTGATACCCAAGCTTATTGAGGAGTGGTTGGAGGTTGCAGTGCCTTCATCGCTGAAAGAAATGGACAACTTCCATGCCATGATCAAGAGCGCTCGCGAATTCTGCCAGTCGCTGACTCAACATGGATATACGGGCTTCACAGATTTACAAAACTGGGTTGACAATGCGCCGTCAATATGGCTTGGAAAGTGTCGTGAGACAACACTCGACTCTGTCCGATCCAAGTTACTTGGTGGAATCGGTGAGTCAAAACAGGTTGAGAAGGTCGAGAAGCAAATGGTATCCCTGGCAGAAGGCAAAGAGATCACCAAGACGCCAGGAGGAGCTGCAGCAAACACCGAAGCTGCTGACTGGGGAGCTGATTGGGGTGATGCTTGGGAGGAAGATAATGAGCAATCCGAAAGCCAGAACAAATCTGCCTCAAAGGGCCCGGGCTCTACGAAAGCCGACGAGGACGATGGAGCAGATGCATGGGGATGGGATGAGGAGGATAACACCACCGAGGCCAAGGATACCAAAGAAGCCCCAGAAAAGGATGATGAAGATGATAGTGCTGCTGCTTGGGGCTGGGGAGACGAGGACACAACCCAGGAGCCAGTACAGGCATCGAAACCAAAGGGCAAACCCCCTCATGCCCAGGATGAGACTCGGGAGCTCGTGCTAAAGGAGACATACAGCGTGTCGTCCATGCCTGAGCCTGTCCTTGATCTAATTTATGCCATATTAGAGGATGGTGCTGCACTAACGAGGGATGATGTGGAATATGCTCCTGTCGCAGCTACAGCGCCTGGTCTGTTTGGTCTGCCAACATTTGCATTGGCCTTGTTCAGGGCCATCTCACCTCACTACTACTCTCGAAGTGAGGGTGGCAACATGTAAGGACATTCCAAGAGATGGGGGAGCGCGTAACTAATCCGGAACAGGTTCCTATACAACGATGCTATGTATCTAGCAGAAAAGCTCTCCGAATTCGCTGATGGCTGGAAGAAGCGAGACGACTTAACACCTAGAGCGCGAAACATGCTACGGCTTGATAACGACATCAAGAGCTTGCAAGCCTTCGCCAATCGGAGCTATGCCAACGAGATGAACATCCAAAAGACCATTCTTCGAGATTTCCTTGGCGGGGCGCAAAGCATTATGCAGCAAGATGAGATGGAGGCTTGTGTCGAGTTGGCTTCGGGTCGCATCCGTGCCATGGCTTCTGTCTGGAAACCTATCCTCGCTCGTTCAGTCTGGACTCAGGCTTTGGGTTCACTCGCCGATGCTCTCGCGACCAAGCTCATCACAGACGTCCTCGAGATGTCGTCCATCGGTCAAGATGAGGCATTCAGTATCGCAAAAACAATCGCTATAGCGACTGAGCTCGACGACCTCTTCCTGCCCAGCACCCTGACAGGAACCGCCAAGTCGGAGGATGAGGTTCCTCAGACTGCCCAGTACGCCCCTAGTTGGCTACGTCTCAAGTATCTGAGTGAGGTTCTGCAGAGCAACCTTAACGAGGTGCGTTATCTATGGTGCGAAAGCGAATTGAGTCTGTACTTTTCGGTCTCTGAGGTTGTAGACCTTATTGAGGCTAGCTTCGAGGCGAACTCGAGGACGAGGGATACCATTCGTGAGATTCAGTCCAAACCTACGCCTTTGGCCGGGCGATGAGATCTTTTTTCCACGTAGACAGGAGAGCTGTTTGTGAGATGCTTTGGACATGCAGCATTTATGGCGCTTTAGAAATTAACATGTGATTATCTGACTTGTAAAGCCTTGCTCTGTTTCTGTTTTATGTTAATCACATCTCTGTTACTTTGGTTTTGATCATAATGACAAGTTCACGTCTCATCACAAACAACCACGCAAATTCCCAACAGTAAGAGTAGTTCAACGAATTATAAGGCGTTCCCCTACTTCAGAAGTATCTCGTTCTTATATAACCAGCACCATATAAAGCATTTATCTCAGGAATAACCTTTATGTTTCATCGACTTCATTTCAAACTCAAGCTACCCTATACTTGAACTACATCGAAAGGTGAGATCAAGAATTGCTTGTCCGACTAAAAAGACGATAAGACACATGCTGCTGGTTTAATTGGCAGATTCATCAGAGTAATTCTTTACTATTGCCATCTGTGGCCACTTGTTTGTGGTATCTGAACTGACATTGGGGAGAAACCACCATCGCAACCACAGACAACCTCACGAGCAATGAAGTTTCGTCACTTCGCATCTTTTAGAAACTGATCAGAACCTCACAAGCACTGAGAAGCAGACTCATCTGACAACCCCATTTCACCTTGTCCTTGACAGATGACCTCGCGTAATGACCTCTCAACACGACATATCACAATCCACAAACTCAGTCCGCCTTTCTCACCTTCGTAGCACAAACAATAGGCATCGGTCGAGTTTCCCATCGTACCATAAGCAAGTGAGCTGACTGAACGGAAACCCGCAGCAAGGCAACAAGCGGAGGAGCACAAACGCAGAGAGCACAGCATGAGGCAGCTGCCGAGATATCGCAACGTCATGTCGGCCGGATGAGTTTCTGTAAGAGGGTATTTACCTGGCTGGTATGACGACTAAATACGCCAAGACGGACGTGTATATCTCCAAGACAAGAGCGCAGCCAGTGAAAAGAGCCTCGAGCATGGCACAGCAGCTGTAGGATGCTTCATCGGAGAGAAGCGGACATGATGGCTCTGACCGTGGGTTACAGACGGGTAGCCACAGGAAAGATTGCGCATTTCAACCCAGGTCCTCCCTGTGTAATGTCTTGTGCCAGCGCATTCACCGACGAGGCAAAGCTTGTCTAACATTCGGGTGGAATCTCGGTGATGAGTCAATTCATGCCAAATCCTGATGTTGGTTGATGTTTGTTGGTCTCAACAACGAAGGCATGTGTGTGAATTTGATGACTAGCGAGCACGCATGCATGAAATGAAACATGCGGCACATGCGGAAGCGATATCCATGAATAGCTGAAGCCACGGGCGATCCGCTGCCGAGTCCCGTAGACCGAAGCAAAGGTCAGACGAAGGTCCACGTAGCATGGCATTGTTGAGCATAGCATAGCGGCAGTGACAGTTGGTTGAAACGGCGTCAGAAGATTGGACCACAAGCATCAAACAGAGCCGCACAGATCCAAAAGGATTCAAGGCAGAATCTCAAGAGGCTGGATTTCATGCCTTTCAGTGCTGGTGTTGCGCCTGTGCATGTGCTGGGCTGGGCAAACTCTCCCTTGAGTGTCAGAGTTAGACCTCCGGTGTGATGAGGCCCCTTCCATCTCCCTCAGAATCCTTTCAGGACATTTGGCCTTGTCTCAGCATATGAAGAGAATAGCTGGAGCCTAAGCTCTTACTCGTGGGTCCTTGCGGATGTTTTCCAGAAGCTCCGGGGATGTCATCCGGGCCATAGCTCTCAGAACAAGTTTTTTGTGAACTTACGAGGCCCCCGATAGAGTAGGGAATATCCATGACATTCCCATCTTTTGCAACTTCTCGTTCGAGTAATTCGTTTGCGTCGTGGATACATTTATTAGACATGGCCCCCAAGTCATGTACTTATTAGCCCCGACCAAAATAGATGTATATCTCAAACAACCGCCGTTGCTGTCATCCAACGGACTTAGACTTATGTACCTACAAGGTCCACCCCCGCACTAGGACCAGCTACTCGGGACCAAATTCGCCGTTTCACATCTCGCGGTAGTAAGGGGAACCCTACCACTCCCTCTGGCTTTACTTCTTGCACAGAACTTGCCATGTCCATGTCTTCAAAAACTCAGACAATGACTGGTCTTCACCCCGTGAAACGTGACCAGATGGATATGCGAGTGATGGCGTGAGGCCCCGGTATTGTAAGCCTGTGGGAGATTAATTCAATGCATCGACCCTGTTGTCAGACAAAGTAAATGCCGAATCCTCATGAATAGTAAACTCTACTGTACAACAAATAGATAGGGGCTGATCCTGCACTATCCGACTCGTAGGATCAACTCCTACAGTACGGAGTACGCAGCTGTGTCTATCATTGCGAAACAGAGCCCAATCTGCGTTAGTTTCAATTAGTATCGGACCGTCGAAAAGTTGGCAAACTAGTCTCGAATAGACGGCCTTCAACAGTTGCCTGTTGAGGGAGTTGACGTGGCATGCCAACACAGTCAGAATGACTATCTGTGGTGGTGAGGCTGATTAACCATTCCAACGACATGTGCTCAATTGCATCACCAAGCATGACGCCTGACTGATGACCTGTGAATATTGCCGAGCCATGTCGGCGATAACTCACCTGCATCTTGTCAAAGGGAGACAAACAGAGGTAGACTCAGCTGACAGAATGTCAAATTGATATCATTTCTCCTCGCACGCGGTGCTCCCAGTACCACCATGAATTGTGACATCCAGTCAGCATCGTTGAGCTCGACGCCATGGCTCTTTGAATTGGTGCTTTATGCATTATTGGTCTCATGATGAAAAGGCGGCCTATGCAGCACCGTACATTTATCCCTCAAAAAGCACATGCATCGAGGGTTGTTGCATCTATACGTGATGCTAGATATGGACCACACCATGGCCTCTCACGCGATGTTGATATCGAGTGCACCATATCATGGCCACGATGCCGCGCCACGCCCTTCCGATCTTGTCTATGTTTGTCGTGCCGCAGCGTCTGCAACTCACCAGGAACGGCATGCGAGGTGCTGGCTTCGCAAACTCCCACGCAGTCCAGCCCGAACTGATAGTTCGAAGCAGGGTGGCCACCTTTGCCAAACAAAAGTGACTGGTCACCTATGTAAGACGACCCATGGGGCCGGCCCGAGCCAGGGCTAGCGATTCCAGACACAACCTTCAACCAAAGACCATTCAAATGGCCGATCAGCGCTCACATATGGCAGCACCCATCAGTGGTTTTGCCAGCACAACCACCAACACAAACTTTATGGCAAATGAGATGCAGAGGAGCGGCTCGATGGGTACCCTAGGATTAATGTTCATCGTCTTCAGGGTTCCAAGGTTGCACTCGTCAGCCTACATACAGCACACAGCCAGCTGACCCGACAATTGGGCACGTACATCTCATGCTGTGCCGTAGGTGCCTAGACTTGGTGTGGTGAGATCGGCAAGGCTGAAGTCGCAAATATCCCCAATATGTTCGAGATGTGGAGTTGATATTTGCCAGCACACGAGGGTTGTGTGATGGTATTGACTATCGACAGAAACCACGGCAATCTCGATGTTGGTGTCTTGAGCTAGACGAATTGCCATGGCATTGAATTCTACCGCTTCTGTTACCAAGCATGCATGACCCAGCCAGTGTTTTCTGAGCGGCACGATGCATTTCATTTTCAAAAGGCAGCCAAGCTGTCAGACAGTATGATTTGTGATAACTGTCAAAAATGGCAAGCAGCCCGCTTGTCAATGACACCTTACAGTGTCGCGACCGAACCTCTGCCATTGGCTCCATGCTGAGGTATTTGGTGACCTTCATGCGATGCAACATGTTGACTGGTCATAGTTGATAAAGCTCTGTGGCTACACAGCATATAGCCTGTACCACAAAAACCTCTGACGCATCTTAGTTGCTGTTCCGTATAGAGAATGCCACCAGGCTGCTGGGGCCTGTGTAATGAGTCAATCAAACTATGCTGACCAAGAGATCACGCTCAGCATATATCCAGCCACTGGTGTCAATAATCTGTAGCACACGCCTCAAGACTAACAGTCAGCACCGACGCCAAAAGACGTCAAAGCTATAGCTGTCAGGGATCTCGAGTCAGGGGCCAATAAGAAGGATTCTAGAAGGCTGAGTATCTAAACGAACAGACCAAAACCCGACAACCCTCAGAATGTGAGGTAGGGGTTCTTGGTCCCTGAATGTTCCAAGCAAGGTATGCCCACCAAGAGTGGCATCCCAATCATCCGTGGTGATTTGCAAAACAACTGAGAATTGATGGATGTTTCAATGACTTTCAAAATGGCCAAAGGTTCGGGCGTCTAGAGCATGGCCTGCGGAGCTTCAATGATGCCCAACAACTTGCTTCAATATAGACGGTACAGTCCGTAGTTCGTATGGCTGTGTTGAAATTAGTGGAAGAGTGTCGTTTCGAAACCAAATCGCCAAGATTCGCGATGCCTGGCTCGATTCTCCACTGATTGCCAGGCACAGTCGATCCCCTGAGGCTATGGCGTTTGTTGGTCCAAGCCTCCGAGTTGGGCGACAGATTAAACTTTGCACATCATGTACGTATTTCGCAGTCATAGCATTGTAAGGATACCATTCCCCGAGCGCAATACTGCCGACTACCACAGCATACCATTGCGTAATGGTGCTTGTGTAACCTTCTTTGAGTCAATGACTCTTGGACTGCGAGATATCCATGAACAGAAGGAAGAAGTACACATGTAATCAAGTGCTGAATTTAGACTCTGGGCCACCAGGAAAGCTGGTCCAACGCTTTGATGGACCGGGGAGAAGTCCCGCGAAATTGTGTTGGCCGTTGAGATTGGTGGTCAGGCTTGCACAGTGAGTGTTGTCTGTTCTTCTTGAAACCGCCGTTGAGATTTTTCATCCATTCGACACAAATGTACTCTGTACCGTTGATGCAGAGTATCAAGCTCTGGGATTGATATGATGCTACCCCCCAACCTCAACTTCCCCAGGGCCCCTTCTTGCGCGTCAATGATGTGCAGCAGCCACAGGCCCAAGCTTTGTGGTGTCAACGAATCTGCAGATGATAATCCTGTATGAAATTGTTTGCCATATGGCACTCTGTAATTTGCTTCTCTGTCCACCATGTTTCCGGATGAGTTCGCCGACGATTGACCCATGGGAAATGGTGATGCCATGCCCTCTATGTGGTCTGTAGCTTGTGAATCCGATCCAAATTTGAACATTGTTGCAAAGCCTCCTTCGGGTGATTTTTCTTACCATCAGCTCGGGACAACTGAAGGCGCAGGCTCAAGACTCCACTGGAAGGGGAATTCGCCGAGGCCTCAAGAAGATCAAATGGCAGACGCCAGAGCATCGACTCCATTTTGCAGTACAAGGGTATGGTGGCTCAATTCGTTGGAAAAAGCCAATGCTACCTATGCCCTGAGTGTTCATATGCCCGTTCAAGGTTGCTGAGACCAACACTGAGAGGTTGTGACACAGGTGCAGATCGAGGAATCGAATGTTCGTTCCGAGGTTGGTGCGTTGTATAGATTAGTACAAAAAGCTGTTTTAGATACTATCGATTGATCATCACAGACGTATCGAGTATGGATTGTCTGATGCATGTAACAACGGTCTGTACTGCAACCTTGAAGTTATCAATTTCAACAGTCGGTGGTTCTTATGCGAATATCTGCACCTCAATAGGAAGGCCGAGCTGATAGATCAAACGTAGATTGGCGGTTCGGATGCACGTTGTCACCCATTTGCCTAATCCATGCGGCATTGAATGCAGCGGCAGGCGCGCAATGAGCGGGCACTCCCGTGGTATCAATCCCACGGCGTGGTCTGTATCAGTCCAATCATCAAGGCAGGATGATCTGGCGCACCCATCACGAGCTTCTCTGCGTACCCGATTGCGCGGGATGAGGTCGTCTTAGAGGTGCCAGCTGTGTCGAACTAAGGAAAGACTAATGCCGCTTCTACACTCTGCCACGAATGATTGACGAATTCAAAATAGCCTCGTATGCGGTGCTGCAAACCTCGAGTTCAGGTTATCAATCTTGTGGTGATTGGATTGCTACTCAATTTGGCCCTGGTCATAGCTTTCGTATACGACTCTGTCCTCGGATAGGCTGCTGTTTGCATAGGCTATGCTTAAACAACCGACACCATCAAACGGCTAGTTACCATCTTGCAGCATGCTCGTCAATGGTGTCCTTCCCAATGAAAACACCTGTAGCTCGCCTCACGCAAATAATTGGACCCCAAGATGCATTTCGCATACTGTAGCATTCACAGTGGTGGGCTTCATAATACAGCAGGTTGATGCGAGCCAATGCAACAGGTCTGATGCTGTGCCACTTCTTGCTGGCATGGCATTGCATAGGCCGCCTGCAGACCATCAGGTGCCCAGAAGCAATGACGCGATAGAATGCATGGTAAGACTGAGCATTGCGTTGTGCCTTGCGCCGACAGGGCAAGGTGATTGTGACGCAGTCACTGTAATTACTGCACACAGTCGAGTGTTCAAAGTCTCGAGACAGAGCTTGATGGCATACCGCAGATACCTGGCCCATGCTTGGCTGTCCTCCACAAAGGGTTTAAGACCTCTGACATACTGCTCAAGGAATCGCACGTGGATGCAACCCGTAGAACAGTGGAAATTGAAGGCGTGCCCCAGAAGTCTTGGAACGGAATAATCGGCATCCTTTGCTATGTTCTGTAAGAATACGGCGCACCTTGGACTGGCTGTGCCAACGCCCAGAAGGGATTAATACGATGGACAACACGGCCGCTTAGCAGGCCACGGGCTTGGCATTTACCATGTTATGGCCAGGTAGGCTAGGGGAGGAAAGAAAACACAGGCCCTTGACCCTAAGCAATAAAAATATTCAGGTGAATCTAGCCTAAGGTTATAGGGCTCTTTGCTAAGTTTATTTTGACACCCTATATCGAGGTCTGGTGTTTTCTTGCTTCCCGCGGGTAGGCAACTTTGGCCCCTGTGGATAAGATAGCCCAAATGGAACAACGATAGAAAATCAACTTGAATACGAGATTCATATCGGGTGCGGCATGCCTGAGAGGGAGAGGTACATAGAGATACCTCAGACAAATCGAGTGCCTGAATATGGCGCGTGATAGCTTTGACGGAACATCGCATCCCTTGAGTATGCAAGGGCCCTGGCTGGGCCATTATCTCAATAAGACCTTCCAGTCATGACCGACATGGCCGAGACGCTGCCCCTCATTCGAGTTGAGAGAAACTGCAAGTCAAGGCGGCACCTGTGTTGGTGGGTTGAGTGATGAGCCTTTTTCACCCCTCTCAAAGGGCCAATGAGTAATTTCTGAGAACGGGACTGTGGAACAGACCAATTCACAGCCAGTCACTGAAAGGGTGACAACTAGGTCAAGCATGAGAAGTTTAGAATCCCATCACCAAATGTGATAACGAATGAGCTTGCCCCGTGATTTCTAACGTAGCTTTCAGGGTGCCAAATGTCTATGGTTCGTTTATGAACCCGCTCTGTACCCCCGCGCTTGTCTTTCATTGTTGTATCCGTAATGAGATTCCCTACGTCACCCGGCAATCGCGTCATATCGCCATTCTGGTCGCCCTTGTTTTCCCGTGAACAAACTGGTTTGCCAGGTTCGCCAATTCAATAGGCAAATGGCAGAATTTGTATTGCTCTTGAATCTGCGATTTTGCGACTCCTTAGTCTATTGAGCCATGTCAAGTGAAGGAAAGGCCCACAAAGTTGACTGAACGATTTGCTTCTAAGGTCGGATGTTGACACATACGCAAGGCTGACCGATACCGCAGGTCTTCTCCCGAGACACTTGAGATCAGTCCTTTCAGGGGCTTAAGGCAGACGACGGCCCCATGTCTCACAACCATGCCCCTTAAGATCCCTTAGGGGCCGAGAACCCACAATAGATCCTCCAACCGATTGGATGATGGATCAAGCAAGCGACGTCATTGTTCTTCCCCACGCAATTGAACAAGCCCTTAACGAATCAATGGCGAATCAGAACTCCGCTGGCGGTTATGGCTGGCCCAGCACACCGGTGCTGTTTGAACACCCAATTTTCTTCTCAAGAAACTCGAGATGCTGGAACCGCTCAAGAATATCCTATCACCGGTTCAGATTGGAACAAGTACCGGCACACCGCATGTGATACGACACTGTCGACATGGTCTTCGTTGCTGGCTCTTTGTCGTTCGGGGTCCAGAATGGATACCTCGTGACCATAAGAACTCTTGCCGGTCTGTCTAAAAATGTCGGTGTATGCAGCCTAAGGTGAAATGCGGTCCATGGTTTGTCGTTACCCACGACCCCGCTATTGGATTCTCAAGAATTCAAACAGGTCCTATCATGATAGCAGGCCTCGGTGTGTTGAATAACAAGCGCGAATGGTATTATGGCATAGGCCACTAGGGTCTTGAGGACAAGGAACCTTGTACGGAATACTTCGTAACATCAATTCTATATGCCACTGTCCCCAACTCAACATGTCAGGAATAAAGAAATATTGAAAGTTCATGTCCGTTGGGGTCGAGAAGGATATACGCCTGGCAAGGCTGCAGACCGTGTGTATTACCGAGTATTTGTGATAAGAAAGCGGGGGATGGCGTCCGTCAGAGATGATGGATGAGCGGACAGCCGTACGGGCAGTATGCATTCTCCGTAGCCCACGGCCGAGATATCTGGAAGGTCCCCACAGCGACATGCTGCCCGCAGCAAACGATCTTTTTATGTGCACACCCCTATGCAGGTTCCAACCCGGTCCGGGGCCCTCGTCTTCCCCCTGTCTGATGCTTGGGGGTCCTGACCTAAAATTGGCGGGAGTCGGCGCCAAAGGATCGACGAGATGATGATCTCATTCCGTTGTTGGCTGTTCAGAGGTTTGTTTCAAGATGTCTCTTACGCAGCATGAGGGTATCGTCAAATCAAATGGCGTGTTTCTCAGATGTCCCACAGAAATGGGCGGAATGTGGGATAGACATTTGAGGTCCAGGAACTGGTATCCTGGGGCATTCAGCCTCTCAAGCCTTAGGCTCTTCTGCCACCACTTCCCATGACGCTCTTCAAACCATCCGAGACTGCGATTGGCTTCCCCACGGGATTTCCTTGACCGGCGTATGATCTGTCTGACTTCTCGTGTCTAGGCACGCTTGGAAGTTATATTTACCCTGATGTTTGATCACACTGTTTTGAGAGACTGGAAAGCTAATATGGGGAATCGAGAGGTGAGCCGATAGGCAAGTTTGACAACTGAGATGGTAATCCAATGCTCCACTTGTGTTGGTGGTCAACAATGCGATGCTATTGTCAGCGAGCGGCACTTGGCCGTGTTTCGCTATTAGCAAGCGGCAAAAAGCTGCGATAATGCCACGTCACCACGACCATAAGTTTGTGGACGACTGAATGATAGACATATCACTGGGTTTATGTGACCTCAGGTTCCTTGGTCCGACCTTGTAAACGAGGGCAATGCGAAATCGTGTCTGGATTACCATCCTGCATGCCCTATCGAGTAAACCCTGCCCCCCCCCCTAACCGAGTATTTGGGTACGGTCAACCGTGGGTGCGTGGCAATCTGCACTGGGACCAGCAATGAATTGAAACCCAACATGGCATGCACTGATGCAGCCTTGTGCACAGCTCAGCCGCACATAGGCGAGACCGCAGTAATCTGTAATCTGGCCGCCACTTTCGAAGATCAGGATGTGCCATTGTCTAGTGAGTGTAGGGCAGGGTTAACAGCGACGGTTTACCGGGGAAGGTTGAGAAGAGCCTTCCGGCGCTCGTGACAGTGGATACGAGAAGGCCCTAAACTGGTAGCACGAGGAGCCACGAGGACGTTGGTGTTGAGATTGACATTTTGATAGTTGTTGTGGATGAGGCTAACGGTTTCCTAAAACAAGCTGCTTGGATTCCCTGTTGATACTGAGATTACGATACAGTGGCAGCTGAGGTAAGCGAATGCATCGTCCTGCACTGTATAGAGAAAGATCAGTCATCGCTTTCTCCAGTACGGTGGACACAATCCCTTGAATAGCTGAGATTGCCTCGAGATGCTAGTGAGACACGATGTGATGCTGACAGAGAACACGAACGTGGAGGATTAGGATGCTGGAAGGGATTGATAGCGCCCTAAGGAAGGCAAGAACCCCCGGTGTTCAATCTGAAGAGACAAAAAAGACTTAGATAAGTTATCGGCAGCTTCATAGGTCGTTTGATGTGTTTATTTTGGCAGCTTTGTTAAGGTTTGAAGTTTTTTGCTCCTTGCAGACGCTATTTGGCGGTGCCTGCGAGATCCAATTTTGGAAGCTGAGGCTGATAGTTTTAGTGGGAGGTACCTACTCTGTAGAATCAGGAAATGACCGAAGGACTCTCCTTCTGCCAAGCAATATCAAACACTGCCCGCACCTTGGTTAGGGTAGGGGCACCCTGGATCTTGGGTCCTGACTTTCAAGGCATGAGATTCAATACCAGACCATGCATCATCACGATATCAATATCGGCTGTTAGTCGATCTAAATCATCGCTGTTGCTCGTTTCAAATCTTCGGCTCTGCGGCCCCGTTCAAGGGCCAATTTCCCTCCGGTCGGGTCGGGTTGTTTGGCTGGAGTCAAACGCAACATTGGCGCTCCACACATCGTGTCAGACTGAGGTCATTGCTAGAGGAGGCTCAAAAGTCCGGCCAGTCCAGTCCAGCTCAAAGCAACCTAAAACAGAGCAACGCTACGCTGTTGAGGCGCATCGCGGAGAAGGGCAGTCAATCCGACGTTCAGAGGCTCATCAGCCTCCTTGCAACAGCATGAATCCTTGCGGCACAGGCACTTTTGCTTACTGCTCCCTCTGTGGCTCCAAGCGGCCTATAAAGTCAAACCTCTGGCATACAGATCAAGTCATCGCCTACGTATGCGGCATGAAAGAGGTACCACGTTCTGATACCAGAGTCACAGCCCTGCTCCTTGGCCAACGCCGAGCATATGGTTAGCCATGTGCCGAAGCGAGAGGTTGAAGCACTGTACACGCGAGTGCACCTAATTCTAGGCGCGGAGACGGGTACTGTACGCGTATTGACGGGGGTTGGACGGTTGAACTTCTACGATCCCCTGTCATGGAATTGTTCTTTTCGTGGCTATCGAAACTTGAACGTGGTAGTGACGGGCAGCGGCTCCGACTACTGTCAATGACTCCTCAGGCTCAGCGACTTGCTCGTTAATTATCCCAAGATTGTTTAGTCTTGGCCGGATCGCTAGCCGAAGCTGTCCTCTTTTTTCTGTCTGCTTACTGGTTCAAAGTTAGCCTGGGTAACACCAGTTTGTGTCAAAGCTCTTTGATATTTCTTTTTCTCCCTTTTTGATCCCCCCCGTGACCATGATTTGAGAGGGTCTTATAACCAGGGACAAACGAGAACGCAAACATCTGCCAAGAGGACAGAAAGTAATCGACAAAGATACAATAATAAGCAACAGAACCAAGACAATCTTTGGTGGTTGCTCGGTTGAGCGTGGACACCAAGCTTGTTTATTAGGCCAAAGTCAAAGTTTTTGAAAAAGCTGAAGCAGAAAAGTAGACTTTTCACCACTTGCCCCTCTTCTCTTTCATTCTGACAGTCTGACCGGATACGGTCTTGGTTTCCAAGTTCGGATCGTGATCATTGATTGCTCGATCGCCCTCGTCCAACAGAGAACTTGGTCGAATTTGACAAAACTTTGCTTTTACCACAGTGCCATGACATGGCTACCAAGGAGGGGTAAGGCGTCTTATTGCATCGTCATTCTGATATGGCTGCTCATCATCGAGCAATTATGTTATGACCAACCAGACTGATAGCACATGTCTATCGGACCATTTCGTTCACGTACATTCACATCGTTGTCATCTCGTTGTCATCTCGTTCCCAGACAGTTTTGTTAGTCAGGAACGGAGGAGTTGCCTATCGTCCCTTCGGATTGCTCTGGCATGGTCGAGAATTGGATTCGCGCCGGCGCGTCTCATTCTGATTGATCAGTTTGATAGTAAAGGTGTGTAGCTCAGACCTCTCGGATCCAGCGGCGCGCATCTCTATCTCTCTTGTTTTGTCCCGGCTCTCCCTTGAAACAAAACCCTGGATCGCCATGAGTATTTCATGCATTGAAGCATGGAATATTGGCTTGTGTTGCAAGCCTACCAGTTATTGAGTTACACAAGGATCGAGTACCGAAGTCATCAATCATCATCAACGATAATCGCAATCGCAATCGCAAGCATGATGATTTATGATGATGATATTTATGGCGTCTTTCTCCACTCTGAATGGTTAGCCGTTAGTTTCGATTTGAGAGTCTTGTTGGCCGCTGTTGTTGGCCCGTTGCGGCGCACCTACCGTACTCCAAATAGACGAGGAGTCCAACAGAGCGGTGTCGCGTTTATTCTGTCGACCTTGATGGACTGGGCGCTAGAAAAGCTAGAAAAGGGGTGCCATAAGAGGAAGTGAAAGAAAACGGTGTGAGCCACACTATCCATGATCCATGGCATCCATATGATGGCCGAGCCCCGAATCCCGCACAAAGCCTCAATCCGACCCTTCAAAGGAACAGCAAGCCCACTACGGAGTACCGAGCGCTAATTACAAGCTGGGACGCTAAAGCAACAACACAACGGCTCCCGAATTCCACGTATTCAAGGCTTCAGAGTGTATCTTTTAAGATTAAGCTTCTGATTTGAGGAAGGCATGATGAGATAATGAAGCTTATCGCGTAATCGCAGAACCTATGCTGCTCTATACGACATACCTGGACTGCAGGGGATTGCCTAATTCGCAAGGGCAATGAGGATGGAAGAGAAGGGAGCTTAGAGGAGGATCGAGCCAGGATCCATCGTCATCTTCCAACGTTCCGGTTCCCCATGTGGGAGATTTAATGGCCTTCTCTCATAAGGTAGGCATGGATACTCTGACAGTTTCCAAGAATTTCGTTTGAATCAAGCTCACACCGCTCTGAGCACCTCTTTCCAATGTAATGCAGTTCCCTTTGCATCTCGCCCTTTCTTTTTCTTGGCTGGCTAGTCCATAGGTGATGGAAGACAGGGTAAGCTAACCAAAGATAAGCCAGCATCCAGTCCAGCCTATCCGACATGTAACTTGACTTATCCTGGCACGTTGACGATGACCCTATGGTAGGACTTCCTTGGCCTATGCTGTGTCTCTGAGTCTAGCTTTTTGTCGCTGGGTTCCCGTGTAACCGTCTTGTCCTTTAACTGGCATGACTATGACTCTACCCCCCCTTTCTTCTTGTGCTGTCATGTCTACCAGTTGCTTGGGTGACTTGGCCCGTTCGCCCTGTTCTTAGCACCGAGGCATAGTGCGTACACGGAAAGTGAGCAATCAAGCAGATTACCAGACAGGTGAGGAGGGAGGTTCACCGTATTTGTCTGTGTGTAGTGTATGTATAATGATTATATTGGTCTGGAAGGCACAACGTGGTATGTCGGTCAATCTCAGTTCGAGACATTATCCTTTAACGACATTAATTTTTGGTCATGTGCACAGGTGGTGTATCAGAATAAGTTAGACCTCGGAACATTTCATCAGAGTTGAGGTTGAGTTGAATGTGTTGCATTAGGTCAGTGTCTCCCTGCAAACTCAACTTTGTCTCCCTGGTATCGATCAAGTCTTGAGCCTTGGGTAATACCTCTCAACCACCTAAACTTGGACTCTGTGTCTGGCTGCATAAGGAGGACATGCTCACTCACTCACTCTCTCACACACACACTCACACACCATCAGGGCCTGGCCATTCGCCTCCCCCTTGACCATTGACCATGGAAAACCCCACTCAATCAAGTTGCAGTGGACGAAAATCAACACCCCTCCCCCCTGGCCACCTCCCCAGTCTCTCCAGTATCCACCCCGGTCTGTCTGTCGTCCACAGTAAAAAATTGAGAGGGAAAGGGAAAAAAATAATTAAAAAAAAAAAAGGGCTGTAGGGAGATGGGAGGGTACGTACCCCAGTCCAAGGTTCCCAGCGTTGGGAAATCCCTGGTCTCTTCTGTATGTACAATACAGGCCCCAGTATCGTTGGATGCTGGTCCCATCAAATCAATGGTTCAATCAATCACTTTACTCCGTACTCACTCTGGTCATCACCCTGCCTGTCTCTGCCCAGACTCCTCTCCTGAGTTGCACATTGGAGATTGACAGCGGATCAATATGAGGAGAGGTGTAGATAGAGTGAGTACATAATATACTGTATGTTGTATCTGTCTGTTACAGGGACGAGCACGGGCACACAGGCACAGGTACAGGTTGTGACTGAGACCTTAGTGGGCTGTTAGGACTACGCTTAGTGAAGCTCACACAGACGTTTTCGACTCGGTCAACGCAGTGGAGGCCAGCAGGCACCGCTATACAGCGCAGCAGACGAGGCCCTACTAGGTCAGCAGGTAAGGTACCTTCAGGCATTAACCTCAGCACAGGCTACAACGCAGCACAGACTGTAGTACTGACACTGACACTGCCAGAAGATCAGCTCGTGTCAAGTGTCAAGTAGAGATGCTCCAAATAAAGAAAAAACCGTCTTGGCTGGTCACCCCTCCGCCATAATTTCCCGGCCCCAGGACAGCCCAAGTAGACACCCCCAAGTCACAGAGAGAGAGCGAGAGAGAGCCCAACGGAACCGTAACAGCAACCGCCCAGGCTCTGGCTCTGACTCTGGCTCAGCGCACCGCCGCCGCATACAAGTTAAGACTCTTCCGCTGCCCGCGTCAAAGCACCAGCAGCTTCCATTCAGTCTCTTCTATTCTGTGATCTAGCTTTCTTGACGTTAGCTCTCTTTTTTCTACAAAGTCTCAAGTCTCGCCCACTCCAACGCGCCAAAAGAGGACGCCATCATACTTTGAAGCTTCTGCCCTCCCTTGCCTTGCCCAGTTCGCTCTACCAAGAGCAGATTGCCCTATTTTTTTTCTCTATCTTTTTTAACCTTCTGGTTCCCGGGCTATCATACAGCCACCGCCCCAAGCTACCTTCCAGTAATACTCAGTTACCTTTTTCCACCACAGGCTAGGTACCTTACTTATTACTACTTGGACTCCCCCCCTTTTCCATCTCAACTATCTTTTCTACCCCTCCCGCTCCACCACCAACTTCCCCATTGACAACCTAACTCACCTCTTTGCCTTTCTCACTTCTTGTCTGTCATAACAATTCACTTTCTTCAAAGAAACCCTTTGACACTCTACTCGAGAGAGACGATTCTTCTACTCCGTCAGCGTTACCCAGACTGCTGCATCACACGCTCGACAACCAAGCGCTGCTCAATTGCAATTCGCCGATCAATTTGCGACAGAGCTGAAATTCCGACTTTGTCGCGTTCCCTTGACGTTGGGTGACTCAGCCAGCTCGACCTCGATCTTCGGACTCCCTTCTTGGACCTGTTACTCAAAGAGCCAGCGGCTCCTTGGGATTGTTATCGTTTCCCATTCGAAATTGCGCCTGATCGAGATCTCCTCTGGAAAAGACCCATTGAACTTTCGGCAGTTTCGGGTTTTATCACATCGACACAAGGAAACCCACCAGGCGCAGGACGTTGTTGGTGTTGACACGCTATTGAAGGAGGTGTTTGTAGCTCAAGCTACCCCAACCTGACCGACCTGTGGTTCTCGACGGACTGCTTCATTCTGTTCTATCACCTGGACCAGTGGTTCTGCGCTGTGCTGCAGCTCTGTGCCTGTCAAAGACGAACGCCCTGTTTTGCTTGATCCAGCGACCCCAAGGCGGCCCCAAAGGAGCCACCTGCATATCCCGCCCTCTGCCAGCTCACCACGCTGCTGCGAACTTGGCACATCATCACGCCTCGGATCGGCCTTGTCAGGACCTACCTAGTCACCCGCGTGTTGCTCAGCATCACTACCCTCGTGTGGTCCACTTAGCAACACCACAGGCTTCTTGCGTCCCTGCATCTGCATTCATTACGTGCGGTCGACACTGCCCTGGCTCTTCTGGCATCCTACTTCACACTGGCTGCACCCCAGAGTGACAGCTGCTCCACGAGGGATCGGCTTCCGCAGCCTCTTCCCCGCAATTCGCGTCTCTTATCGTTACCCCCAGGCCAGACGTCCCACCATGGCTCCCCATTCTGACTGAGCTTTTATATACGTCGATGCAACCTTCGAATGCGACCTTTCTCGCCCTTATAGTGTAATCACAACTCAGCACGACCATGTCTTTCATCTCTGATTCAGACTCAAAATCCACATTAACAATTCACAACCTATCCGAAATGTCCTCATTAACACGCTCTCAACTAGGTCAGGTCCAGACAGCCTTTCCTTCACAAACACAACCAGTCCCCATTCCCATGTCAGCTATCAGTGCTTCATCAGGAGCTTCAAACTCACAAGAAGGCTCGCCACTCATGTCTCCCGATGCTGCTGTTCTAACTACATACTCCTCCGTCCAGCCATCGCCTGAGCCCATGCGAGGTAGGGAGGAGGAGGTATTTCCTTCAAGCTTCCAGCTGCCCGAATCTGTGCTGTCCCGGAAGACAAGCACAAACTCTCTTGGATACAATGCCATGTCGGAAGTCACCAACAACAGCAAAGGAGGTCTTATTCGCCGATTCTCAAACCGAGCCCATCGATTCACTGGTAGAAGACGACCATCTTCTGGCGCCCCTGCCAGTCGTGACGGAAGTGTTGGCCCCAGCATTCTCAGACGCCGAAGTGACAGCAACGCTACAGCCCCCCAGGAGAACAGCGCCTTGACGGATACCGATGAGGAGCCTGAGAACGCTGACGACTGCATCTCCATGGTTGGACTTGATGGTGCTACCAACACCTCATCCGCCAACAGCACTCACGGATCCATCAGCGCAAGTGCTGGAGCCATGGCTGGCCCAGTGCTTCCGGCCGAGCTTCGCAATGGATGTCCAGTGAGAAAGGTTTCGAAGAAGAGCCGACCTAAGAGAATCAACCTTGTGTACGAGACCGAATCCAACAAGCTTTCCTGGGATGCCACCCGCCCTCAAAAGTCTCTCCATGTCGATGAAATTAGAGAGATTCGAACAGGTTCAGATATCCAACAGTACATAATCGACTACGGCCTGGGCGAGGAGGCAGCCAAGTACAGCGACAAGTGGTTTACTATTATTTACACAGTTCCCGATAACTCGAAAACAAGATTTCTGCACATTGTCACAGACAACACTAAGAGCTTGTCGCTTTGGACAGAATTCCTGGACGCTATGTTGAGATACCGTCAAGAACTTATGACATCGTTGATGGCATTCAACGATCGTGCTGTTGCCCAGTATTGGCAAACAGAGATGGCCAAGGAGTTTGGTGACCAGATTCGCAGCCCCGTGCAAGAGGAGATGAATATTGCCGGAGTGAAGCGTGTGTGCCAAAACCTTCACATTTACAGTTCACAAGCGACCCTAGAAGTCAACTTTCACTTGTCTGATTCGCGACGACGACAAAAACTAAACTTTAGGGAGTTCAAAGACTTCGTTCGTCGCATGAAGCAAAGGACCGACGTTCAACGAATTATCCGTGGCTTTGCCGCCAACCCCGAGCTCGGTCTTACCTCGACAGAGTTTCTCACCTTTCTCCGCGACGTCCAGGGCGAGGATGTTGATTCTAATCGCGTTACCTGGGAGAAGCTGTTCTCTCGGTTTTGCCGACAGTACCGCAATGCTGAGGCCGATCTTCAAGAAAACGCCGAGATTATGTCCGAAGCCGCCTTTGTTGGTTTCTTGACGTCAGAGCATAACGATGTGATTCAACCCGAGCCTCAAAACATTGTCCTGGACCGCCCGATGAATGAATATTTCATTTCAAGTTCCCACAACACCTACCTCCTCGGTCGTCAGGTTGCTGGTCAGTCTAGCGTCGAGGGCTACATCTCAGCTCTTGTCCGGGGATGCCGATGTGTTGAGGTCGACTGCTGGGACGGCTACAACGGCCAGCCCGAAGTTAATCATGGGCGCACAATGACGACTTCAATCAGCTTCAAGGAGGTTATGACCACCATCAACAAATACGCTTTCGTCAAGTCCAAGTACCCTCTTTGGATTTCGCTCGAGGTCCACTGCAGCCCGGCTCAACAGGCGACAATGACAGAGATCATCAAGGAATGCTTCGGTGCACGATTGGTCACAGAGACTTTGGAGGCGTTCCCCGATAAGCTTCCTACCCCTTCTGAGCTTATGGAACGTGTCCTCATCAAGGTCAAGAAGCCTCAGATTAAGGAAGAGCCTGTATCCGTCGGTAATGACTTTCGTGGCCGACGAAGGGGTAACAGCCTCAACTCCCCCATGATGCGACCCTCGGCTCCCGATGGCACTCCTTTGATGCCATCCCAGTCCCTTCCCCAGAGCCCTATGTTGACACCCAGCCACTCCTCGCGAAGATTGGTCAGCAAGACCCGTGTCAACACCATCACCGAGGGCCGTGTTCAGGATATGATGAGCAGCAGCACTAGCGACAACGAGAGCGCAGGTGAACAGCCAGCCAAGAAGGCCCCCAACAAGACTGTCAAGGTCCTCGGTGAACTGGGTGTCTACTGTGCTGGTGTCAAGTTCTCTGGCTTTGACACAGTGGACGCAAAGCAGTACAACCACATCTTCTCCTTCATGGAGTCTAGCTTTGCCAAGCACTCCCGCGCCAAAGATCAGAAGATGGCACTTGATATCCACAACATGCGCTACATGATGCGCGTCTACCCCGACCGAACCCGCATCACCTCCAACAACTTCGATCCCCTTATCTACTGGCGACGCGGTGTCCAGATGGCCGCTCTCAACTGGCAGACATTTGACCTCGGAATGCAGCTCAACCGTGCCATGTTCGATGGCAAGGATGCTTCTGGCTACGTATTGAAGCCGGCTGAGCTCCGAGACATTCAAGTTCTTCCCTACAACTCCGACATTGCCGAGGGCAAGAAGGAGCGAAGTGTTGTCTCATTCAGCATTGATGTCATCTCTGCCCAACAGCTGATGCGACCTGCCAACCTCCCCACCAACAAGTCTATGGACCCCTACGTGGAGATCGAGATCTTCCACGCCAACGACAAGCGCGACAAGAAGGAGGCTGATTCTAACTTGGTCATGGAGCACGACTCGCCCCTCAAAGTCCAGACTGAGGTTATCCGCGAGAACGGCTTCAACCCCATGTTTGACAAGCAGTTCAAGTTCAAGGTTACCACCAAGCATCCTGACCTTATCTTTGTTCGCTGGTCGGTCAAGCTCTCCAACGATGGCGAGAGCTACAATGAGCGCCCTGCCGTCGCTACTTACACCGCCAAACTCACCAACCTCAAGCAGGGTTACCGCACCCTGCCTCTGCTCAACCATGCTGGGGACCAGTACCTTTTCTCTAAGCTCTTCTGCAAGATCAAGGTCGACTCGGTCCAGAAGATGTTGATCGACGCTCCTCGCCGCACCCAAGACGGAAACAAGCTCAATCGTCTTGGTGGCAAGGTCTTCAGCCGAATCAACACCAGCCCTAAAAGTACTATTGAAAAGTCTAGCTCCGAGAAGACGAGCTTTGACAGCTATTGATTTCCAACTGAGTCACATCTCATCTGTACGAACACTTTTTTCAACCTTCTTGGATATAATTCTTTTTTACCATTCACTTCTCGATCGATCGATACTGAGCCTGACGAAGCTGGATCTGGACGCTACTTAAGTCTGATATCGACAATGATCTTGGGCAAAGGATATCCGAAGCCATCTATGATGTTGGTCACATCTTTATTCCATGGTCCCAGGAGGATCCTGGCGCGACACGCGATGGGACTGAAGGAATCTGTGACTTGATGGATGGAGCCTGCGCCATTACTGTTTGCTTTGTTTGTTTTATTTTCTCTTCTTTTCATTTATTCAAGGCAGGGTTGAAGCGTTTGAATAACCCTTTTAACAGTACCCTCTGGTACACGACGATTTCCTTAAAAATACGGCGCATGAAAAAAACAGTTAAAGATGGACAAATACCCCCTTTAGCGTGGACGGTGTTGGTCATTATTGGGATTCTATGTTTATATTATTTTTATTATCGAGGCATTGAAGCTGCCTCGATGGATCAAAGGAACAGGACGGGAATGAAAAGGAGTCTGCATACACCACGCTTGGCCGTGATTTGGGAGCGTCAGGGAAACTTGCATTGCACAGGGGAATACCGGAATTCACGTATTATAGATCGGCACATGGCAGGGGAGCCAAACACTTGGGAAATATCTCTTTTCTGCTGAAAGCACTCTCACTTTACTTGGCCCACAATATTTCTCTCATCTCTTGACTCTCTTGTTGATTCTGCTACAATCTGATGTCATCAATGTCACCTGGCACGGAAGACGAGATGATAGGAAGAAGGTTATTGCACGGGCATAAGGGAGGATGGAATGGCTGGTGGAGAAGATGGAGATATCCCTCACTTTTTGAGGCCTCTGAGATGGGACAATGGATCGACATAGGGAAATCATGATATACACATACCGGTGGCTCACGCTACGATAAACAAAACAAACAAACTACTGGGCCACCCCTTCAACCTGGGGATAGGCGATAGTGCTCCCTTCGCCCCTTTGTGGAACAGGTCTTCTTGGGCCTGACTCAAGGGCGAAGAGGGGAATAATGAGAAATGAACCATTTTACAAACACACGAATCTCTGATCAACTCTGTGACTCGCATTCTCGTATTATTATCCTTGTTCCTTAACTGAATAGCTATAAACTAATCTCCACAAGTTCAATTTCCTAATCCCAGCGACGAAACCGCCTCGTTCTTATTTTATGGTTCTCACTAAAAGGCGCTCGTTCCATATTCGTCTCGTCTTCCCCGCAGGGTCCCCCCCTCTCCAATACTGATCTTTCAAGATCGTCGCTGGGGGGTGTGCGTCGTTGAGAAGAGGATGTCGTATGGAATGAGAATGAGGCTATTCTGAGTTTCTGGGAGAGGGGGTTGGATAGTGGAGTTGAAGATGTCATTTCAGCTCATACGTTGCGAGCTTTGTAAGCGTTCACGTCAACCCCGCTTGGATATGGACAAGAAGAGACTTGGGATGTTAGCTTCATCTCAAAGCGTAGTATTTGTAACGTTCCTTCATGAATATCGTCTGAGAGTCATGATGAGCGACATAAGCCCCCTTGTACTGGAAAAGATACCTCAGACTCATACTTGTCTGTCAGGTCTTGAACTCGCCAGGGATGCTTTGCCTATCCCTATCTTGAATCATTCTCTTCGAGTCTATCTTCTAGCTCGGTATATCGCCGACAAAGAAGACTCTCCCTTCAAGTCCGAAGATCAGAGTCCACTTCTCTTTGTAGCAGCCATTCATCATGATATCGGAGCAAGCCATCTCTATAATGGAGAGCAACGCCTTCAGATCTGCTCTGCGGACTGCGCAAAGACCCATCTCGTCAACAGCGGCTATTCTGAAGCTGCGTCACATCAAGTCTGGACTGCTATCGCAGTGCATACGTCACCAGGCATAGCAGAGCGAATAGATCCCTTGTCCCGTCTCATACGCCTCGGCGTGCTGTCTGACTTTGGATCGAAAGATTACAGGGCAAGTCTAGGCGTTGACGAATACTACACCGAGATCGAAAAGCTTCTGCCGAGATTAGATGCAGAGAAGTGCCTAGGTGACGCAGTTGTCAGTCAAGCGAAGGAGATACCACACGTGGATAGTCTCACTTGGTCAAATGACGCCAAGTTCCCTGCTGCGAGCTGGCCTGGGATACTCCTGCGGGCATATGCCGAGAACCCAGGGCATGACGGCGTCAATCCTGCGTTCTGAAACACGCCAAAGTTCTCGGTTGACAGGCGATATCATCGCCGTAGGGAGTGAGATTGGCGGTGTAACTCTTTTTTTCTGAAAGTGACACAGTGATGGTCAAGGGGTGTTGGTGTTGTAGATCTCATAAACGTGGACGATCTCAACTCGG
Organism: Fusarium subglutinans; assembly: GCF_013396075.1. Lineage (NCBI taxonomy): Eukaryota > Fungi > Ascomycota > Sordariomycetes > Hypocreales > Nectriaceae > Fusarium > Fusarium subglutinans. The sequence goes on along the minus strand of NW_023502114.1, from coordinate 216,751 downwards.
CAGTTTTAGACTAATCACACAAGTCACGCTTGGCAAAAGAGTAGATCTATAGTAGATATACACCCGTGGATCTTTAGGAAAGGGTACAAGTCAAAATAATATTGGATATCAGATCATACACCATCGACTAAAACTCCGCCAAAACTTATTGGATAAAAGGTAATCTGTACGAGAATGACAATAACAATATGATGATCGAACATGAAAATAAAAGAATAGAACACAAAACTCCTCATCTCGTGACAAGAAACGTTAAACGTCGAGGAACCTCATTCATTTCATTCGCTTTCGAAAACACAACTCTCCAATTTTCTAATCCACACCTTCGTCTTGAAACTTTGGTGTCCCTGAACGGCTGATATTGCTCGGTGTTCTGCTAAGGGGACTGCTCTGTGAGCTTCCCTTTCGAAGCATGCCGCTCGCTCCGCCGCGGCCCCAGTTACCATTAGTAACGACTTCAAGGGCGCGAGCCTCAGCGTCGTCACGACGTTGAGCTTCTGATGTGAAGCCTGGACTTAACTTGCCGTTTTCTGGCTCTGGGTTATTCGTGTCGATGAAGCCATCGTCGTCATCACTGTCCAAGTCTGCAAGCTCGTCGTCCACTGTTCGGCCTCGAGGACTGAGTCGACTCATGGGTACATCTTGTGTGGCGTCGGCATAAAGGTTAGGGTCACGGCCCAGAACCCGATCAGCCTTACTCATCGTCTTGGGTCCTGCGAGCTTCGGTCCTGGGGTGAAATGCCGTCCTGCACCTGTAGGTCGTTCGGGAACATCAGGAATACCATCTGGGGATCCCCAACCGGCGTTAACCTCGCGGGCTCGTTGTTGTTCTCGCTCAGCTTTGAGTCGGTCCCGCGCTTCAAGCCATTTGCTGCTAGCTTCCCATGTCCAGCCATCTCCTGTTGTGTTGGACACAGGGAAGAACCAAAGCGCAGGTGTAGGTCCAAACAGATGTAACAAGTTGCGTTTCCAGCCGAGATCAAACACATTGGGAAGCTTCTCAGAATCCTGTTCGTCAAGATACTCCTCGTATCGTCTTTGTCGTTGTTCTCGTTCTCGCTGAGCGTACGAAAGTTGAACAGGGTGAGAACCATCAGGGGGATACGACCGTCGCTCTTCGCCCTCTTCAGGTCGAGTGATACCAGGCAGAGCATTTGTGTGAAAGTCGACGAATTGGCGAGCAGCTTCCGGTACATTGTTGGCGGGGTTGTGAGCAGAGTTGTAGGTCTTGCGCAGCGGCGAAAGGTATCGTGTCTTTTCGAGGCACTCGATCGTAGTCTGTCCACAACGAGCCAGATGAATATGCCATCCTGTAAAAGCACCCACAACGAGACCAATAATTCCGCTGATGACGCTCAACATGATAAAGTTGACGGGCAGGAAAGTATCGATGTATTCCTGATCATCCAGCGCCTCGTACCAAACCCACGATCCGCTGACCGCAAATGACCAGAAGCAGAAAACAGTCGTATAAATGAGGAACAGGAGGAATGCCTTGTGGTTGCGCAGGCCGATACACGTTGCTAACCAGGGGCAGTGATGATCCATCTTCAGCACACATCGTCGACATGTCGAGCAGTGGTGCGCACGATCAGGCTTACGAGCCTGGCACTTCTTGCAGAATCGAAACTCGCCGTTACTCTTGACTGTAAAGGAGGTGCCCTGCGGCGTATTTTGTGTAGGAAGGAGTCCATAGCCCATATCGTTCGTCGTCGAGCCAGGAGGTGTAAAGACAGCGGTAGTGTAGCACCAGTTGAGCATAATGTAAAGTACAACGCCTATTATCGAAGAACCGGTGCCTGTAAAGTTGTTAGATGGGAACATGAGCATCGTCGCAGTCCAGACTTGCCTATCCAACTGCTCTTCCTGCTGGCATTACCGATACACACAACCACCCAAACCGCCCATGATGTTAGACCGTAAACGAAAGCCAGTGGAAAGTATGTCGCAAAAGTACAACAGCAACGCTCGACCTTGCGCGCCCATCTCCGAGCTGTCGCCATTGCGCCCGCTTGTATCTTGTCTCTGTAACCTCGAAGCCAGCCCAAACACTATCTCGCTGATCGCTCGTGCAATGAATATTCAGATCTCTATTGGAAACGTCTCGTCATAGCGTTGTTCCAGCGTAGCGAACACAGGGGTATAGTTTAGTCGATCTTGAAGAAGCCGTTATTCGATAGCGGAATCTGGGGAAAGGCCAGAAGAGAAGACAGCAGCAGGCTTTACTGCAAACGCGCAATATCGCAGGGGTCTTTGACGCAAAATACACAAAATTATTAGATGATGAAAGCAAAGTTGAACTGGTGAGATATCCTGAAATTAATTACGGGAGTGTTGTCTACTACTCTCACTGTATTGTATTGGATTAGAGTGAAGCTTAGGTCATCAGGGGCCAATGGGTTCCACATTTAGCTCCGCTCCGGTTCTAAATTTACAACTCCGCCCCTTGAACGCGTAAACCCAACGTGCATCCGCTGCGGCTGCTGTAAGTTGAATCAATGCAATGCTAAGACGAAGCGTTCAAGACCTCACGGCAATGAATAAATATTTGGGCATCATCAATCATTCAGCTACTATCTAAGCTCCGGTAAATTGCCCAGTAGTCTCCCAAGCTCACATCAAACTTGCCAACCTCAAATTCATTCTCCGCAACAATCATTCCGCAAGTCTACCAATGAATCTGCATTCCCGCGTAAGGGTCTCCTCCGTTGGCCTTGGGGTTCTCCTTCTGCTCAACGAGATCTGAGCCAGGGCTAGGGCCTTTGCCAAAAGTCTTTGACGTCTCATAGCGAACGGTACCATCCGGGTGTCTCTCCTTGACATCAACCATGCTGGCTAGAAGCTGGTCCATGTAGGCATTGAACTGCTCCGACTCTCGGATGTGACACTTGCTGCTGTTGGACTCAACATGTTGGGTGATCGAAGCAAGAGACCCAAACGTATTGAGACAGTAGGGGCAGCGGTACTTGCTCGCAGAGTGTGCCTCAGAGGTGAGGTGGGCGATGAGCCCCTTCGCTGTCTTGAACCCCTTGCCACATCTCCCCAAGCGACAGTTGAACTTTTGGGTGTACTCCGAGTAAAAGCGGCCTACGTTGAAGTTGGGATGTTTTGGGTCGAACTCGCTCATGAGCTCGAAGGCAGTTCTGGCGCTGGGAGCAGTGACTTGCTTGAGCTGCTGTTGAGTAGGGCGCTGAGCTGCAGGAGCATCTGGGAACAGATTCTTGCCCTGGTTCCAGCGGTTTTCTTTCTTCTCCTTGACAGGCTGGAGTGCGGTAGAACTAGATTCGCCGAGGCTGGGGAACTGACTCTGCTCAATAGTAAAGGGAGCAGGAATGCTTCCAGTTGACTCCCAGGTAGCATCAGGAAGACCCTTGTCCGCATTCTCGGGCATGTACCTTTCGTAGTTGTTCTTGAGAGGCTCTTGGGTCAGAGCAGTAAGGGCTTTGGAGAATCCCATCTTCTCCTCACGCATGGTCTCAATAGTTCTGGTACTGAGAATGTGACACTCTTTCTCGACGTGAGATACGAGCCCGCCAACTCGAACGAATGGGCCTTTTCCACATCCTGTGCAATAGAGATTCTGTTCCTGGGGGTGATCCTGCGGAGGAGTTAGGAGGGCAATACAGTGGAAGAAGAGATGAAACTAACCTGTTGAATGTGGGCGATTTTGGCGGCTTCGGTGTGAAAGTCACGACTGCAGAACTGGCAGTGAATATGCTTGGGCTTGCCTTGAGCGCTCATCTTTTCTTTGTGATCGTGAAGCTGCTGCCACGTACTGAAGATTCTCTTGCACGGCTCACACCAGAACCTGTTGCTGGTGAGGGTGCCAGACCCCGTTTTATATTCGGAGACCACCATGGCTGATGCGCCATTGGACATGTGTTTGACTGCTGCCATCTTCTGTTTGGTGAAGGGAGAAGTGGAAAGATTGGCGTTTGTCTGTGTGAATGCGGATGGATGCAGATGTGGAAACGGAAAGAGGCAGGAAGAGGGTGAAAACGGGTATTTGTATGCAGGTGAAATCGCAGGCACCAGGGAAACAAGAGCACAGTGACTCACTGTCACTGCGAAGCCCTGCAAACTTTCGGAGTAAGGATGTTAATGTGCTCGCAAAGAGGTGTAAGGAGACAATAAATTTGAGGGGACAATAGGGGGTTGAGATGAATAAGAATGGATCAAGCCAACGAGAAGCCATGGAAGGCGCAATAGCCTCAGAGTCAAACGGCATGCAACGATTTTTCAAGGATCCCAATTGGCAATTCTTCACTTTGAGCTTGATTTCGATACTCGTTTTTACTTCCGTAACGATGCATCCGATGGTTGTCAACACAAAGTTAGATTTCACATTGTCTTCTCCCAAGAGTTCGAAAGCCAAGCGCTGCTCAAACACAGGGTTGATTGGCAAGATTTGCCCATGGGAGCAGGCGAGAAGACAATAGAATGAATTAGTACCTTAGGGGCAAAATGCGGGAGTTCTGAGCAACAAACTGTAATAAAGGTTTGAAAACGTGCTCAATGCACAATTACGACAGGGAGTTGCTTGATGACTGCGTTTCTTCTTTGCCTCCTTAGAGCTAACTGCATTCTGCAATGTTTCTTACTCGATACTGTGTCTGGCTCCCGTATTGACCGCTCATCCATACATCATCTCTCTGTCTATATCCTCGTCCCGCACAGCTGTGATGTCGCCATCATCATCATCCCCTGAATCATCATCATCCGAATCTTCATTTCCGGATCCCATTTCTTCCAATATCCTAGCCTCTTCTTCTCCCCGCTCAGCCGCACGGGTTTCCTCAGCTGGCGCACGCTTCGGTCCTGCGTTTGGGTCTCTAACTCGCACGCTATAGCCTTTGTGCTTGTTCTTCTTTGTGGGTTGACGCCCGCGAAGTTGCGTAAGTTCTTCGTCTGTGAGACGTAGATTAGGCAGAGGGAGGTGGAATGTCGCTTGATTGGATCGCATAGGAGTTTGGTCTCCTGCTTGTAGCGTCATGGCGAAATCTTCTCGTGTAAGGTGTCGATCGAATTGAATGGCAACAAGCTTTGTCTTCATGATGGCTTTGACCTTTGCCCACAGACCTCCGTGATACCATCCACTGCTTGGGTCCCATTCCGGGCGGATAGCAGCATTCTCAAGAAGATCTTTGAGCAGTGGGTCGGTAATATCGCATACTTGCCAAACTTTACCGTCAGTGTGAAAGGTGTCACCGTCAAAAACGTGGCTTTCCGAGAGCTCCTCCAGAAACTCCTTCAATGGGCCCATCTGGACCCTGCGTAGCGATTTCCACGTCTGACCGCGTTGGGCACGCTTCTGCTTAGGAAGCTTAAACATGAGAGTTTGATAGGTTCGATACTTGGGATCGCTTCGTGGATCGATACCATAAGGAACCACACCATCTCTCCATGGCCCTCCCTTGAACTGATAAGCTGCGTAGTTGAGATACTTTTTGAGTTCGTTCCAGTTCTTGAGTTTGCCTCCAAGGTGATTGAGTAGAGACCGCCGTGTCCAAACTGGCCTCTCTTCGAAGGCCGCTTCGAGTTCAGCCATGATTTCCACCATTCTAGGATCTGTCATATCGGGTTCAAGTTGAGGTCCAGCTGGTGCAGGGTCTTCTGCGCCAATGAAATAACCAACTTGCTTCACAGCTGTAGTGTTGACTGTACCGCCATCTTCAGTGGCACGTACGTAAGGGTTCTGTGCGTATTGGTAGTTGAAAGGGAGGCTCATGTGCGTGAACATCGGTGGTGGTAGAATATCGACATTTGGTCCTTTGTCGGTTCCAGGCTGGAACTTAAACTCCTTTATCTTGTCAACTGCAAGCTGTTAGTATTCTGAATAGACTTGGGATCAAAAGCATACCATCTCCGGGGAGGACTTTGTCCACGTATCGTTGTGCAAATGACGATTTGGACATGTCCCAGTAAAAGTCTGCGAGTCCACGAAATCGATGTGTGTTCCGAATAACACCGACTGCTTCGATCTGATACTTGTCGACATTGTCTGCCATTGTTCGACGCAATACTTTGGGGTCGTCTAGTCTGGCATAAGACGAGACTCCGTCATTGTCTTGTGGTTGATCCTCAGCGTCGTTGATTTCAACATCCCCTTCCCATGGTCCATCAGTACCACGCTTGCGCTTACGTCCTGTTCGTTTTGGAACAGTGATTTTCAACACGACATTATGACTGCGGGCATTATGTGACATTATGGGCTTGCAGAACGGTATCTCTGGTGTCAAATAGAGGGGAATCGAGTTTCTCCCTGCATCCATGACCTAAATTCCTATTAGTGGAAGTAGAAGACTGAACTGATATGAGTTCTTACATGTTGAAGATTTGGCACTCGACCGAACGCCTTGACAGTGCGGTCGATGTTTTCAACCACAGCAGGTATTTCTACAGCACCAATGGCGCGAGAAGGAACTGTATATCTGGGAGCTGAATCTGGATGAACCGAATCATTGGCTCTTTCACCATTATCATTCTCTAGTTGAGTATCATCCAGGCTTTCATAGCCGTTTTCATCAGACGAAACCTCCATCTTCGCTGCCAACTGTTATTGTAGTAGTAACATCAAAATAAAAGGCCCGATTTATGATAAAACGAATATTGTTGTATCGTCATGTAAGTTCTGTGGTCGCCCTGTAAACTCTGGGTTGAAAAAACAGCACTGACAAGCTCCAGATCCACACCGAAGCTAACTTTTATGGGAGGAAGACGGTGGCACAACAGACCCAAGAATAGTGACCAATTGGAACTCGCTGATGAGTCGGACTCTGTGCTGATGCTGCCCAAATTAACGGAGGAGAAGAGTCGATGTTGCTGTTGCATTGGATACGCGATGATGATGACTTGACGTGATTCTCACCAGGTGCCCTTGATTTCGCTGTGGCTGGGCATGCGACTTAACGCACTGTGCTTATTGCCTGGAAGCACTGGTCCAGGACAGTGTGATTTTGGTTAACTTCTGTGGCAGTTTCTGGTCTGTGCTTACGACCTGGCTTATCAAACTTCAACGAACCTTGGGTTTGAAAGGCATTGGTATCACGAAGAGAAACGAGGATACGAGAAAAGACCTAAGATCGAAACATCTGCTTAGCTCACGGCTGATATGGTCTGAAACCACACTTTGGCATTCCCATCCTAGCTATGGAATGCTCTAAGTTGTATCCTTTCTCTCACCAGAATTTGCACCTGCATCCCTCCAACAGCACAACAAAACAGGCTTACAATCAGTCAATTACGAGAAATAGAGTATCACTGGCTGATATTCTCCAGTCCAAAGCACATGCTAACGTTCGTCTGATATTGTTTCTTCTAGAACGGACTTTTGAGATTCTGTTTATCTGCGGCTGAACATTCCCATGTTAAATGCCCGACCTCTTACACAGCCTACCTGTAATTTCGGCCGCGTGACTGGTTCAACTCACACCTAGTGGCACTCCAACTGACTCCCTTGCCGCCCACTTCTTGGAAGATCGGTATTCGATGTCCTTTCGGTTTTGATCTTGGAAATAACTATAAACAACATCAAGTGATACAAATAATAGCTAAAAGATAGCCAGGACTAGACGCATTAAAATCAATGTGCCCTAAAATTATAGTAAGCATTGATCCAAGACTCTCCCTAATTACCAGCTCCTACCAAGCATTGGGGTCCATTCAGGAGGGGCACATCCCCCTATGTGCCTCTGCAGCGCCTCTAGTGGTTTCACCGCCCGTTCCTAGTCATCCCAACCAGGGTCAATCCAATTGAGCTCACCAGTGCATGTCTAGGGGATCTGTTAGCGATACCACAGCATCTGCACACTATCACTAACAGCTGGTGATATACTCGAACACCATGACCCGAACCTGACCTCCCTCTCCAATAATCGAAGTGCGTTCCCCCCAACTGGAGCTTCCACCCCCCCGCAAAGCACAATACCTACTCTTCGCCGGCGCCCAACGACAATCACGTCCCGTCCGCTACCTACGACAAGTTTCCGATTTCCTCATCGACGACAACGAGGCTCGAGTCTGAAGCCGCCGTGAGCATCTCGACCACGCCGCGTCCTTGACATTTCTTCTTCTTCGTTCCACCTCCAATTCTACCTTGCTCCTCTCGACCTTTGATCTTACTACGTTTTCTCCTCCCTAAGACAAGAGAGCAGCAGCACCAGGAAGCATCAGCAGAGACCATCCCGGCCGAGCCCCCGTTCCAGTTTCCCACCCTCCTGCGCAAGTGCCAGCCAGCGCCTCAGTCAGTACCAGCGCCCAGCACCGGACTTGATTGCACCTCATCTCGACGCACTGTCGCCCAACACCTGCCTACCAAAGATCTTCAGCTCTGGCTGGTTCAGTGCTTCATCGTTCTTCTCCTGCATGGGATCAATCGTCGCTTTTCGCTTCCCGGGTAGTCTTTTTATACCAGCTGCCCCAGCCTCATTAGCTTAGAAGCTCTCGCACTCGCGGTCTTTGGTCCTCAGCCGGCTCTCGACAGCACCACAACGCTCTCGCCAGGCTGGCCCCTCTACTCTTACCTTGAAATCGACCCCTAACAACGATTATCGACATCCTTCATCGCTACGACGCCTCGATTCATCCATATTGTTGCTTGCGCAGTTGTTATCACACCCTCGACGTCCCTTTGCCCCTGACGTCGTTGCCCCGGTGCCCCACTGCCTCATACAGTTGAGCAGCGGGCGTCTTCAACCGCCCCTCCACACGACACGCTGTTGTCCGACAAGATGAAGCGCTTCAGTCAGAGAGTTGTATGTCACTGTTACTTCGTTCTCTACTAGTTCCGCTCGTACTAATGCCATCTAGCTCTCGCGTGGGAAAGATCCAAATAAGTCTTCTAAGAAGAACAAGGATTCCAAGGATGGTACCGCGTCTCCCTCATCACGGGATTCCAATCAGTCACCCGTACTTACGCCGTCATCCTCTACGTCAACTTTGAACGATCCTAGAAGCAAACCACTGCCACAGAACAATGCTGGACACGGAGTCGAACACGGTAGTGGCTCGCAGCCCTCCAATCTGTCCAATGTAACTCAGGCCGGCAGCACCCCTGATCGCTTCGCAACTGGAGGTGCGTCGAGCCCCAACGGCGGAAGTAGCAACTCGAGACTTCCACCAACTGTTGTCATCAGCCCTACACCAGGTGTAAGTTATACTTTTCGCTATCATTCAATCTCGAACTTTAGACTAATCACAATTACCACAGCATGTCCCTCCCCCCGGAGCCGCCGAGACGATGCCACACGATTTGGCCCCTCCAAAGGCAGGACAAAAGTCGCTCTTGATCCATCGAGGAATAGATAACCGCGATGCGATTCCTGAGGGACTCAGAACCCCAAAGAGACAGCATTCTTCACGATTCGATATCTCGGCCCACCGCGAGCTCGAGAAGTTGCCTGGATTCCACGAGGTCCCCCCTAACCGACGACAAGAACTTTTTATGCAAAAGATTGATCAGTGCAACGTCATTTTCGACTTTAACGATGCGAGTGGTGACATGAAGTCCAAGGAGATCAAGAGGCTAGCTTTGCACGAGCTACTGGATTATGTCGCCAACAACCGACAAGTTATCACAGAGCCCATGTACCCCAAGGTTGTCGACATGTTTGCCAAGAACTTGTTCCGTCCGATCCCTCCTCCAATGAACCCTCAAGGCGAGGCTTTCGATCCCGAAGAGGATGAGCCCGTTCTCGAGGTTGCTTGGCCGCATATCCAGGTCGTTTATGAGTTCTTCCTGCGCTTCATTGAGAGTCAGGATTTCAACACCAACATCGCCAAGGCCTACATTGACCACAGCTTTGTCCTTCAGCTTCTCGAGCTCTTTGACTCAGAGGACCCCCGTGAGCGAGACTTCTTGAAGACCACCCTCCATCGCATTTACGGAAAATTCCTAAACCTACGATCCTTTATTCGACGATCAATCAACAATGTCTTCTTTCAATTCACCTACGAAACCGAGCGGTTTAACGGTATTGCCGAGTTGCTCGAGATTCTTGGCTCTATTATTAACGGATTCGCTCTCCCTCTAAAGGAGGAGCACAAGATCTTCTTGACCCGAGTGCTATTGCCGCTGCACAAGCCCAAGAGTCTGAGCATGTACCACCCTCAGCTGGCATACTGTATTGTCCAGTTCTTGGAGAAGGATGCTTCTCTTACAGAAGATGTAAGTTGGAGTTGTTGTTTCTAGACGTTATACTAATCATCCCAGGTGGTTCTGGGACTACTCCGTTACTGGCCCAAGGTCAACAGCACAAAGGAGGTCATGTTCCTCAACGAAGTCGAAGACATCTTTGAGGTCATGGACCCTGCAGAGTTTGCAAAGGTTCAAGAACCTCTGTTCCACCAGCTCGCCAAGTCTGTTGCCAGCCCTCACTTCCAGGTTGCCGAGCGAGCGCTATACTTCTGGAACAACGAGTACTTCTGCAATCTTGTCAGCGACAATGTTGAGATCATTCTGCCCATTATGTTTGCTCCTCTCTACGAGAATTCAAAGGGCCACTGGAACAGGTATGTTACGTTGGACGCTCCGAGGGATCAAGTCTAACTGTTACAGAACGATCCACGGCATGGTTTATAATGCTATGAAGCTTTTCATGGAGATTAACCCACAGTTATTTGATGACTGCTCGCACGACTACACAGAACAGCAGAACAGCGCGGCAGCACGTGAAGCTCTTCGAGAGCGTAAATGGGCTGCTCTGAGCGAGAAGGCCAACCAACAGAGGGAAAGCAATGGCAATGGAACAGCCGATGCCCCATCAGCACAAAACCATGTCAACCCCATGCCTCGTGTAGACGAAGTCGACCCACAAACCGAGGATAATTCGAAGCGCCTCGATTCGCTTAAGTTGCAAGACGGCCGACCCAATCTTCACGAGCGACAGGAATCTGTAGGATCTACACGAAGCCGGTAATCCAAGTTAGCAATCCAACATTCGTCAATGCCTCGAACTTGGATAAGAAAGGGGCGAATCCCTTTTCCGAAGCCGAATGCAGAGGGACACTGGTGGATTCGGATAACGATCATTGCTGCATAGTCGTGTTTGGTGGTGGTATTATGATTATGAGAAGGGATTAGTTTTTCGCGGTTCAATAATGGACTGAAGAACACGCGTACTCGTCATACAGTCGCTTTTACTGGGATTGGGACTGGCCAGTGTGAGCACCGTCGCTATATTTCGCCTTTTGACCCTTCAACCTTCTTTCTTGGTTTGCCCCTCAGCTAGACCACATTCAGGGGGGATTGCTCTGGGGAGGACAAAAGCGTGCAGATATTACAATGCTACTGAGTACCCGCTCTGGCTCTCAAAATGACAAGAAAAGAACGCGTGTTTTTACACTATATTGCCTGTCGTGGCATGATGGGAACCGAGCATTAAAAAAACATGGATGTCTACGCTTCTCGTGTAACTCTTTCGGGCGAATACTTAACTTTGTTCTTTTTCTTCTTTTTTCTTCTTTTGGCTGTCTCACTTTTTTCACCCTTTCGCGACATGGAACCGGGCGCATGGAGGAGCTGTAAGTTCTTCGCTGGTCCCAGGTTTGAGTTGTGTTTTTGTGCTTTTGCTGTGTGTAAAGAGGGATTGAGGGTCTGCTTGGCTTTATGTAGACGAGGAATGAGCAAGACTAAAATAAAAGTCATTACTATTACGATGTTGGTAAATCATGGATCAGATTGTGTGTGCAAGATGTGAATCAAATTCAGAGATCTATTGTTGACATGTAGTTGTACACTAGTGTATCTTATTACAAATGCCTCATTGGACACCTTACCATCCTCGACCCCGATCATATCCACCCCTCCCTCTACCACGATATCCGTTTCCTCTTCCCCTTCCTTGATATCCGTTGTGCGGCGGAGGTGGAGGCGGCGGAACATTCCAGCCACCCATCATCTGGCCCATCATGACTGGATTAGGAGGGAACCAGCCTGGTGCCATATGAGGAGGAGGCGGCGGCGGTGGCCATGGACCTTGGTAGCCAGCTGGGGGAGGCGGAGGAGCAGGGAAGTCTCCTGGTGGTGGGATAGGAGGGAAAGGTGCTGGAGGCGCTTGTTGAGGGAAAGGGGGTGGGCGATGTGGACGATCTTGGGGGTCCTTGTCCTGAAAGCGTGGAGGCGAATGCGACGGTGATCTGCTGTACCCCGGACGCTCAAATCGTGCTTTGCGGCTTCGACTCCGACTTCGACTTCGGCTGTAGCTGGGACTGCGTGGTCGTTTTGCGCTGCGATCGTTATCAGGACTATATGACCGGCTTCGGCTGCGGGAAAGACTTCGACCCCTGGAGTCTTGAGAAGCTCTTCGGCGCTTATGCGTGGGACGTGAAGAACTTCGTGATCGACTACGAGAATAGCTGCGAGATCTGGAGCGCGAACGACCCCTGTCTGACCCCTTTCTATCCTTCTTCTTTCTCTCCTTCATTTTCTCACAAAACTGACGGGTCCAGCCGTAGTATGTGTCTCCTCCGATAACCTCGCCAGTGATTTCATCCAAAACAACGCGTTCTCCCAACTCATTCAGATCGTTACCGGGTTCGTCGTTCCACTTTTGCTCCTTTGAGAACATGCGCTCAACTTCTCCCAGGAGGTCTTGTACAGCATTGACAAGAACCTTGTCTGCAGGGCCAGCCGCGAGTTGAATAGGCCGGATCTGGTCGGGAAACATTGGTTTTGTTGAATTCGGAGTCAAGTGAGGTAACCATGTTGTCGCGGGCAGATCGTACCACGGTACTGTGCTATCGCCATGGAAAGAAGGGAGCGTATAGGGCGCGTCCTTTGCAAGCTTAAAAGTAGCATTGGATGCTTGCGCTTCTTGGGCAGTTTGAGGAGCGACACCACTTGCGAGAGCATCTTCGAGCTGTTTGGCAAAACTAGACTTGACGTATTGCTGATTCTCCCACAGGCGAATAAGATCAGCGATCTTTTGTTTATGTTTCGGGCAATTGTCGAACGCGGCGGCGCTTGCAATCATTCCAGGCAAAACGGGTTCCCAAGCTGTCGCAAACTTGAAGTCATCATTTCTCGTGACGGCGTGATACAGCACGTCATTTAAAACATACAGAAGATGCAGTCTCCGTCGCTTAAGACTCGGTCGTGAGCCGTCGTCCTGTAGGCTCTTGGATAGGGCGTTGAAGTATTTTGCCAGGGCAGTCGTGCGCGCGGCAGAGGGCGCAATTTTATCGATGATCCAAACCTTGCATTTCTGTTTGACCAAAAAAAGCACGCAAAATTTAGTGACTTCTGCTTGGGTACAGAGGGAAGAGCTTTTCAAGCGATGGAGCAGACCTGGACGTTGGGGCGCGAGCACTTGGCGAGGGCGTCTGTAAGGATTGGGAAGAAGGCGTCGACTTCTGGACGGCTAAGAGATGTTGGATCGGCGCGGAAGAGAGTGGCAGAGAGGGTGGCCTTTGCGATGGCCAGCTCTGGCGTAGCCATTGTTCTGAGTAGTCACTAGAGACTCTAATACGAGGACAATAGAATGTTGAATGAACGAAGTTGATTCTTGAAGCTATGGTGGAGCTGAGGCTAAGTTAGAGCCTCCTACAATGAATGCGGCTAATTACCGGGTCTCTCAGCACGTGGCTTGGCTGCACAAGCGGTATTTCGAGTATGACGCTCATGACCAGCCGCGAATAACGTCACTTTAGCTGTACCATCTCAGAAGAGTACCCAATTCAGTTTCTCGTAATACTGATTTAGTGAGAATGTGCTAAGATTGCAGCAACACAGAAAAGAGCGATTCTTTCCGTAGAAGCTCCAAGCGAGGTCGGAACTAGGTTCAAGGCTCCACTCCAACCGGTCTTGTCCGTAAAGATGTGTTGCATCCAGCTTATCACCGAATATGACAGCGTTGGTGAGCAAATTTGCGTACAATTGCAGATGAAATAAATTCAATTTGCTAGTTTCTCGATTCGAAATATCCAAGCAATCTGAAATTCTTTGCCTTTTCTAGTAATTCATAATGACGATGCGTTAAGGTAATTGTTATACACAGCTCCAATACCGAGCCTTCTCCTCATATACACTTTTCCAGGGTTGTTGGCTTAAGAAAATCGATCTCCCTTTGGACTTCGGTATACACTTGCACTTTCGTATTTGCTCTTCTCTCCAATTCGCTGGCTCTCAGTCTCGGGCGCATGTCTCGTAGGGGCAGGGTCACTGCTTGCTTCTTGGCTTGGGGAGCCCGTGCTATCGGTGCGGGCAGGGCTTCCGTTGCCCTCTGTGGTTTCCAAGTTCTCAATCATCTGTCTCTTCTTGCGGTGGGCTTCCATCTTGGCCTGTCGGTCGGCGTTGATCTGCTGCTTAGCGAAGTAGTAGGCACCGCCACCAGCTATGATATGGTCAATTGATGTATTAGGGAAGAAGGAATTGTGAGGGTATTTACCGACGCAAAGAGAGCCCCAGCCCAGCCTATGGTTAACATTGTCAGCTTCGAATTGCTAGAGATCGGGGGAGCGGAAATCGGAGGCGCAAAAGTACGAACCAGAAAGATTTGACCTAGAGCAGTCAGTATCAACGGCGCAATAATCGGATTTGTCTCGTTGGAAACTTACAGTGTTCATTTTGGCGATAATCGGCAGTTCAGAGTGATGTTGAAATTTTTGAGAGAGAAAATCGGGACGCAGGATTGAAAGATTGTAAGAGGCAGGGTTTTGTCAAGGTGTAAGTGGAATGGCCTGACATGATGAACCGAGAGGTTCCTTTCGAGGTCCAGGCCTTGCCGCTTTGCGCCAGATTTAGGTACGTACCGTTGAAGAGCTCCAGTGGTTTTCAGTGCTTGACTTGACCATCTCCCGCCGCTAGAACAGTTTCACCTTGGGGCGTTGCAGCAACCATAAACTGCCGTTAAAAAGGTCACAGGCGCAACTTTTACAGGGATCAATTCATTTGTGTTTTGATGGCACGCGGCGAGTTGAATCTGAACTTTATGATTTGTGAACTCTAGATTCGATCGGCACTTCATTCCTTGGTGTCCGTCGACAATCTACAGTAAGCCTTATGATGAGGGTTGAGTATCTTGAGGCCATCTCTAACAAATATCTGTAGAGCTTTCTTCAAGTTGCAGCCCAGCTAAACATGTGCAACTGTTTCATGACAGTCGATCAACGACTAAATCGGACAATTTTCAAGGTACCCTTTCCCATGATATCAATTTCAGCAAAAGTTTAGGCAATAGAAGTTATCCCAAGCCTCGGAATAACCATAAACTGTTTAAAAAAATGCTCTTTCTAACCGATTATCCTTATATCATGACGTTCCTAGTTTCATTTACTGACCGCGTGGACACCTTGAACTTCGATGGTTTCCCCGCTGATACACCCCTGAAGCCTTAGCGGAAATCACTGACCCTGGTAGCTCTACAGTGCATCACTCATGAAACGAGCCTATATGCACAGTACTAGCCGCACGCAAAGCACATGTGTCTACAGTGCCAAGAACTACGTTAGACGCACCCACTTATGACATAAGGGTGGCTCAGCCAGCTCGAAATTGTGAGAGACCACGCAAGACAACTCGCAGCAAGATCGACATCGAAGCCACGAGGAGAATAGGGGATTTTGAATGAGAAAAAAACAAGACACTTCTCTAAAGCATCCCTCGCTAGTTTCCACGCACTTCCACCACGATATCGACGATACGAGCCGCTTTGGGTTCTCGCCAAAGGCCCCTGTCATTAACATTAACATCATCCACCCGCTCTTTCGTCGACCCCCAACGTCCTTGTCACTGCCCAGTGCCGACTTTTGGAGCTTTTACTTACCGTCTCGAATTCTGGCTCTTCGTTGCAGTCTTTCTGCTTGACTCTGGCATATTACAACCTGTCGCGCCGGATTCAGCTTCTACTTTCCACTGTTGATGCCTTCATGAGTGAGACGACTGGGCGTGGGTGTAGCGGGTAGAGTCACCCTCGACCCTCGCTGTCGAGAGGAAGCATTTGTTCTATTATCATGGAGCCAGCCAATGGAGAAGGGCCCGATGGCTCTTCACTTGTATGGATTCCCATTGCATCAGGTATCTACAAAGCTAACAGTCCTACAGAAGCCGGTATCCTCATTACGCGCCCGATTCGAGAACATGGGCAACTCGACCAACCCCAACGTCAGCAAACCTGTCGATGTTCCACCTGCTACAGCTCCAGCTGCCACAGGACCTCCTTCACGACCTATCTCCCCAGCTCCCAAACCGAACCGTCTGCGTGATTTCAAGCCTGGACAAGAAGTGCCGCCGGCCAGTCCTTCGACTCCAGCAATCCCTGCGAGACCAAAACCTAAACCAGCGGTACTGTCTGTGAATCACGATGCCCCTCCCCCGCCGACGTCCGCACGACCAGCTCCGACTCCGAAACCACAACCAGTTCAGCTGCCACAACCACCTGCGTCGGCTACGCTTCCAGCTGTGACAGTTCTTCCACCCCAATCGCCCCCGAAGGGTCGAATCTCAGCACTAGCAGTTGGAGACCAACCTTCATTCGTAAACCCAGATGCTGTTGCGACACCTCCAACACCAACCGGCGGTAGCCGATCATTCAAGATTCCAAGTCGATCACTTAATACTTCACCATCTCTCAATACTCCCAAGTCTCCTCGCCCTGGCGGTTCGAGGCCACCGTCACCGCCTCCACCTAGACGTTCTGGAGAGCTGATCAGGACTCGAGAACCCAAGGTTCCTCCACCGCCACCAGCCCCTCGCAATGAAAAGGCATTGATACCTGCGCCTCCCAAGATCGCATCTCTTTCTGGGCCAACAGTCATTGGAAAGGGCGGCATCTCCCAGGAAAACTCACCGTTTAATAGTCCGCCAAGTAGCGTGGGATCTGGGGAGGAGACACCTCCAAAACTACCAACACGACCAAGGCCACAATCGCACATTGAACCAAGCAGGCCAAAATCTGTGGTTGTTGGCTTTGATCCTCCACCTGTTCATCATTCGATCACGACTATGAGAAAGGATCGTGAAGAGGCCAATGGGTTCTCAAGAGGTCATATAACTCCACAGGTAACTGGCGAGCCTCGGCCAGCACTACCAGCAAGACCTGCAAACTTTGACATCCCGCCTCGACCTCCAGTAAACAACAATATTAATAGCATGCCACCTCCCCCACGACCACAACGCCCAACTGCAACGACAGCAGTGCAAGCCGTCGATCCGGCGCCTACTTCATCACCACCCAAGCGAGTGGTTTCAACCCCTACGACTCAGCAGCCCCAGCAACAGCTTGCAGCTCCTTCACGAGGTCATGGCAGGTCTATGACGATAGATAGAGCATCTGACCGAACACCAGCCGAGTTCCGTATTGCCCCGACGACCATTGCCGCCCCGATTGCTGCTGCCACACCTCCAAAGTCTGTGCAATCTACTCCAGTTGTTGCCGCAAAAATTGCTCCAAAGGCTGAGCCTATCCACCACGTTACGACGTATCCCGAGGCTTCGAACACTAATCGACGACCACCCTTCAGCAAGCTTGGAACTTATGAGATTCCAACAAAGTATGATGCAAGAAGTTTCGACGTTTGTGGTGAATTTATTTGCGCCAGTGGTTACATGACAAGAGTGTGGAGTCTCATCGATGGCGAGCAGATTATGAGCTTACAGCATACTGAGGGAATCAAGGCATCTGCGGTAAGCTTCAAACCTGCAGCTGATCCGCGAGAAGAAGGCAAGAGGATATGGATAGGTACCAATACAGGAGACCTTATGGAAGTCGAGATAGCGACGCATGCCATAACACCGAGCAAGCCAAATGTCCATGGTCGAAACGAAGTTGTACGAATATTCCGACATTGGAACGAAATCTGGACCATGGACGAATCGGGAACACTACTCGTATGGGGACCGGATGAAAAAGCAGTTGCAAACATTACAGGACATCCTACTCAGAGTTACAAGCTTCCAAAAGGACACACGCATTCCATGGTCATCGGGGATTATCTTTGGCATGCGACAGGCAAGGAGATTCGAGTATTTGCCCCTACAGTTGATGGGCGAACCCAATTCCAAGTGCTCGTTCGTCCCCTGATAGCGGACAGTGCCGGCGAGGTTACTTCGGGCACTCTTGTCAAATCACATCCGGATAAGGTCTTCTTTGGTCATGTGGATGGCAAGGTGACTGTCTACAATACCAATGACTATTCATGTGTGATGATGATGAACATCAGCACATGGAAGATCAACGCATTGGCGAGTGCAGGCAACTACATCTGGGCGGCGTACAACACCGGTAAAATATGTGTGTATGACGTGGAGGAGGCACCTTGGGTCATTCTCAAAGAGTGGCAGGGGCACGAGAATCCCATTGTCAAGATGGCCGCTGACCCCTCTTGCTCATATTTCCTGGACCGACAGCAAATCATTTCACTGGGGGCTGATAACAAGATCAAGGCATGGGATGGCTTACTTGAAGATGACTTCCTCGAAGATTCAATGAAGTCCAAAGATACTCAATACTGCGACTTCGACGAAATACGAGCCCTGTTCTTTACCTGGAATGCTGGAGCATCGACACCTTCGAGCCTACGACATTCTGGTGGCGATTCTACATTCTTTCAAGATCTTGTTCAGTCAAGTGGCTCGCCTGATATCCTTGTGTTTGGTTTCCAGGAACTTGTGGACTTGGAGGACAAAAAGTTGACGGCCAAGCGATTCTTGAAGCCCAAGAAAAAGGAAGCCGGAACAGACCAGGAACGAATGAGCCACCAATATCGGGACTGGCGTGACTTTTTGATGAAGACTCTCGACGATTACATGCCTGCGGACGATTTATACCACCTCCTTCATACAGCGCCTATGGTTGGGTTGTTTACCTGCGTCTTTGTGAAAGCAACCCTACGCGACAGGATCAGGGGCCTCCAGGGCGCCGAAGTCAAGCGAGGCATGGGTGGTTTGCACGGTAACAAGGGCTGTGTTGCCGTACGCTTCCGAGTCGACGACACTTCCATCTGCCTCGTCAATTGCCATCTGGCTGCGGGACAGTCACAAGCGAACGCCCGGCATAATGACATTGCTGCCATTCTGGAAGCTAATCTGTTTGCTGTTGAACGAGATTCTGCTGCTCGCATTGACAGCTTCGTTGGTGGTGGTGATGGCAGTCTAATCATGGATCATGAGCTGTGTATTCTCAATGGTGACTTGAACTACCGAATTGATACCATGTCTCGTGATACTGTTGTCACTGCAGTCAAGCAGAACAATCTGGGCAAGCTCCTCGAACGAGATCAGCTTTTGGTCGCACGAAGACGAAATCCAGCATTCAAGCTCCGAGCTTTTGAAGAAATGCCCATCACATTTGCGCCAACTTACAAGTACGACGTTGGTACTGACAACTATGACACCAGCGAGAAGAGACGAAGCCCTGCCTGGTGTGATCGACTACTATACAGGGGGCGAGGCCGTGTTGAGCAATTTGATTACAAGCGGCATGAGGTTCGAGTGAGTGACCACCGTCCTGTGACTGGAACTTTCAACCTTTGGGTCAAGAAGGTCGATCCAAGAGGTCGAGCAACAGCTTGGATGGAAAGTCAACAGAGCTTCGAAGATATGCGGGAGAAAGAAACGTCCGAAGACAAGTGAGTTTGAACGTGCTTCATCGAGGGTGCTGAACTAACATGATAACAGACTTTTGTTCTTAAGGGATATTTGCGGCTTTGACGAAGAGACGAGCAAGAGGCTCATTAGAGAGAAGTCAGCGAGACGTGACAACCGCAGTCCCGTTCGCGCCTAGTTATCTACTCAATACCCGGGCGGCAAAGTCGTCTTGATTCCTAAACGCAGCACGGAAAAGAAAGACATGAGAGGCGTATGAATGAGTTGGATTGATGATTTATCGGAATAAAAAGCAGGTTGGGGAGCTAAAGGAATGCGGATGTGATAGTGAGTATCACGGATAAGGGCGTGCGCAGGCGATAGACTAGTTGTTTTTACTACATTGGCTTGTCTTTGTTGATAGCTGGAAGTACTTTAGACATTGGCATGGACACATGAGAGGATTGTGGACATTTATGATAGACGTTTGGTCACCCAAGGACGAGGAGATACTGGGAATAGCTTATGATGAAAGATGAGATAGAGGAAAATATAAGCCATTGAAGTGTCGGGCAATCTAGCATGTGGCTTTGGATGTTGATTTATAGGTCTCAGACAGAAAGTACCTGGAGTTGGCAGATATGATCAGCTATAGCGGTGACCTGCCCTTGTTCGGTTATCTCAAATGTAGATTTCGGAAGCTCTATCGATATGATAAAGTCAATTCGCATTAAAAAGAAATTGATCATGCCATAATGCATCATTGTCGACCTGTTGGATCCCAATATCCAGAAGAATAGGGTAACTCGCTTGTAAGAGGTCTATATTAGTATTTCTATTTGGCGGTTGCAACGATTGTTTGTTGGATATGAAATATGAAACCCAACCAACACAAGTTAACATTGAGTGAGGGTTGGTATTAAGAATACGATTACGAGCTTTTGAATGGCTGGATACGGAGTACACACATCAAAATGCATGTCAGCCTGCATTTGTCTTAAGCTGGAGGCCAACTGCGCAGTGCGCATGATAACGTAGATGGAGGATAGACGCCCCGCATCATCCGAGGTCCCCTGGAAATTACTGAGAACCCCCTGTATTTGCAGCCAGCGGAAGCCGGCCCCGGAGGTTAATTCGCTGTTGGATTGCAAGGTGATTGGCTGGCTCGTGTGCGGCTCCTTGTTGAGTCTGTTGCCAAGTCACCTAATTCGTGAATGGATAAAGCCATCAATTTATCTTCTCCTGAGTTTGAGAGGAGAGATTGATTTTGAATTCTTTCTTGAATTCTGTTTTCATTAGTCTTGAGTGAAAATAGACTGACAAGAGGCTTGATTTAGAGCCTCTACGGACATCTTTTGGCGGACTTGCTCATCATAGACTTGTCAGCCTTGACCAATTGCTCACGTTGATCGAGCGGTGAGACTTTACTTATCTCCTTCACCCTTTCAAAGCTGGACCTCAAGAAACGTCCTGAAAATGGCGAGCTCAACAGAAAACACAGCTGGTCCTCGAAAGACACCAATTGCCAGCCCAGGACCCAACAGCAAACCTCTTCCAAGGCCGGAATTGACAGATGAGCAAAAGACAAAGTATGAGGCTCTGCTAGAGCAAGTCAAGGGTATCACCGAGATCCAATGTGAGAAGAAGGCCGATGAGGAGGACAAATCAGGCCCCATCACTGATCACGAGCGCTCATGGCTCACCCGAGAGTGTCTCCTCCGTTATCTCCGCGCTACAAAGTGGTCAGTCGACGACTCTGCCAAGCGGCTCAAGGCAACTCTTGCATGGCGTCGGGAGTATGGTCTTGAGGGTTTCACGCCTGAGTACATTTCACCTGAGCAGGAGACCGGAAAGCAGATGATCATCGGATATGATCGTCAGGGTCGCCCGTGCCAGTATCTTAACCCGGCGAGACAAAACACGGATACCAGTCCCCGACAGCTGCATCACTTGTTCTACATGGTCGAGCGGGTGACGGATCTCATGCCGCCTGGAGTGGAGATGCTGAGCCTCATGATCAATTTCAAGCCCAGCAAGGAGCGCAAGAACACGAGTGTGCCCGTGTCTGTTGCTCGAGAGGTGTTGCATATTCTGCAGAACCACTATCCTGAGAGACTAGGCAAGGCTCTTATCATCAACGGTAAGTACTGTGTTATCTCTTGTAACGAAGAACAGAACTGACAATATCAGTACCGTGGATCGTATGGGGTTTCTTCAAAATCATCACGCCCTTCATCGATCCCGTGACGCGCGAGAAGCTCAAGTTCAACGAAGACATGAAGCAGTACGTTCCTCCAGAGCAGCTGTGGAGCCTCGACTGGGGCGGTGATATGGACTTTGAGTATGACCACGAGACATACTGGCCAGCGCTGAACGAGCTGTGCCGCCAGAAGCGTGACGAAAAGTACCGACGGTGGGAGGCAGCTGGCAAGGAGATTGGTGAGAGCGAGGATTACCTCGCGGGTGGAACGGATGTCAGTGTCAAGGGATTCAAGTTTGGTGAGGATGCTGGCGTTAAGGATGTGCAAGAGAAGTTGGCGGAGACTAAGCTGGAGGAGCAGCCTGTTGCGGCGTAGGTGTACGGTGATATCACGCGTGTTTTTGGGTGAGATGATAGATGGTTGAGCGTGTGTCTATGTGCTAGGGCGGAGTGGCGTTGAGCCTCATCGGAACTAGAGCAGGCTATCGTGGGGGTATCAACCGGTTTATACAGTTCTGAGGACGCCTGCTCGCATAATCGGCGTGTTATAGAAAATTTTCGTATTTCCCTCAGATTGTTCAGTAGGAGACCTGATTCAGACGGAGGGCAATGCTCGAAGGGTGCCCGTGAATCAGCTCACTGAGGCTCGGCATGGTGTTGATAGTTAATATTCTACTGCATCAAGAGCGATTGGCCTTGATCAGTCATGTTCACTTCTTCTCTCTACTTCATGTCTTGCATCACTGCATAATACTTCACAGGCCACTTGAGGTATGTGTACACCTGTAGCAGTATTCACAAGTGTTCATGTCCACCATGGCTGAGTATCAGTGTCACGCACCAATCAATTCGAAAAGAATTCTCCGAGCATGTTCACCAGTCTTGTTCATATGCAACTGATACAAGGCAAATGTAACCAAGTCCTTATGATATGATAGTTCACAAAGTGCAACAGAGCCTCACCCCCAAGCTTATTCGGGCGCAACGGTTCGCGATATGTATTCCAGATTGAACAAGCCTGGAAGTATGCAAAGACACAATAGGAAAAGCCGAGGTGATTTGATCACTTCAGCTTATGCCTATTCCTTTCAAACCCCTCTTCTCGTCTGCAGGTCCAGGGAAGATGCACGACACAAGGCTGAATGGCATGTAAGTCGTCGTATTGGGAGTGAAGTCTCCCCAATTCCGATAAAGGCTGACAATTATTTTTGTTTACAGCAAAAAGACCCAGCAAAAAACAAGACAAATCTGACCGGAAAAGCAGCCCAAAACAACCTCCAACTTTGGTAGCGTTAATGCTGCCTGTTGGGTTTGCCTCTTGTTGCATGTGGTGCCTCAAAATGAGAAATCCAACCACTCACATGAATTAGCACTCACACACTCTATAGAGATAACTAGGCAATGAGCGCGACCTACGCAATTCATGCACACAACAAACTCGTCGGATCAACCCCACATCGAGAGTGAAATCACTTTCATTTGCTTATTATTCCCATAGCCAAGACTTGTTTGAGTCACACCTGGTTATGGTTTGGTCCGGGAGAATATGTACTCGATCGTTACACAAAGTGGCATAGGTAGTCTATTTTAGGGTGAATCAAACACCCGTGCATGTATTCACGAAAACAAGACTATAAGCAGTCTCGGTAGAGCCTAGATTCTAGGCAGATTATGTGTGTACGTACGGGAAGTGCGTAGACTAGGTACCTAATTGTCATGTACGTAGGGCAAAAAAGAAAACAAGTGTGCTTTTTTGCTTGGTAACATGACCCAACATGACCTAGCCACTTCCCAAAGGATTCGGACCAGGAGGAAACTAACCTACATTATCACTGATATAAATACAGGGTTCCTTCTATGGATTCAAGCTGCATACTACGCGCCCAAAGTGCATAACAAGGCATTTTCGAGCCTTTCTGAATTACAGCCTGATCATCCTCCGTAGCAACAGCAACAACAACAGCATCAGCATCTCTTCAACCAACACCAACTCAGAGCTGGGCCGGACCTGAGGGTCAGGTCATATGCTCTGCTTCTCTCCCTCACTCCAGCTATAAAAGGAGGCCCCGAGGAGAGGTTGTGCCACCCTGCCAGCGCAGTCTTGCATCTAACTCGTCCGAACAAGAAAGGGCCTCTATTGGATCAGTCGCTCGAGCTCTTGCACCCGCATAAACGTCGTCACCAACAGGAGGAACTGAACCTCTGCAAGCCTGAAACCAATCTAAACCTGCCTTATCACGGCCTGAACAACTTCACTCCTTCATACACCATGGACATCACAAAGATGAGCAAGATGGGCTGGTCTCCTTTTCTCCAAGCCATGAACAACACCGCCCAACCACTAAACTCTTCTTCGCCGTTCCCTGGAATAATGGACACTTTTCTTGTATCCGCAGGCCAAGCATCGCCTCTACTCCAGCTCTTCCTATTCGTCTACCGCTTCGTGGGCGCTCAGTTGGGTCTTGATCCATCTCTCCTCCTCACCCTGCTCGGTTGTATCTGGGGCCTGTCCAAACTCTTCGATCAAGTGTATGCAGCGATCGATAACTTCCTTCACACATACTTCAGGTGTACCATATACGTTAGCGAGAATGACCAGATCTATTCTACGCTCATGCAGTTCCTGTCGGAGCAGCAGGATATTGCGTCTAATCGTCATCTCACAGCCCAGACTGTCTTTAAGAGTGCTTGGGACGAGGAAGAAGATCAAGCAGATGTGCTTGCCACAAATACTGTCGAAGACGGTGAAGATTCGCCTAAGTATCTCAACTTTGCCAGCGACGCGGCTAGATGTGTAAGTTTTCGTGCTTCTGCCTTTTGCAGTCACTGATCACTGACAACCCCAGAACCCACGGTATGTCCCAGCCATGGGCACGACAGGGTTTTGGCATGGCAGGACCTACTTTCGGATCAACCGGAAAAGAGAGTCTCTGCAAAGTACCAACGGTTGGGGAGGGACCAAGGATGTTGAGGAGCTCAAGATATCTTGCTTCGGCAGGTCTATTGGCAAGTTAATATCGCGGATCTTGAATCAATAATTAACTAACGATTCACAGACCCTATCAAGCAACTTCTCGCAGATGCCAAAACAGCCTATTTCCTCGATACTCGCCACAAGACCACTATCTACCGCCCCAGAATAAAAGAAAGTCGCCGTGATGCTTGGAGCATGTGGCAGCAAGTTGCCCGGAGACCTATCAGACCAATGAGAACTGTGATTCTCGAGCATGAAGAGAAGCACGACGTTTTGCGAGACATCAACGAGTATTTGCACCCCGGAACTCCTAAGTGGTATGCTTCTCGAGGTATTCCTCTCCGCCGTGGTTATCTCTTTCACGGACCCCCTGGTACTGGCAAGACAAGTTTCTCGTTTGCATTGGCTGGCGTTTTCGGTATCGATATCTATGTCATCAGTCTTCAAGATCCTACCGTCAGCGAAGAGGATCTGGCTGTTTTGTTCACTAGACTTCCTCGCCGATGTGTTGTACTTTTGGAAGACATTGACACTGCTGGTCTCCGTCGTCCCAACGGTGAAGATGACGACGAAGAGAATGAAGACGCTACCGGAGAAAAGAGCAGCGATCCTAAGGGCAAAAAGCCAGAAAAAGCTGAGAAGAAAGAAAAGAAGAAATCCAAAAAGGCCAAAGACTCTTCCGACAGCGATACCGACAGCTCTGAAGAGGACCGAAAGAGACGCAGAAAGCGAAGACGAAACAGAAGAGACAGAGAGAATACTAGCAACAGGGGTACTAATAACATCTTGACTGTGGAAAGTATTTCACTTTCTGGACTTCTCAACGCCATTGACGGTGTTGCTTCGCATGAAGGTCGCATCCTCATCATGACCACCAACAAGCCCGAGTCCCTCGACGAGGCTCTCATTCGACCTGGAAGAGTCGATGTGCAGGTTGGGTTCAAGAACGCAACCAGCGCACAGGCATCGGAGCTCTTTTACCGGATGTACGAAATGTCGCGTAACAAGCCAGTCCCTATGTCCAAGACCAAACCTGCCGCATCCAAGGCACAGAATGGCAGTATCCACAGCCTCGTGGATAACAAAGGAAAAGAGACCACTCTGTCGATCGAAGAACTCAAGGAGATCTCGCAGGAGTTTGGACAACTGATCCCAGAGGGTATGTTCTCGCCCGCGGAGATCCAGGGGTTCTTGCTCAAGCGTAAGAAGAGTCCCCGAAAGGCACTTGAGGATGCTTCTGGCTGGATTGAGGCTGCTGTCAAACAGAAAGAGCTCAAATCCAAGGTTGTTACTGTCCAGTAGTTGAAGGACTTCGACAAATGCATCGTCGGGGGGCTGTTTGGAGTTGCATGAGGATGATAATTGCTGGACTTGGATTCTTGCTATAATTTGATGACGGAACACGTAGTCTTAGAGCATAATTAGTAATTCATGAGTCTATGCCTCACTTTCTTTAATTAAAGTTCTTGCTTTTGTTTTGCAGATGTTGATGAATATTTCAGTGTAGTTGTGATTTGACTTATCAAGGTGAACTCTCGGTGTAGCTCGGTCAGCACCTCAGTCTCCACATATGTCACCTCCTCTACCTAAGGTACCTTTCCAAACAAGCCCACGTTTACACGTGCGACAACGAGCCTCCAAGCACGACAACCACGCTGGATATATTTCGCCTACGATCTTTTACAAACACTCCATAGAACATTAGAAGCTGCGAAATGCTCCAGCGACAGCCTCACAGCCCATCATGAGCAACCTCCAACCCCCCAACACCGTAGCGCCAACGCCTACGCCAAGCGGCAGCAAAGACCCTGGCCTGCGATACCCCAGCAATGGAAAGAATATCTACAGTCGCCCGTTGAATAGGACCAAGACGGCTGAGCTGAGCCAGGCGAGCTTTGCGTATCTGTTTGGCGAGATGGTGACGTATGCGCAGAGAAGGGTCAAGGGCATTCAGGAGCTTGAACAGCGGTACGTTAAATTCTCCCTGTTTATGAAGCGCGGAAGCTAATTATGCGCAGACTTAATCTCCAAGGCCATTCCATCGGTCTAAAACTCCTCGATCTTCTCCTCTTCCGCGAACCAGCGCGCACACAGACCCGACCGCTAAGCATCATTGCCCTCCTCCACTTCATAAAGCAAAATATCTGGCAGCACCTTTTCGGCCGTCAAGCAGACCGACTTGAGAAATCCGCCAACCCCGAAACACCAGAGGAATACATGATCATCGATAACGAACCTCTTGTCAACCAATACATCAGCGTGCCGAAAGAAATGAGTCAGCTGAACTGCGCTGCCTACGTAGCGGGTATTGTGGAAGGTGTCTGCGACGGAGCTGATTTCCCGGCCAAAGTCACAGCGCATACAGTTGCGGAGGGTGATATGTGGCCTGGCAAGACTGTTTTTCTCGTCAAGTTTAGGCCGGAAGTACTGGAGAGGGAGGGATTATTGGGGAAGAATTAGGTGGTGAGGCTGGAGTTTTGGAGTTTTTATGATGGGATGGGTCTCATAAAGACGAATTGTGTCTTTGGCGATGTGATATCATGCCTGATTTAATATTGAACCATTCTGCCATGCTGCTTCTCTATAGTCATTTTACGCCCAACGCCTTGCCCAAACAACAACGACTACAATGTGTATCCCATTCATCGCGGCAGAGCACTTCCAGAGCCCTTCGGCCTTCCACCAGTTCCAATACTAGGACCCTTGTTCATGAGCTCCGAAAGACCCAGGTCCTTCCAAGCAGGCTCCTTTGACTTCTGCGTAGCGCGCTGAATTCCAAACGCGGCATGTTGATCAGGCACGACATCGTCTTCGTCTTCCGGGTTGATGGGCTGGTGAACGGGTGGAACGTAGATCTCGTCATCGGGGAGCTTGTCCTTGCAGAAGTCCTCGAAGAGGTCTGCGTCGCGGGAGCGGTGCATGTGAATGAACGTGAAGGATGAATCTTTGTTCTGAAAGTGTTAGCTAGGGTAGAAGTGCTTAGAGCAAGGGGTATTTACCATTTTGAAGGATGTCAGGGTATCTTGAATGGTTTGTTTGTTGATGTTGAGGATCGGTTGGTTTCCACAGCGGGACGGATGGCGGGGTGTGGGGCCGTAGTGAGAGCTCTGGCAGTTGGGTTAAGTACGCCTCGGGGAGCAAGAAAATATGGACCGGACCTTGATATAGGGTGTCAAAATAAACCTAGCAAAGAGCCCCGTAAGCTTAGGCTAGATTTACCTAAATATTTTTACTGCTTAGGGTCAAGGGCCTGTATTTTCTTTTCTCCCCTAGGTACGGTATGGTATGGCAGTTCGGAGATCTAAGTTTCAATTATGTCGGATATATAAAGCTGTAGTAATGCCGTACTTAAGTGATTCTATGTTATTCGTGTCACTGGCTTCCGCCTGAGGTTCTTTAGTCTTTTTACTTTGTAGGCGGCCTTTGTACTAAGTTAAGTCACTAATTAAGGTGTTAGCCACAGCCCACCTACCGTGGGTTACTGGCCGAAATATCTCTGCTTCTGCATCATCTTCAAAACGTGTCGGCTTGACGTTCACGGTCCGCTCTCTAAGCTTCAACTTGCAATTTTCACTACCTATATACTAGACTTATTCCCTTACTGGATCCGACAGCCACTATTTCAAAGCGCTCATCATGGAGACGTCAGGCGAGCCACAGCCTCCAAATGAGGCACAGCCTGCAAGCGTGCCACAACCTGTACTAACACCAAGACTGCCCCTCGACATTCTATATCACATCGGATCTCTTCTGGCTGCCGAGTCCGTCACTGAGCATGAACACCAACTAGACAGCAACAGTTCGTGCGACTGCTGCATGGACAAGTCGTCATCTACGCTTTATAAACTGACGTATACCTCCAAAGCCACCAGGGATGTCTTGGAACCCTTGCTCTATCGGAATCTCATCTTGACAACCCCCCAGGAAGTCACAAACATATTCATCAATCTCATTCAAAGACCCGAGCTTCGCCAACATGTTCAGTACATTCTTTGCTATGCTGAAATGGTCGGACTACGGGTCAGGAGACTTGAAATGCCTGAATGCAAGAAGATTTGGTCAAAGCGATGTCCTTCTGACAAACCTGCTCTGATGCGTCTTCTCGATGGCGCTGGTCTTCACAAACTCGCTTGGTCGGCTTGTATGTTGGAGCGAACAAAGCAGCGATTCATGTTTTCTCCTGATTTTAAGCATGATGGCATTCTGGAACTGCTATTTGCCTCTATTCTCTTCATGTCGACAAACGTTACCAGCTTTACCTGGCGAGATTGCAACAACAACCCAAAGGCCTTCATCCTGGATCACATAATGTGCAAGGCGGTACACGATGGCCTTCCTCTCATGCCCAAGCTGCAAAAACTCAGCACCGAAAAGGCAGAGTTTGAGGAGAGCAAGCAAGCACAATTCTTCACCCCGCACATCAATCTGTGGGAGAACCTGTACACCCTGCAACTCAACGACATTGACTTGGACATGGAGTTCGTTTTGATGCTTTTTAATGGAAGTTTCAAGGAGAACCGGCCCGTGAGAGAACTTATCGTCCGCTGTGTGGCTGGTTCAGAGCGACCAGAGAGCTTGACCTCGTTCCCACCAGGTTTCGAACTGGCATCGACAATGCTCCTAGGGGACAAGAACCTCGATACTTACAAGGGCCAGTTCAAAGCCTTCCCTAACCTCAACGTCCTCGATGTCACTTTTGTCTTCCACAGGGGACGCATGGAAGAAGGTTCACTCACTTTGAAGGCTTTCCTACATGCCGTTGGGTCACCCGAGCGCTTATGCCTATCGGGCCATCCCCTGCCAACTTCGACGTTAGACACTGGCGTCACACACTCGAGGCTCAAATACCTTAAAGTCCGGGAATTTCAGCCCAATGCCCCTGCAAAGACAACATCCAAGGATAACCTTATAGCGGGGCTTAACCAATTCTGGAACAAAAAGTCCATGATCGTGCCGAACCTTGAGGAGATTGACTGGGATCACTACAAATTCAAGAGAGAAGACATGGCGGGCGAAGATAAAGCTGTTTGGGAACTTGTTGGAGAAGAGGAGTGGGAAGATGATTCGGGCTCTGATGAAGACGAAGATGAAGATGAAGAAGCGCTTTGGTACTCTATGGGAAGAGGTGATATAGATGCATTTGTAGAGAGTGCAATGGATGTGGAAGACATGTGGGATGCCTGGGGACCTTAGAGTGGGATCCGGTACTTCTGAAGATTTTGTAATCTACATCTACGCGCCTACGGAGAGACGAACGGTTAACAAATTAGACAGATTACCATTGATCATGTAGAAGACACAATTGTTAAAGACTTCAGCTATCTGTGAGATCTTAGTAACTCCCGAGTCTCATATGCCTTTTGTAGCGACCTTGTGATACATGTCTGAGGTAGTCTCATGCCCGAGACATTTAGACGGCCTCAAATAGAATTGTTTCGGGATCATAGACCCGAAACTTGATAGGAAAAGCCAAACTGGATTTCTGACGCATTACAAAAGACTTGAGAGCCTGATGTAAGAAAAAGCCAAACTGAAATTTTGTTGGACTGCACAGTCAGTAGATCACGCAAAGGCGCTTGGAGGCACTGCGCAGAGCACAAGGTGAAGTTTCGCTGCCTTGAAGATGGCTTGTCTTCCAGTCTTTAAACGCCAGGCAAATCTGGTAACTTCGAGTTCTCAGTTCGCATCATCCTCACCGTCATCGTCATCGTCATCGTCAACATCATCATCATCAGGAACTGGAGGTCCAGCCGGAGTGCCTGGGGCCAAAGCATTCAAGGCTCCAGCTGTCGACAAATCAATGGCAATTTGAATAATATTCGGGTGCGAGGCCTCCATGGCTACAAGAAACTGTTGCAGTAGTTCAGGCGTTTCTATCTGCTGAAGGGCATTCTCCAAGTCTCCCCGGGGCAAGCTGTTCAGCCGATGGAGCATATTCACTTCAGCAGACATAGTCCAGGAGTCAAAGTTGAAGTATCCTGTTTGACCACGGTTCTTGAGGTAAACCTTCTCCTGGCAGGACATGAGCAATCGGTCAGTAGCCATATGGGAATCCCATTTAGCCAGGGGCTTCCAGGTAGCGTGGATTGGGTGGCTTGCGTCGAGGGTGAAGCCGGATTCATTGTGATGCTCAATTCTGATATTGATAAATTCGGCCTTGTCAAACATGTCAATGTCCCAGAAGACGTACCCCCAAGGAAGTGGCTGGTAAGGAGTAACTTCGCCATCGAAGTCGTTCAGGAAAATTGCATAGCGACTTAGGATATGCCACGCGTTCTCTGGTCCGGGGTCGGGATCTTTGATGAAAGGAGTACGCATGATGAAGTCTGGAGTGTCCATCCGTGCCCACTTTCCCGGAGTCCCCTCGTAGTCGTGGACAACACAGGTGAGCTGCTCGTCGTTACCAGGGAAAGGAGGTCTGGTTGGCAGATGGGGGTTCCAGTCAATGGGTGGATTAATACTTCGCATAACTTTTGCTCTCTCGATTCGCGACCCAGCAGTGAGAAAGTCTTTCAGAAAGGGGAGGCCTTGAGCAATGAGACTCATTGACCCAGGGCAGAGGGCATGGCTGATGTAGTATGGCAGCTGGGTACCCAATTCAATATCTCGTTCGAGAAAGGTATTGAAAGCTGGAAATATTAGCACCATGTGTAATAACTATTGGTGAGGGGACTTACAAGGTGCGATTTCGATAACCAAGATGCCACAGATGCTGGTCAGCTGCTCAATCTCCACGGCAGAGTACTGGTTGTGAAAAGCTTTGAGAATACGATGTTCCTCCAACTCATGCAGGCAATGAACCCAGTGAGCCTCCTTACGCTCCTCTTCGGTCGGGGTTCTGTTCTTCCCATGATTGTCGTGTAGGTGCGAGGCAATCATGAGCTTCGTGATGTTCAAAAATGCGTCCAAGCGATACAAAGTACGCTGAAAGCGCACACGAACGTTAGTGTTGATAGAAAATGCATCTTTGTACTTGACGACCGGATGCTTCTGAATGAGAGACGAAGGAAGGCGCTCTGCAAAGTATTCGACCGCTTTATGAAGGCGCCACATCTGCTTGACCCGGTCGAACGTGAGGAACTGGCTATAGATACGGTGCTGTTCACTCGAATAGACGCGATTGATAGCCTTGATACCAGCCTTGAGACCCTTCCATTTTGCCATTTTCATGTTGTAGGTCACGGTGGCTTCCCGATAAACGGGTTCCTCCATGGAGTTGAAGAGGACGCATGATGCGATGTAGGCTGGACGTTGCTTGAAAACGCTGTAAAGCTTCGGACCGGAGAGCATGGCCGCACGGATAGAGGCTCTGTCGGGGATGAAGGAGAGGGCATAGGAGAGAACTTCTAGAGGAATCTTCTCAATGGGAGACGTCCCGCTGTCGCTCGCATCCGAAGCCATGTCGATGTCACTCGTATCTGAAGCCATGTCGATGTCGCTCGCATGCGAGGTCATGTCGATGTCGCTGGAGGACTCCATTGAGGAGCCTAGCTTGGAAGGATCCGACATCGTGCGAAATCAGAGAGAAGATGAAGGAGACTTCAAAAGAAAAGTTACCAGGAGAGAAGGGATAAAGAGGAGTTGGCGGAATTTGTTTACTGTCAGGTGTTTGTCCGTGAATCATACCGCAGATGACTTGGCAGTTGCCAGCGGTGTTTGCAGCTGCCTTGACAAGCAGCTCGCCTTGGGCAAACTTCGTCTACTTTGAGCAGCGAACAATCTTACAAGAATTTTCTCATAGAATTGTAGAGATGTTGTTGGGTTGTAGAAGGTTGCCGTTGACGTCAAGCTTTATCTTTGTCGTTTTGTGTAACCTCACTGCTAACGACCCGATCTGTTTGGTTGCAAAACCACGGATAGAAGTTGGGCTGCTGGCTAATAAAAAGCAGTTTCACTGAATCTGCAGAATTAGTTCCTTGCGAAGTATTTATTATCTGGTCCAATATGTAATGGTCCTGATGTTGCTCCCAAAGCCCAGAAATGGATTAGAAGATCCCCTCACTTGGTCTTTTAGCCGCTGCAGGCTTGTGCACCAGTACCTCCATCCTTTAGTACTGTGGCCCCAAGTTCTCCTCCTCTCACCTCGATGCTTCTAGCCATGTGTGTAACCAAGATGTACAATCAACCTATGAACTGCCAAGACGGTCCCAAAGCAAATTCCTTCGTGACCAAGTGCCCATGCATCGGTTACCTCAAAAGTTATCACCGTACTTCCACGCCGGTTCTGTAATGTATGCATACCAGGTGTGATTGTGTGGAGTGAAAAAGGTGCGCTGGATTCCCAAATGACACAATGACCCAACTCCCCAGTTTCCAATCTCCCGAAACTCGTCAAATTGAATTGGGGCTTTTATAGGGTCGTAAGATTCCGTGGTGACTAGGCTGACTTTGCAGGATCTGAACAACCTCCCCCTGGCATTGTTCGTCTGGATATTAGTGAGTGTAGGATCATGAACCATTTCCTTGAGAATCTTTTCACAGTCTGATCGAGCGGCTGTGGTGTTTGTCCCGCATCCCCAATAGTATGTGCTTGAGTTGTAGGATGGGCTCCAACCCGGGTTGTTGTGACGCAGAAAGTTGGCGCTGGTGAGAGATAGAAGAGACATGAATGGCAATGGGAACCGCATTGTGGCAGATGGACCTGGTTTGTGTTCTTGAGATTGAATGTGACGTGGTAGCTTTGTGAATGAGTTGGATTATAATTGAGGAGAAATTGCTTGCTGAGATGAGCGATTTCCCTTTGTCATAGGGAAGAGAGTCCCTTTGTATACACCTTATTCACATTTGATTCACCTCATATCTCTCATGTACATGATCACTGTATAGTTGCCTATGGCTAGCGTGACTAGTCGTGTGAATCGCAGTATGAGAAGATGCGCATCAATGCTCTGATTCACTAGTGACTGGAGCTCAAAGTGAATTATGAGGCTTCCTGATTTATTTGCATGTTCTATTGAACATCTTCAACGATAGATCTGTTGTATGCTTGGTGAATGGTAGCTAGATTCGGTTTAACTTAGTCATAGTGTTCTCTCAATATGACAGTGACGACTGAGCGAAGGTCTTGAAGAGATTTTGGGGTTGGGTGAAACTCCCGCAGCACTAAGGCCACTTACAAAAGGACACAGTCACATGCATATTCTAAGTTTCGTCCTAGAAGCTAGCATAAGAAATGATGGACAAGGTCAAACTCATATTACTGTACTTTCAACCAACCCCTGAGCCCTTAAACGTTTGCTACGAAAAATTCTTGGGATAATAAGTAGTTGATCAAATAAGTATCTCAGAATTAACCGAAATAAGGATTTGCTCTTTCTCTCAAAACCCATACTTAGGCTCCCAGCCCTTCTCTGTTAGAAAGGCAGTCCAAGTGTTGTTGTGTGGTCTAGCCATTACCCGGGACCATTCATCCTGGCATTCGCGCGTCATCCCCCGATTTATAACATCAACAAATTCATCCTGCTGTATTTCGAGGGCAAAGTGCCCGAGAGGTCCAGTCATAATATAGATCTGGCAAGAACCCCAGTACTGGGTTAAGTGATTGGCTTTTCCAATACCAAACCAGCCCGTTTTGGAAGTATCTTTCATCCAATGAAGGAGCTTGCTACAGTCCAATGAATTGTATGGAGCTGTCTGTTATATGTTAGTAGAGAGGAAGCCTTCAATATTGCTGAGAAGTATCCCACCTTGCCACATTCCCAATTATATTCGCCCTCATGACTTGAGGGGTTGCGAGACACAGGATTCGCGGTCGCGAGCGAGAGGAGGGAGACCAAGGCTAGGATGAGGCGCATGTTTTAACCGGGTAGGTCTGTGTTAGAGTAATTTGAAGTGATAATCGTGGGGGGTGCCGTATAGTCAGAAGGTCTTGGGGACATGAGAGAACCGACATGTTCCAAGAGAGTGCTCCTTATAGGCAATCCATCGTCCCCATCCAGTCGTCAAACGCTGCTATTAGAAGCATCATCACTGTTTACAACTTGGCGAATAGCTGTTGAAATTGCTTTGAATGGTAACCAGACGTTCGAGCAAAGATTTGCTTTGAATTTTCAGCACTACAATTGGTAGTGATTATGGCAAGCATCTGTCCCAGGCGAAGGCAGTGAATGATGTCTAACAAGCACAGTCCTTAGTAACAGTCAACCAGCTCCTGCAGAGCTCGTTCAGTGTAAAGATTTGAGTGTATCAGACAAATCATTTGAAGGACCATTGGCTGACCTGGACTCATACTATTGTGCATTTTATTACATGTAGTTCATCAAAACCGTGATAATCCAAAGGGAGTACCCTATAGACGTGCAGTCGTTGATCGGTACGGATTAAAGAAACGCCGACCCACCACCGACGATCGTCCCTCCCCCGACTGCGACGACAGCTCGGATGTCATAGCGGGGCACCACCTCGAGAGCTCCGACCTTCTTCCGTCTGCCTAGAGGAAGCTCAAACTCCCAATCTTCCATTGTACCAATCAATCCGAATAGCATTTCTGTTACTTCGAGTTCATTATCATTGACTTGTAACGCATCAAGATCGTATCTTCTACTTCTACATTATCAACTTCCTCAATACCCCTCCATCCGTTACCCCGCGCTTATGATCTGAAGCCATCAAGCTCACACCATCGTGAAGCTCGCTCAGTATGGCTTCTGGTCAAATCAGTGCCACGCCGCAGGCGGTGATGGGCCACGTTACGAAGCTCAGTGATAATGACCCCGACTTCCGTTTCATGGCCCTAAACGATTTACTTCAACTCCTGAATATCGCCAAACCGGACTTTCTTCACCACGACTATAATATCGCCGCTCGTACTGTTGATAGTCTCATCAAGGTCTTGGACGATCAAAATGGTGAGGTGCAGAACCTTGCAGTGAAGTGGTATGTTAAGCGAAAATCCAATCTATGAAGTGCTAACGGCAATCAGCCTGGGCCCGTTTGTGGGCAAGATTCCGACACCCGTTATCGCTCCCTTGATCGAGAAGCTCTCGTCTCTGAAGCTTAAGAACTCCGTGGACAATGCTGTTCCCTCACTTGCACTGCGAAATGTCATCATAGCTCTCCCTCGACCAGTCCCAGGCATCCCAGCATCACACGATGTGCAGGAAGCATATAGCGCCATCAGCCGCGTATTGATCCCTCGGCTCATTGGGCCCGGCCCCAAAACCCAAGTTCCGAAGAACCCCAAGGTCCCTCTCCCTCCTGTCCCCGAGGGACTCCTGCAAAATGAAGGCGACCTCAACGCAGAAGCTGTCGATGTATTGATTGAGGTTGTCCGATGCTTTGGACCTATGCTCGTCCAGGTTGAAGTAGAGGCTATGCAAGAGGTTGTTATTCAGCTACTTGAAAGCGAGAAAGGCACATCAGTTGTCAAGAAGAGGGCTGTCGTGGCTATATCTATGCTCGCGGTCTATCTGTCCGACGAGCACCTGGAAGAAGTAGTCGGGCGAATCACCCTCGGTCTAACGAAGCAAATCAGCCCTGTTACCAGAAGATTATACATCTCGATCCTCGGTAGTATGGCCCGGTCGATTCCCTCACGATTTGGACCCCATCTTGCCGGTACTGCACCCTTGATTATTAATGCACTTAGTGAGGAGGAGCTTCAAGAACATCTCGATGCTCTTAGCGACGGAGACGACCTTGGGCAAGATTTCAACGAGGTCCGAGAAGCTGCTTTGGTAGCCCTAGATGCCTTCTTGGCCTCATGCCCTCAAGAGATGCGCCCGTTTACAGATGAAACCATAGAAGCCTGCCTGCGGTATCTCAAATATGACCCCAACTACAACGTGGATGACGAGGACGAGGATATGGAGGATGAAGAGGAAGACGAAGAAATGGACGAGGACGACGAATTCGATGCCGATGATGGCTTTGAGGACGACGATGACGATGCCAGCTGGAAGGTTCGACGGTGCGCTGCAAAGACCATCTACACAGTTATCTCAACACGTGGTAGTGGTGACCTGCTTGAGAACGGTGTTCTTTACAACCAGACAGCACCTCATCTTGTCAAACGTATCTCTGAGCGAGAGGAGAACGTACGCCTTGAGATCATTTCGGCACTTTCGCTCTTGGTTCGCAAGACCGGTGAAGGACTTCCCACTACAGACCTCTCCCTAGATGATCTTGAGCCAGAATCCGAGACCCGCATCCCCATCAGCCGGAAACGGAGACGTCAGAGTAGTGGTGGAGGAGCTTCTGCGTCCCAATTCATGTCAGGATCTGGACTGGTTTCACCCGTTTTGGAGAAAATTCCTCCTAGCGGTCCACGAGCTGACTTGGCTCGCCTTACACCGTCTATCGTTAAGGCAATTACCAAGCAACTCAAGGGCAAAACTATTCCTACCAAGCAGGCAGTCATAAAGCTCCTGGATGACATAGTTTCAGTTCAACACGGCGGATTGGCTGAGTACTTTGATCAAGTCATTGGGCCTATAATTGAGGCTATTCAGCCCGCTGGTGCTGTAACCGCCTCGACTCAAGTAGCGTCCCATTCCGGCTCCTCCTCAGCAACCCCAAGCACGTTGAGAATCACTGCTCTTAGCGTGATCAGTGACATTGCCAAGACTCATTCGTCATCTATTCTACAGCCCTATCTTACGAAGATCGTCGATGGTGTTGCATCTGCTGCCAACAACCGTTTCTATAAGATCTCAAGTGAGGCTATCCGCACAGTTGAGGAGTTGGTTAAGACGATTACTCCACCAAGGTCACGCAATGCTGCTTCCAAGTACAAGGCTGAGCTGGAAAAGCTTTATACCGTCATTATAGATAGGTCTTCCGCTCAGGATGCGGATGCCGAGGTTCGTCAACGCGCCATTCATGCATTGGGAGTCCTTGTTTCGCGAACTTCAACCTCCGAGGGATCTTCCCTTCTCTCCGAGGATAAGGTAAAGACTGCTCTTGAAGTCCTTCAAGAGAGACTGAAGAATGAGACTACTCGCCTTGCTGCTGTCCGCGCTGTGGAGAACGTTGCCCGTTATGCCCGGACCCCCGAACAACTGGACAAGGTATGGGTTCAAGATGTTAGTTTAGAACTGTCAGCACAGCTACGAAAAGCGAATCGGTCGCTCCGTGGCTCCAGTATTATTGCTCTTCGTAACCTTGTCTTGTCGCCCGCTACGAAGGGTCAGCTCGAACCTGACACTATACAAGGAATTGTCACCGAATTGATGCCCATCATCGTTAATAGCGACGCGCATCTTCTTGGACCGACATTAATTATCCTTGCGAATTTGGTGCTCGAGCACCCCGAACTGGTGGTCACTGGTGAGATGATCGTCGCCATCTCGCAGCTGCTCAAGGAACATCACGCAGGAATCGTTCTTGACCAACTTCTTGTGCTAGTCAGCAAGATTGGAGAGAGCGGGGTCGGCCAGGGACTCATGCAGGGACTCCTGAAAAATGTCAGCGTTGCAGGTGACCCTCCTGTCGTTGGTAAAGTTATTGGAACTCTGCTTGTTACCGGTGGAGATTCAGTCGGTGTCAAGCTTGATAGCTTTGTCACGGAGCTCTATACAAGTGCTAAAACGAATGACGAAGCCCGAGTTAGTCTTGCCCTGGCTGTTTTAGGTGAAGCCGGAAAGAGACTTGGAACAAGCTCGACCTTGAAGCCTGATCTTTTCTTGGATCAGTTCCATAAGGAGCCAGACAAGGTTTCTCTCTCAGCAGCCGTGGCTCTTGGCCAGGCAGGTTCCGGCAATGTTCCGGAATTCCTTCCCGTCATATTGAAGACCATGCAGAAAGGTGGAAACACCCAGTACCTCCTTATTCAGTCCATCAAGGAAATCCTACAATCGATCTCTGCTCAGTCTACTGACCTGCGCAACTACGCCCCAGCTATCTGGGACGAGCTTCTTAAGGCTTCCGACAATGTCGACAACAAGGTCGTTTGTGCTGAATGTGTTGGACGACTTGTCACACTCGACCCTGCCGTTTTCATTCCACGCCTCCAGGTATGCATGTCCAAGCCATACCGTTCTGAAAGTTCTAACTCTTCATAGGCTCTCCTGAAGGACCAGTCTCTGGGCATTCGAGGGATGGCTGTTCAAGCTGTTCGCTATACTCTCCCCGAAAGCGACGAGGTTTTGGACGTGATGCTACGAGAGGTTCTAATCCAGATGCTTCTGACAATGCTACAAGACTCTGATATGGATATTCGCCGACTGGCAATGACCACGCTCACTACAGCTGCGCGATCGAAGCCCGACCTAATCCACCCGCACCTGGGAGAACTGATGCCATTTGTTCTGCAAGAATCAGTCATCAAGAAGGAACTTGTGAAGGAAGTGATGATGGGTCCTTTCAAGCACACCGTCGACGATGGCCTGGAGGTCCGAAAGGTGCGTTTACAATAAACTTGTTGTGAACAGGAACTGACTCTTGACAGAGCGCGTATGAAACACTGTACGCCTTGATGGAGACTGCATTCAGTCGCATCAATAACATCGACTTTTACGATCGTGTCGTCGCTGGTCTCAAGGACGATAATGATATTAGGCAGCTCTGCAATCTCATGGTGACCAAGCTGATCGTGATCGACCCCGATGAGACAACTCGACGTTTGAACTCGATCGCTGAGGCGTACAGAAGTGTCCTCTCGGTGAAGCTGAAGGATAATGCCGTAAAGCAGGACGTAGAGAAACAAGAAGAAGCCAACAAGAGCATTCTCAGAGTCACTTCGCTGTTAGGCGAGAAGATGAAGGCCATGACTGGTAACGCGGGGGCAGCTACCAGTAACGCTGGTGCCGCCAGCACCTGGACAGGATACTGGGATTGGGTCAACAAGGAGTTTGAGAAGCAGTTGAAAACATTGAGGGAGGAGAACAACCAATTGCAGACCCGGATGGTCTAGGATCTAGACGGCTATGGCGATGACAATACTGGACGACGCAGTCCAGACAATTCACCCGTTTCATCCTCTAACACAACGATCGGTTCCCCCGAGGACTGTGCTGGTTACCGATAGAATTAGTAACTATCAGTAAAGCAATTA
Source organism: Fusarium subglutinans (assembly GCF_013396075.1). NCBI lineage: Eukaryota > Fungi > Ascomycota > Sordariomycetes > Hypocreales > Nectriaceae > Fusarium > Fusarium subglutinans. The sequence continues at coordinate 177,066 of NW_023502114.1, read as the reverse complement.
CAGCATTTATACAGTCTTGGACCACATATACTGGATGGTTACTGGTGGTAGCAGACGGATCCTGTGAAGCGAGAAGATTAATTGCACTACGACACAAAACATGAGTTTTATTAGTTAAAAGCGTTGGGAATAACTCGCTTGGAGCCTCTGCATTGTTGCCTGCCAGCGACTGTATCACGGAATTACTTTGGGGGCCAAGGTTAAGTGGGTATGTTAGTACCCAAGAAGCCGTTCTCGTTTCTTGATAGACCTCTCAAGATGATCGATTCTAAAGTTGTCTTTAGATTAAAAGAGTCCATATTTTGGCCCATAGTCCTTGACTCCTCTCGCCTGTATGTCCCTGCTTATAAACACCACTTTGTCTTGTAGCGGAGTTGCTCTCAACATTATTCGGCGCATGATGATGCCTAAATGGGTAAGTGGGATAAAGAGCATGATCGCCAGGCCAAGGCATGATGAGGACTGAGGTGCATACCTAGGGGCCAGGATGTTATGCGGGGGATTATGTGCCTTGCGGGAGGATAACGCGCCGTCTTATTTATATAAAGCTCATTCTTTTCCTTCATTTTCAGCCGATTGAGTCCTGAATTCATCGCTTCAACCTTTGAGTGACTTGCATGATGAAGATCGCCGTGCAGCCTCTCCCTCTTTTGCTTTTACTCACGGGCGATGCACTCGCTGCAAAGAACTACCATTGTCCTCCAATTGGTCCAGTCCTCCCTGCACCAACTGACCCAAGTTCACATCGAAATGTGAAAAATGCCATTGAAGCCATCACAGAAACTATAAAGGCCTATTCTAGCCTCCTGCACAGCACAGCAGTCTCAGTCGGTGTCACGTCAATTCACGAAGACAAACCCTTGCTGAATTTCCATCACACACCAGAGAACTTAGATCCTCGAGGTGTAAGCAAGATCGATGCCGACTCGGTTTATCGCATTGGTAGTATCTCGAAAGCGTATACCACCCTCGCTGCGCTCAAGCTCAAGGGAGTGGGCATGCATGACCCGGTGACGAAATATGTCCCTGAGTTGAGGAAGTTGAATAAGCAACAGGGTGAGAATAATGTGATTACGACTGTTGATTGGGACAAGGTATCGCTGCAGGCTCTTGCATCGCACATGGGAGGCATGCCTGCTGATCGTAAGTTTTGAGTCCAATGACAAATGAGGTGCTGATGCGTGGTAGTGGTGACGGATTTGACGAGCTTCAGGAATTGGACTGACCTAGGTCTTCCTGCTGCGCATGATGTTCTTGGGTGTGCTGGTCTGGTCGGAATACCCCCCTGTGACGTTCAAGGTGAGTTATGACCAGCATAAAAGAATTCAATTGACGAGCATAGACTTCTGGGACAACTTTGGCAAACGGCCTCCGACATTTGCACCTTGGGGAAACCCCGTGTACTCAAACATCGCCTTTTTCATTATGAGTTTAGTTATAGAGAGAGTTTCAGGCGAGTCGTTCGAAGAGTTTGTACAGAAGAATGTTCTTGATGTTGCAGGGATGAACAGCACGACTTATGCGAAGCCTGATGACTCCGTGGGAGCCATTGGACCTGATGACACTTTCTGGAATAGTTCTATCGGTATCCTTAGCCCGTAAGTCGGATCACATCTGCAGGCACTGACATCTGGCTAACTTGCACAGGGCTGGCTCGTTCTACTCATCAACAAAAGACCTCCTCGCCTTCGGATCTTCTATCCTCAAACACGAGTTCTTGGACCTGGCAGAAACAAATAAGTGGCTCAAGCCTGTGACTTTTACCAGTGGTAGGGGGGAGTTTATCGGGGCACCCTGGGAGATTGTGCGATCGAATAAGCTGACCTCTGACGAACGGGTGGTCACCGTCTACACCAAAGGAGGTGATATAGGAACCTATCACTCCATTTTTGCAATGATTCCAGACTATGGTATCGTTATAAGTGTATTAGTGGGAGGACCTGAGAATGCGGGGGGTCTTCCTATGGTATTCTTCTCCATGATCACAAAAGCTCTTGTGCCCGCACTTGAAGCAGCGGGTAAAGACCAAGCAAGGAAGTCATTCGCAGGGACCTACACCAACGAGGACACAAACTCGACTCTTATTCTAGATGTTGACGACGACGGCCCAGGGTTGAGCATCACAAAGTGGATAGTCCGCGGAACAGACGTCTCGACACATTGGCTTCACTACCTCTCAGTGCTCAACCCCAACGTGCCCAAAATCCCACTATCTGGACGACTGTATTCTACAGATCTCGCAGCGGAGAATAAGACAGCGTGGAGAGCAATGTTTAGAATTGGCACGGCGAGTCAGATTGGGATGCAAGAGGGGTTGCTGTTCTGGGAGGATGCGAGTTGTATGAGTTGGGCGATGGTGGATAGAGCTGCGTATGAGTTCTTAGGGTTGGATGAGATGGTGTTTGAGAGTGAGGATAGAAAGGCAGGGAAGGTTGAGTTGGTGGGATTCAAAACTACTCTGAAGAGGAGTGACAAAGAATGATGAATATGTGTATTGTGTCTATACAAGAAGTGCCAAAGTTCGCCAAATCGCTTTAGTTGTCATTGGTCGTTGCGTTGAGTAGTGATCATGAGATGTCTACCGTGATCTGATTGTGCGGTTGAGAGTATCGATACCTATGAGAGGCATCATGCATGGAAAGGCCACAGCGTATGGTGTGTCGAATGTCAGACGTCGAGGGTGCACTGTAGGAGATCGAAGAAGAATCGCGCCTTCTGCAATAGCTGTCAGTTATTACTAAAGAGTCAAGAGGAAAGAAAAAATCACCCTGGTTTCGACCAGAATTAGACGGTGACCTTCTGCGGAAGCAGTGCCAGAAGACGAGGATGAAGGTGGGGACATTGACTAACACGCCAACGATAGCGACTATGACCTCTGAAGGCATGGCCATGCTGCGAGATTTGGCACGTGAAGCGCTGGAATTTTAATTTGAGAGAATGATAGAGCACTTAAGCAGTTGAAAGGGAATTTTTCAGCATGGCAAGTTGTCATTTCAAAGGCGAAGCATGTGGAAGCTGGAGACGATATATATGCATCCCAGCTTCGCGAATTTTCGCACCGTTCCCCTGTTCCTGAAGTATCGAAGGAAGGCCTGAAAATTCTGGTCTAAATAGTCCACAGGCCAAAGACACCAATCAGAGGGGTTACTCTCTTGGCACACGCATTTTAAAATGGTGACTCGATCCTGGATGTGGTGGCGCATAGCATTGTGCTTTCGGTGAGACATAGAAACGCGAATTCTGGCCAGCCTATCATGGCTCTTCTATCACTATAGGTAGTTTTGATCGTTTATTTTTCAGGAAATCGTCACTGCACTTGTGATAAAAATGGGTTTGGAAGCATCTGGTTAGATACTCGAGTCTATTCATAGGCGCCATCTTGTAAAGTTGACTTATGTAGCAGTTGCAGCATGACCCAGCATGACCTAACCACTTCCCAGAGGATTCGGACCAGGAAGAAACCAACCTACATTATCACTGAAAAAGGTACGCGGTTCCTTCTATATCTAGAGTATAGCTGCACAACAAGCGCCCAAAATGTATAACAAGGCATTTTCGAGCCTCTCTTATTCACAGCCTGATCTTCATATGAAGTAACAGCATCTTCAGCCACCCCTGCCCAAGAGCCAGGCCAGGCCCGATGGCCAGATCTTACGTTCTTCAAAGTACTAGGTAGTTTACTATTGGCACTAAAGACCCTGGCTCGCATTGCTGTGTGGCATATGTGATTGACAAAACGCGAATTTTGGCGGCCAATCAGTGACTCGAGGAATCAACCTCATTGGACCTCTGCTGCATGATGACCATGCCCTCCAAATCAGGCTCTGAAAGAGTACGTATCAAACACGAATTCTGGACAGAGGTCAGCTTTGACCAGGTGCTCGGGCCCTTTGAGTATTCGAAAGCCAGCTGGTGAAATCCTCGCCTGGTTTGGTACTTAAAGGTCTGACCCTCTCATCCATTTCCTCAACTTCCAGTACAATACCCTCACCACTCATCATTTCTAAAAGAAAACTTTTCCCAAGAGAAGTCTCCTGACACTATTCAACATGCCGCAAGCACCAAGAATTCCACCCGCTGTATGGGAGGCACAAAAGCCCCGCATAACTGAGCTGTACATCAATCAAGACAAGACTCTCGACGAGGTTATCCAGATCATGGCCGAATCTGGCTTCCATGCTACGTAAGTCAAATTGATGCCAGCTTTTTATTGATTACCTGACCATAAGATAGAAAGCCCCAATACATTCGTAAAGTAAATGTCAATTGGAAACTGCAAAAGAATTACACCAAAGAAAAATGGCAGCATGCGAGCGCTTTAGTTAAGAAGCGTCAGGCAGAGGGAAAATTGACGGAACTCAGAATTGATGGTCAAGTCATTTCAGAGAAGAGGAGGAAAAAGGAATTGAGAAGATACCATGTTTCACAAGTCGAAGAAGAGTGTGAGTACATCATACTTGGATACCTATACTTGCTAACTCGTTATGTTCATTAAGTCGCTGCTACTAATACCTCTGGCGTGGTTGCTTGTACACCACCATCGTTCAACTCCAGGGTCGTTCTCATCAATGGCCTCCCTTGGCTGAAGTTCCAAGAAAGCTTCAGTAACCTCAGTGAGTTTGTTCTTAGCCCAGCTGTCTTATGTCGATACTTATGCAACACAGTCAAGAGTCAGCGACTACCGTTCAATCCAAACCAACAAAATGGGTCACCTGGCTTCTGGGAAGCGGCAAATAAATTACTATCCGGCGCCCATAATACCGGGCAAATGGCTACTGGAAGTCTGCCATTGCCACCAAGACCTGTCTCCGGCGACCTTTTGAAACACGTCGACATAAAAGGACAGAGACTGTTTGAACTAGTGCCAATGTTGGATAATTCTATGGAAATCCTCCCACACCAAGAGCCGCCATGGTTGCAAATTTTCAACTCGCTGGTGTTTCTTTGTTCCAACAATCTGATGGAAATCGGAAGCTCCGCTTACGAGCTTCTCCAGGTCGCCATCTCGAGTGGCTTTCTCATCAAGGTGAAGCATCTATTTACAACAAGTTCACCAACCCTCGAAATATTTGCAATACACCTTCTGTTTGCAACGCTCGGAGTTGAAGGAAGCAAAGGAATGGAGGTCCTGCGTTTCTTACTCGAGTCTGGGATCAGCCCTGACAGCACTGATCCGAGTAAATATGGATGTTCTGCGCTCCACACAGCCGTCAGGGAAGATCACCTGGACGCCGTTCAACTCCTTCTTCGATCTGGGGCAGATCCAAATGGAAAGGTAGAAGGCACCGAAGACATCACACTCGACACTCCTCTCAACTACGCCCTAGACTGGAATGCTGATACAGAAATCGCAAAAATGTTGATTGAATCAGGGGCAGACGTAAATCTTGGCTCTGAGAAGCCTTTGCTTCAGGCTGTCACCCGCAGACAGGGGGACTTGGTCCTCGTAAAGCACATGTTGGAAGCTGGAGCAGACCCAAAGATGCTACCAGCAAAAGGTCTTTCGGCGATATACTCTGCAATCATCGATCAGGAATTGAGTCTGATCAACACATTGATTGAAGCGGGAGTGAGTCTGAACTTAATGGTCGACGAACTTGACGATGAGGATATTGAATTTGTGGAATATGAGTTCCGATTACACTACAACGCGACCAGCATCCTTACTCCTCTAGGATACGCAGTATTTATTGGCAATGCTGGCATTGTCAAGCGCCTCATCGAAGGTGGCGCAGTCCTGGACATTTTCATTGATCCAGAAATACTCGAGCAGATGGAAGGAACTCTGTCTTCAGATCAAATCTTGACTCCGCTACAGTTGTCAGTCCAGGAGAGCCAGCATGAAATCACCAAGATCTTGCTGGATGCAGGCGCAGGCGCAGGCGCAGGCGTGGACTTCCGACATCCAGCCACTGGGACAACACTGCAGTTAGTGTGCAGCTCATCAATGGAGGAAAGAGAGAAGATAGAGTTGACTAAAGTCTTGTTGGCAAAAGGGGCAGATATCAACTCTCTGCCTGGAGAGCATGCAGGGAGGACAGCAATGCAGGCTGCAGCAGAATCTGGGCATCATGACCTCCTAAAGTTGCTTTTGACCAGAGGCGGCAATCTCTTCGCCTCTGCCGCTAAGGAAAATGGGTTGACAGTTTTCCAAGCCGCATTGAGGTCGCGCTCTGTTGAGCTTGTGACTTACGTCTTCTGGGAATTGGGGAGTTCCTGTACCTGTTTCAATTTCTTTGACGGAACGAACTACCTAGAGGAGGCAGTGTCTACTGGAGACTTGCAGCTCCTAGAAACGGTAATGAAGTTCTGGAATCACCATGAGCTACATTGGCCGAGAGAGTTCATTTCGTCGGCCCTCAGAACCGCTATCCGTCATGATTTCACGCACTTTATTCACGTTCTCGACGCCGGCTCATTTACTATCCCTAAAGAAGCGGCCAGCTCAATGATCTGCGAATCTATCTGGAATGGCGATGAGAGTACCTTCGATTGGCTGATAGAACGTTTCGCCGGGGCCGAGTTGGATCTTGCCCAGCCTGGATATCCAACACCTCTCTGGCTAGCAATGCACCAAGGGAAGCGGTATATGGCCCAAAGTTTACTCAATGCTGGCGCCAATCCCAACAAACCGTCACTGGTAGTATGTCGCAACAGTTGCTGCCATGATATCGGATCCGAAATGCCATTGAAGCCGGCGATATGTCAATCCGATAACGATCTCATAGAATTACTCATTGACAAAGGAGCAAAAATACATTGCTTTATCGATGGTGATTTAACGCCGCTCCTCTTTTCCCTCAGAAGCAAAAATGAAGATGCAGCTGTTTTTCTTCTCTCCAGAGGGGCAGATCCAAATGTGGTGGACATTTCGGGTAGATATACTGCGCTTGGGTTTGCTCTGGACCGGGTTGCCTCTCTTTCGACGGTGCAGACACTCATTCAACGTGGTGCAGATGTTAACAGGCCTTCAGTGTGGGGGACAGCACTTGAACAAGCCGCAAAAGAAGACTTTGGGCAACATGATACTTTAGAGCGATGTCAATTACTTCTGGCAGCTGGCGCCAACGTCAATGCTTATACCCAAAGCACTGCACTCAAGTCAGCCGTTGCTCGTGGTGATGAGGAGTTGGCCGAGCTTTTTATTGAAGCAGGCGCTAATGTCAATGCCTCAAAGATTGGTGTGACAGCACTTCAACTTGCGGTCCAGAATAACAACACAAATCTTGCAAAGATGCTTGTCAAAGCTGGCGCCGATGCGAACACTTTCTCGAATGGAACAGGTGCTCTTGGATTGGCTGTCAGGAACAATAACCTGGAGCTGGCCATACTGCTCCTTGCAGAAGGTGCTGATGTTAACGCTTTAGCAATGGGAAATACACTACTACAAGAAGCTGCAAGGCTAGGGAGTTTCGAAATGGTAAAACATCTCATTGATCGAGGTGCTGATGTTGACGCAAAAGTCCCTCTCAGTACCGCAACAGCTCTTCAGTACGCCTCAATGGGTGGTAGTGTTGAAATTGTTAAGTATCTCATCGAACATGGAGCATCTGTCGATGAAGAAGCTAGTCCTTTCTACGAAGCAACAGCACTCGAGCTTGCAATTAACAGAGGGCATACTGACGTAGCCATATATCTCATCGAAAAGGGGGCTCCAATCGACGAACGTTCCACTACTAATGGTAAAACACCTCTTCAGCTTGCCGCAAAACATAAATATCACGAAATTTTGACCTATCTGGTTGAGAAGGGAGCGGCAGTCAATGCAGCGCCCGCGACTGAAAGAGGGGCAACCGCTCTTCAATTTGCTGCGATCAATGGTAACATCAAGATGGCTATTTTTCTTCTCGAGAACGGGGCTCATGTCAACGCCAAAGGAGCAGAGGTTCATGGAAGAACTGCACTTCAAGGAGCAGCAGAGCATGGCCGACTTGATATGATTCATCTTCTATTGGATAACGACGTGGAACCTGACACGATTGAGGAAAGGTGTTGTAATGCAGCAGAGTTTGCAGAGGTTGAGCACCATGACTTGATTGCTAGAATACTGAGAAACTACAAGAAGCCATGATTTCTACCAGAGGGGGGATGCAGGTATGTTGTTGATGATTGTATTCATAGGTTATCTAGATTGTGTTGCTGCACTTGAAGTATCATGCCTAAGCTAGCTGATTCAGGGCGATCACACCATTCAAATCTCCTCCTTCTGCTTGTTTCTCTCATCCATCTCGACCTGTTCAACGCTGGCAGTCTCAATGTCCTTCTTTTGGTGCTGAGGAAGGTTTTCGTCATGGACACCAGCAACAGCGTGCTCAAAGGCACGTCCACGCTTCTCAGGACCAAACATAGTGGTGAACATGATACCAAGAGCAATCATAGCAGTGGCGATACCCATCACAGGGCCATAAGCCTCAACCTTGTCACCGTTCTTGAGTGTGACGAATGTCTTTTCGGCGATGGCGTTGACAATCTGAGCTGAGGGGGATGAGATCATGTTGCCAATCTGGTAAGTGACACCAGGGAACGAAGATCGGAAGGCAGGGGGTGACAGCTCGTTGAGATGGATGGGAATGACACCCCAGGCTCCCTGAACGAAGAACTGGATGAAGAAGCCAGAAGCACTCAGTCCTCTCTCGGTTGTCGGGAGAATCCAGGCTGGGATCATGAGGGCAGACATGAAAGCCGACACGATGATGGCACGGCGACGACCAACGAACTGGCTGAGGTATCCAATGATGGTACCACCAACACAAGCACCAGTCTTCATGAGAATCGAGGCACGAGAAGCAGCAGAGTTGTTGAGTTCCTTCTGCGTCAGCATGAAGGTAGTGTAGGAGTCTTGAGAAGTGTGCGAGTAATAGTTGAACCAGGTCATGAGGAAACAACAGTAAACACACATCTTCCACTCAGCGATGAGCATTTTCTTGCAGTCTGCCCAGAAAGCACCAGGAGTGGAAGACTGCTTGCCCTTGGCGCGGGCTTCGAGGAATTGTTGGGACTCGGGGAAGAAGATACGAACGATGCCGACGGCGATAGAGATGCCAGCTGATGAATGTTAGTAAATATTAAATGATAGGCTTTGGTGCCGACAGCTTACCAGCAATCCAGAAAACGGTCTTCCAACTCTCAGTGCTACCTCCAACGCCAAGGTTGGCGCATGCAGCCAAGACGTAGCCGAAAGAGTAGCCCTGCTGCAAAATACCGGACATCAAGCCTCGAGCGTTGGAACTAGAGCGATATTAGCACGGAAATAAAAACATTCTCCAAAACTTGGCAAACTTGGCATGATGAAGTTCAATTGGGGTAGGTTTGACTTACGGGCACGACTCGAGAGCCATGGCGATAGCATTGCCGTAGACTCCGCCCATGAAGAGACCAAAGAGACTTCGCACCGCGAGGAACTGCTGGAAGGTTGAGCTGTAGATGGTGGCGATCTGAAGAATACCGAGGATGATCATGTTGAAGACCATGGGCCACTTGCGACCCCATTTGTCACCAGCGAGACCGAACATGGCTGCGCCGACAGATCGGAGAAGGAGAGTGAGGGTGATGGCGGTGGTGATGGAGGTCTTGCTGGTGTCGTAGTAAGCCGCCAGCTTCTTGGTCTGGATTGACAGAGCGTGGAAGTCGAATGCATCAGCAGTCCAGGCGCAGAATCCAACAAGGAAGAAGACCCAATCTTTGCCAGAGAGCTGAGCCATGAGACTGATGGGGTTCTTGATGGGATCTGGGTCCCGCCACTCAGTGGTCTCTTCGCCATGCTCGTTGGTGACCACGACGCGCTGCTTCCAGATGAAGAGATCACTGAGAGCTTGCTTGGCTGTGGGAATGACACCCTTGACCACAGGGCCAGCGGGCTCGCCTGCAGATGGTTGTTGGACCATTGTAAAGATGCTTATACAGGTCTTGTAGGGAGGATGGATTGAGGAGGTGATGATGGTTGGGGAGGATTGAGTTTACGAGGAGAAGAGGGGGGCTTTATATCCCTTTTGCGCAACGCCAGCCACAGCCGCAGATCACAGCAACAAGCTTAATGTGTTATCTCCGATTACAGCATCATCACTAGCCATTCCCCCTGCCATACCGTACCATGCAGTGTAATGGTAACATGTCGCACCAACACAAAACCCTAGAGTTACAGTAGACGTGGGGATGGGTCTCGAAGTTGGGGTACTCTTCTAGCGGATCATGCCCGTGCACAGAATGTGAGGTGACCGCCCTAGCCTTGTTATGTTCCCCGCAGAGTGAAGGAGGTATGGGGATGCAGAAGGGATTGTCATTTGTTGAGCCGGGTGAGAACGGAGGAGGAAGTTGGTTTATTGACTGGGATCAAGGTTGAGAGTTTGTTGTCTGCGTGTGCACGGAGTATGCGGGGGAGAAGAGGATGACAACGGATCCGCAAGTCATACGAATGTACGAGTTTAGGTAGACAATAATCTGATAACAATACTACGTATTCAGGCATTTTTTCTCTATTGTCTTGTTTTTGTTATCTCGTTATATGACATATCCCCCTCTCGCCATAACCTATGACGCTGTATCACTCCATCACCCACCAAAAGAGGGTTGGAAGCCATGAAACACAATTGGTCACATGGGATTAATCACCAAGATAACAACCCCGTTCGCATACACACAAAAGGGTGGACACCTCCAAAACGTGCGGAGAGGCCGAGCCAGACTTATTCGGCAATACGGCACCGCTGTGCTTCTCAGTGTAACTGCCGATCACCCCGGAGTTTACGCTTATACCACTTTAACGTTAGGGTTTGGCATAACATTTTAAGGCTCCCTGTTAAGCTTACCTTGCACCGTGAAATATGGGGGCCCTCACACCCACTGACTCTGCGGGGAGAGACAACTAACACCTAGAACAACAGCGGGCTAGCAAGGGCGGAAGTAGGCAGAACTCTTTTTTCTCACAGTCCCCGCTTACGCTGTAACTCACTACAGAGAAAACAGAAACAAGTGGAGGCAGAATTGGGGGATACACGCCGAGTCTCCATCTCGATAAGTGCCTTGGCGTTGGAGGTGAAAGGTATTGGCGTCTTCTTGGTCACATCTAAAAGTCTACAAAGTCTCTAGGGTCTGAGGGTGCACTTGGAGGTGTAACGATGACCCATGGCGGTTGTTGGTTTAATCCCTCGTTGGTCCATGCTTACCTGCATCGTCTGTGTGAGTTAGGATTGTTCTGGAAGTTGATCGCCGTGGCACTTCTGTAACATCGTCCCTCTTTCGCCAGTCACTTTTGTAGTCCGACTGTTTTTCTTGGTTGGCGATCATTTCGACGGGATGACCTCACTAAGTGCGTCTTGGCTGACTCGGGAAATAATCGCCTTGGCGCCGAGACGGTTTCTCAATGAGGAAATCCGTCGCATTGCATCCGACTTCATCTATTGCCAACAGCAAATGTTTTCTGGCACGTTTGTCGCTGAAGACCAGCCAAATTACTATGACACGTTATGAAGACTACTAGAGATAAGAGACAGCATAACAGTGTCAGTGCTTGACGAGTCAACAAGTCTTCGGAGCCAATCTTCCCTCCGTCTTTTCCCCAAAGTGAACAAGGGTTCCCTCCTCGGTTGGAGATTGAATCGCGGGGCTAGGCTGCATCTGCTTCTTTAGTCACAACCTCCGATCAGCATTAACCCAACAAAGTAATTGGCTAGAAAAGTCGACGCACTCTTCATCGCACTGATTGGTTCTCGACCCCCAAAGTCTCGACGTTCTAGTGGCAGCTCGTACGATATCTCCAACCTCCACTTGAGGGGAACGATACGCCTCTAGTCTGGCTGGGGGTTTCGTATGCCCGAGGTCAATGCAATCTTGACTTTCCACTGAGATCCGGGGTATCTGGGGTTGGTTGCACTTGTTCAACAGTGAGAGATTAGGGTCCGTGTCAGAGTCAGCCCAAGGGAAATGTCGGGAGCACAAATGTGACAGAGTCCCAAGTGCCACGGTTCCAGACCCCGACGATGCATCGAGACTGGGGGCACGAACGATAAACTGCTATCATCACAAGCGCCCGCACCTCTAGCGTTTTCGAGAACATTTCCCAATTATAACTCATACAGCCTTTCTCCACGCGTTGGCAACCCTTCTTTCTCCAAATTGTGGCAAACCTTACCCCTGCCAATACGTGGAATGCTTCCGCTTACACTTCTATACCTTGATAAGCATGTATGCTTTTTATTCGGATCATATCGGATCATTTCGGGATGTGGGAGGATGGCATCATGATAGTGAAAGATTGTTATCGTGAAATAGGTAATGAGCTGTTTTGATGTTTGCCTTTGTGCCATCTTCCCCATACAGAAGCTGAGATGTTTCCGTAGGTCCGAGATCTCAATCTCAACCCCATAATCTGAATCTTTCTCCAGATGTTAACCATGTCTGTCATACCACAGTTGCAGTGTCCCCAGAATACGGGCCTCAGATCACCTGATTTGAGATACAGCTGGGATGAAATCCTTCGTTAATCTTGTGTTATGGGGCTGTGATCAGATGTTGGCTGTGCATTGGGGACGCTTTGACTCCAACTTTGTAAACGCGTGGAAATACGAGTCCGCGGCAAGAGATAATCTGATGCTGGGGTCATGGTGATGTGATTCGACGGTGATGTGATTTGGGGTAAAGAGTTCCAGACTATCGTTGAAACTTGAGGCATTATGGAGTGGTCTCTAAATTGTGAGCTAGGTATGTCATCCGCTTGGCTTAAAGTTTATGCTCGAGCCCTCTATTAGTGATGGGGACTAGTCATCCCTCGTAATACTTCCTGGACCAAACAACAAGGTTGGATGCGCAGCAAGGGTGGTCGCGCAAGATTGAAACCATCCCAGCTATTTCCACTCGCATTCAGACGACAAGTTTAGAAGACCATGTGCCGAGACATCCGGAGTTCTAGACTAACTGTAAGCGCACTGCACGTGGTATTATTGGAAGTGTTTCGCTGGTTTCAAGCCACTGAATTGTGTATGGTTGAGTCACCGCTTCGGTTCGTGATACCTGCTTGGTAACAGACGGTGCGGGCGCCAAATTGCGATCCTTGGCGCCTCAGCTGTCCCCCCGTCCTGGGCAAGACGAAAACGGACGGTAAATATACGGCTTGCCGTTATCTCTTTGACTGTATCCTATGAGTCAGTCCGAGGAGATAATGCTGTCGCGTGTTTATAAGTTGGCGTTCATGTTTGGCTGAAATAGAAACGAGCTCTACAGGTTGATAAACCTTGTGTAGCGGGTTAGTATCAAGGTATGATAAACAGCAAGAGTGCCGCAATGGACAGATCACTTGAGATGAAGTTGTCAAATCAGTCTATATATTTCTTGATGTCGAGGGAGACACGCGCAACTTTGTTTATTTTGAGAATGTGACAGTTTACAGCTTGGAGAATAACCCTACGTGTTGATTTTTGTTTATTTCGCCTCAAAGCCCTTCGAAGTTCTCTTGTCTTCCTCAGTTACCTACTTCGATTTCTCGTCGGTTCCTTGTGTTGAGAGTCTAGGTTAGGGGTTTTGAAGAGAATCCTCCTCGAAATGACTCAACTTATAATTAAAAAGCTCGCTAGCACCTATAGCGATGTTCTTAACTTGCTGGGAGTTAATTGTACAGATCTCCAAACGGCCAAGGGGGCCGTTGCCCAACCAGTACCTCGTAGAAGCGTCATCTCAGTTCATCAACTCCACGTACTTCTAGTTGATTCCGCAACGGCATGACACTTTATCTTTCGACGATGCAAGAGAAGATACAGTTATCGAAATCACAATACACTCCACGATAACAAAGGGATATCTAAGTTCCTTGGGTACTTTGAGTTATAATAGAGTCTCACTGTGCGTTTCTTGTCAGACTTCTGTGACAGCCGAGAACATTTCACTGACAGAACCAACAATGGAACTCGTGATATTTCACGTGAGACTCTCTAGACTTGAACCAAGCTCAAAATAATATGGGTCTTTGTAAATACACAAACGCACTGTATCATCTTGTGTTCAAAAACTGTGCCAGCCAGAGGTTATAGTACATTATCCTACTTCTCTCTGGGTGCAAGAAAACCCCTGGCATAAAACCAAAGCACCAAAAATACCTAACATAAGGCCCACCAAATCTATATCCAGTTATACCAAGCTTACCCATGTATTTTTGTCACCTAGAATAAAGGGCCTAAGGTTTTCTTTTCTCCCCTTCACTGCTTAGATTTGTGGCTCAGCCAGCCTTACGATACCCTCCGGGTCACAGTGGAACACATGCAAAGACTCTACTGGATGTGTCGGTCTTGAATCGGAAATTTATCAAGTGCCGTCCTAATAAAAGACCAACGTCATTAGTTGTGATCTTCACGGACGCGCGTCTGACTGGCTGCTTCGTTTCCTTTGAACGCTAGCAATATTCTGATTGGTTGGAACTAGAAACTAAACATCCTTCGGAACAAGTGTAGATCCTTCGCGTTGTAGGATTATACGAAAATCGGCAGTTTCCAAATCCATCATTGGCCGCGGCGTTCGAAATATTAGTAATTACTCAGTAATTAGACTTTGATCAGCTTGAGCAGGCACGTTGGCCATGTAATCACTACCGAGAAGGAGCGGAACTTATGGGGTTCTCAAATAATATACAAGTTGCGATCATCCCTGGGTTCTTCTGCTGTGACTTGCAGAGTAATCATTTTCTCCAATATGCTCAGTCTACTCGTGAAAGCCACTACATGCATCTCTATACTATTATGCCTGACTTGGTATGGACAGACTCGTTTCTATCGTGACCCTGGTAGTGTCTTCTTCGACAAGGCGCGAGCATACGAGACACGTTACTCCAAACACCGCAAAGCCGAAGTTGAGAAGCTAATAGACTTGTATCCGGAGCTGAAGAAGCCGGCTCTTGGAAAGGCAAGAGATGGAAACAAGCTTCTCTGCGTAGCACTGAGCTCTGTGAAGCGCGAGACACAATACCTCCCTGTAAGTGCTATGCAAGATAGAGGATCAAGCTCAAGCTCATTGGGATAACAGATGACAATAGGGAGTATGGTACACGACCTTTCGAAGGAAGAACGAGATGACCTCCATATATCCATCTTGATAGCGGAAACCGATCCAAGACTCCATCCCGGCTGGGACCACCAATGGCTAAACCATGCGGCCGACGACATCTTCACCTATGATGTCAACGATACACAAACGAAACACCTGAACGACCTCAAACAAAGTGGAAGATATCAAGAAAAGGGTGTCTTCGATTACACCTACGCCCTCGAACGATGTTACGCCAGCGGTGCATTATACATCGGAATGTTTGAGGATGACATCATTCTTGCTGAGGGATGGTTTATGAGAGCTCTACAAGGACTATCAGAGATATCTGACTCTAGCAACTGGCTCTTCATGCGTCTTTTCAACCAGGAGAGATCAACAGGGTGGTCGAGTCGGGAGATTGGCGGAAACAACGAATTCTTGATTATTCTAGGCATTGACATAGGAATCGCAGCCTCGGTGTGGTTCGTACGTCGTCATTGGCGAGGTTCACGCAAGTATCTCGACATGGAGACACTTGCAGTGACAGCCTTTATACTGGTGCCGGGACTGATAGTACTGCTTTATCAGTCTGGAAAAGCATCGTTATTTCCCCCGTCTCCTGGAGTTTTCAAAGAACCTTTCGGATGCTGCTCACAAGCAATGGTTTTCCCGCGAGCTCAAGTCCCTTTGGTGATAGATAGTCTGAAGGAGAGGAAGGAAGGACAGATAGACTTGATGCTCGATGATATTGCTTTGAGTAATGGCCTTGATAGATATGCTTTGTATCCGGTTCTGGCACAGCATATTGGTAAGTTCTCAAGATAGTGTCAAAAACAACCCGCTAACAAGTTTCAAGGAATCGATTCAGCAAGGAAAACTTCAAAAGACGAAGCCCAAGCCATCTGGAGCATGGCATTTGAAAATCACAACCCCAGAACTCTCAAGAAAGAGCACAACAAACTCCTTGGAAATTACGAATTGTGGCGTGAGAAGGTTGAGCAAGATGGTGTCGACTCTATGTATCTTGATGAGTTATCATAGGCTTTAGTAGACAATAAATTTGATCCTAGAGTGACTTCTTTTTCAACTAGTGACAACTTGGTTTCAGTATTGACTGTCACTTGTCTACGCGTGGGAGCTCTTAGCTGATGCCAATCGTGATATGCATATGCACTACATCACCTAAGGCATTTGGCTGTAACATAGCAGTTGTTATCTTGTTAACTCTTGGGGTAGGCTAGATTAAGTTCGCTGGCATTGCCTCCGTAACGCATAGAAAGTTCGAGAACATGTTGATAGAGAGAGAGGCCATGAATACAAATTGTTGAAATTTCTGCTGTACAAGGCATTTCTAGCACAGCCCGTAGCTCGGCGCGTTTTCGTGGTTTCGTCCTCGGTGGATTTATAGATTCGGTGAGTATATACCGACTAAGAATTAGGTTAACGTTATGCCTATGCTGAAGTATCCGTCGGTTATTTTCAATCACGCCAATAGGGCGGATGAAACATACGGCATAGACAACAGGCAGGTTCCGCTGTTTCATGATCCTGAAGAAGCAAAGACGTCTCTGAAAGGATCAAAAACCAACGCAAAGGTTCCGGCGGATTGGCTCATGCGCCAAGAATGTCACTTCGATCAACGACTCCCAAAGAAGCAACTCCTTCATGCTGCTTCATCTCTGAGTGGATAGTTCGTGCCAGATTAATCTTTTAAAGTTTCGCCTTGCGCGACGGAAAAATTACCATGTTGCAAGCTAGCCTGTCAACGCCAGAGACGACGATCATTTCCTCTATCAACAGTAGTACAAGTCTTTGCTTAAGATGGCAGAATCCGCTTTGTCTTGGGGAGGCTTTTGCTTTCCTATTAGAGACCCTTGGCCGTTGTTAAAGTGGATGAACTCCACAACTGTTGGATCGTGGAGTTGAGGCTAAAATGAGGGTTATTCAGCATCCCACTTCATCGCGGTCAAGATGGGATGAACAGTGGAGTATGGGATGTTGGCGATATGAGAGAGTGAGTTGTATTATTCATGCAATTAATGAGGCTCTTCACCATCTTGACCAGCTATTTAGGAGAGCTAGGGTCTGAGTATCAGATATACCCCAGTTTTGCCAAAATTATCAAAAGGGTCGTAGGAGCAATGAGAAAGGACTTCAAATTGCTTCACAATAGACTTGACAGGCGAAACTTTTACACCATTGATGCCCACATTTGTCTAGTCTAGACTAACAATACATCCTCGGCGAATAATTCCTCTTGCTCTCCTTGGTTTGATGGATCTTATCAATCTGATCAAGGCATTAACCCCCACGAGTGTCACAGGCTAGATCCGAGAAGGCATAGCAGTGTCCACTCTTCATTAACCTCAGGGCATGAAGCTCCACCAGCAAACTCGAGGACATGCCGTAACCGAAGTCTTGTCCGTGGGTGTCTTGGGCCAAGCATTTCCATTTATCCAGACGTGTTTCCTCTTACTGTTGGTTCTAATGTTTTGGTTATTCTTCCACTCATTTGCCTCACTCTTTATTCTCTTAGCCTGGGTGCTCAGTCATTCTTTACTATAACTTCCGGCAGGCCAATCCATTCATTATGCGTACTTCAACTATCATTGCCTCCCTAGCGGCTGCCGTCTCCGCCTATGAGCCCTGGCTCAACGAGCCTGACACTGGCCTTAATACTTACCTCGCTAGCACCAACTGGACTGAGGGCAGCCGACCTCTTCTCAAGGATATCCGAGGCGTTCCTGATTTCGACTTTGCTGCCCGTCAAGTCTTGACTGATCAGCAATATGCTTTCTATCGTACTGCTGCTGCAGGAGAGTGGGCCTACCGCAACAACCTCAAGGTCTGGGAGAAGGCTAGACTTCGACCTCACCAGCTCGCCAGTGTGAAGGGCCTCAACGAGACTCTTGGTGTTACTATCCTAGGCCATAACTTCAGTGCTCCAATCTTCATCTCGCCTGCCGCTCGTGCTGGCTATGGTGATTCTGACCGTGGTGAACTCAACTTTGTTGATGCAGCTGCAGATGAAGATATTCTCTATGTTGCTGCTCTCTATGCCACCAAGACTATAGAAGAGATTGGTGCTCAGCGTAAGAAGCGTGGTAACACCATCTTCCAGCAGATCTACTCTAATGCCAACCTCTCTGTTACTTGGGATGCCATGAAGCGTGCCGAGGACCAGGGCGTCAGGGCATTTGTCTGGACTATTGATGCTCCTGCTACATCTACTCGTCACCGAGCTGCCCGCTATGACACCACCAACGCGTATGTTCACTATTCTTTCACACCAACATCAGCTAACAAGCTTCAGAAATGGTGCCACTTCTGTATTGAGCTGGGATCTTTTCAAGGAGATCAAGTCTCACACCAAGCTTCCCATCATTCTCAAAGGTATCACAACCACTGAAGACGCTCTTCGTGCTGTGGAGGCTGGCGCTGATGGTATCTGGCTCTCAAACCACGGCGGTCGTCAAGTCGACTACTCCCCCTCTCCTCTTGAGATTGCATATGAGCTTCGACGCAACGCCCCTGAGATCTTCAAAAAGACCGAGGTTATCGCCGACAGCGGTGTCCGTTACGGAAGTGATGTTATCAAGCTGTTGGCTCTCGGAGTCAAGGCCGTTGGTCTTGGTCGTCCGTAAGTTTTACTTTTGTGAATTGCTCGAGACCCTTTCTGATGTTCTTCAAGTTTCATGTACTCAAACGTCTATGGTGTTGAGGGCCCCAAGAAGCTTATCCAGATTCTCAAGACCGAGATTCTTGCGGATGCTGCTCAGATCGGTATCACTGATCTACACAACATTCCTTCCAAGGTGGTAAGTTTGAACAATTCTTGGGACAGAGGCCAGTCTAGTTAACAAATACAAGCTCAACACTCGTGCCCTCGAGCGCGATGTTTATCTCATGAACGAGAACTAAGATGTCTCGCCGCCCAAGAGACGCATTTACCATATTTATATGTGTATACCTTTTCAGTAGATAAATATCCGGAATTAAAAATTGGTCTTATTGAGGTACTCATAGTTCTCTATTAGTCAAGAATTGCTAGACCACCTGATTGGCTAAGATACCGAGCTGCATGGTGGCTTGCTGACTATCATGTGCTACATCTCTAATCTTTCACTTCTTAAATCAACGACTCCATGTTTCAAGTCTCCCAGAAGCACAGAAGCGATCACCTAAGGGGCGTTAGCTATGGAGTATGAAGCCTCTACCGAATGGAGGTGCCATGTTTGCCGCTGCATACCATGGAACCTGGAAGAATGGCAGACGTCGGCTGCTATTCAACATCACCATTCTTTCGAAGCTCTTGAGATCTCAGCAGCCAGAGGTTGCTGTCTCTGTCGCAATTTTCGTGTACGGTATACTATAACCTCGGAACCATGGGCTTAAACTCTCCTCCAACAGGTCCCTGCTTCCTATGGTTGCCCAAGAAAAGTTACATCGGTCTATCGAGAAGAGAAGATAATATCAATGCGGGTAATTGGCCTACAGTCTACAGACTCTATGTTGGAGATATTTTGTTTCTCCTTCCGATATCCGTACATCTCATTAGACTTGAAGAAGAGGTCGCGGTAAGTTAATGTGATCACACTTGGCCCTCTAAGAAACTAACAGAACGACAAAGGCTGCTCCAGTATCATTAGAGATGTCCTTGCAGCCTGGATTAAAAGAGGAGCTTTGCGATAGAATTTACGATTGTATCAACAAACGTGGCATCCACCAAGAATGCGACGTCGGATGGTTTCGTCAAGATCTCAATCCAAATCCACCAACACGCCTCATAGATGTTGATACCAATGATCCCAGTATTGTCCGACTTATTGTAACCGCCGAGGATCTGCAAAAAGACTTTTTGCCGAAGTATCTCATGCTTAGTTATTGCTGGGGATCTACCAATGAACACGCAAAAACCACGCGAGCCACAATAGCTGCAAGGCGCGAAGGGTTCTCAGTACATGACCTTCCGAAGACTATACAAGATGCTATCCAACTCACACGGCTCTTAAAGTTTCGATACTTATGGATTGATGCTATATGTATCATTCAGTCAGATATTGACGATACGTACCTTGATGATTGGAACACAGAAGCACCACGGATTGGATCATACTACCTCCACTCTAAATGCCTCATCTCGGCATCCGCTGCTTCAGATAGTAGCCAGGGGCTTTTTATTAAGCAGACTGCTCGAAGATATCCCCTCAGAACTTGTGCACTGGGTTTCAACAATGAGAAGGAAGAGTATATCTGTCTCTTGGTACCAGGACCATCGCCTTCGGAGGATTGGTCCGCGGAGCCACTGAGATCAAGAGGATGGTGCTTACAAGAGGCTGTTCTGTCACCTCGAATTCTCCATTAGTCCAAAAATACTCTTGTATGGCAATGCAACGGCACAACGAAGAGTCTTATGTACGGAAGTGGCTTGGACACCGCTCAAGATACCAGGACCAGTCAGTCGCATATAAGCCTTGCCCAAGAACCTGATAGCGCAATAGGCGATACCTGGACAGAGCTTATATCCAGGTACTCAAATATGCATTTCACTTTCGAAACCGATCGACTTGTTGCAATTCAAGGCTTGGCTAAACGACTTGTCGACCTTCATGGTGACAAGTACTTTGCCGGAGTGTTTCGTTCACATCTTGCTGACGGGTTGCTATGGAAAAATTCGTACGACAAGGCTCACAACGCGCTGGCTGGAGTACCTACCTGGTCTTGGGCTACGAGATGTGTCAATATCTGGTTTCTTCCAGTCTCACATTCTTTCATACGGTTGACCAAACCAAATGTCTTCCCAGACAACCACAGCCCCATAAATCTCGACACTCCGGAAAAACGTGCTCTTCGATTCGAAGCTCCGCTGCTCAACATAAACCTAGGAAGATCTTTCACGGAAACCGATATCGTTTCGACAGTGCAAAGGCCTGTGTTTGCATGTCATGTAACCTTCGCGGAAGACAGTGAGGACGAATACGTCGTGAATTTTGAGTACGATGCCGAAAGCCTGATGCCTCAAAGTTTTGAAATATTAGAGGTACTTTTTCTCGGACTGCACGTACTTCATAAAATGCGAGGACCTATTGGTCCGAGTGACTTTGAAGAGTCAACTGTTGTTAATCCCGATACTATAGTATCATGTGAAGGGATTCTTTTGCGAAAGGCAGATCAATACTATGAGCGTATTGGGAGGCTTGATTTTGATATGCCCAAGAACTACAGACGCCGGACAGGGTTGAAAGAGCTGATGGACAGTAATAGAGCGAATGTTTGTCTTATATAGATAGCTTAACATAATATTCGACTTGATATAAATAGCGGATGTTCAAATAAGATAGCTCTATGTCGTTCTTTTCTCAGGCCGGGAATTGCCGTCTCGTCCAACAGAAAGTACAGAGCGGAATTACTGACGTCATCGGAATGGATCACTTTCTTTCCGGCCTCGGCTTTTCATTTCGTCAGAGGCAGTGCGAACTTATAGCCCCATATCGAGGTAGAGCTGAGGCTCTGCTCTAAACCCATTTGGGCCTCATGTTGCGATACCCTTGTAAAGCCAAGAACTACATCTCAACATCTGACCAATCAAACAAAGCGCAGCATGCTACCAAGTTCAGTAAGGTCAATATCGCCTCACCAGGAAGAGTTTCGGTATATGTCTGGACTTATCATTGGTTGATTGCTGGCGTTTTGTATCTGAGCCACTGAGAATAGGCGGAGTTTGGATATTTAAGACTTGCTGATCTTGACAGCGGAATTAAGCTTGTCCACTATGTCTTGGCTTCTCAACTTGGTGATGACATGGTAAAAAATGAGGTGGCTACTGTATAAATAGCTCTGACTCTCCCTGAATCTCGATCATGTTACAATACCATCGGTCATCATCATGGTTTCCTACAAACTTCTTACAATCGCTATCTACACGGGAGCAACACTCGCCCTTCCACAATCTAAAACCGCCATCAACCCAACTGCTACCATAGACAACGGCATCATAGTCGGGACTTCAACATCCATTCCTGATTCCAAGACCAAAGTCAATCAGTTCCTCGGTATCCCCTTCGCCGAAAAGCCTATCCGTTTCAGCCCCCCAAAGCCAGCCAAACCATGGGATACTCCCTACAATGCCACCTCTTACAAGCCAGCTTGTTTTATGAAGTTCAACTATCCCGAAGAACGACGAAATCAAACGATTGAGATATTTGCTACACCTGGACCCCCAGCAGGGACCAGTGAAGACTGCTTGAATTTGAACATTTATGCTCCTGCGGGTGCAAAAACCGGCTCGAAGCCTGTTGCGTTCTGGATTCATGGAGGAAGTTTCAGTCACGGGTCTGGATCTCTGCCCTATTATGAAGGATCCAAGATGGCAGGCTATGAAGACCTGGTTGTCGTTACTATCAATTACAGGACCAATATCTTTGGATTTCCTGAAACCTACGACTTGCCCAAGGGACAATGGAATCTTGGGTGAGTGGGATCGAACATTTCAACTATTCTTTAATACTGACATCCCGCAGCTTCCTTGACCAACGGCTAGCCCTTACCTGGGTCCAAGCCAATATTGCTGCTTTTGGAGGAGACCCCGAGAAAGTCACCATCTTTGGTGAAAGTGCCGGTGCAGGAAGTATTGATGATCTTCTCACAGCTCCACCAGACCCTCTCCCATTCCGCGCAGCTATTCTGCAGTCTGGCTCTGCTTCAACAAACGTCACTCCCACTGGCTCGTGGAAGAACGCAACCAAGCTAGCTGGTTGTGATAATGGCGACTTTGATCAAGTCCTTGACTGCATGCGCGAGATCCCAGCTGACAAGCTCAAGGATATCATCGAAAGGGGCATGCTCGATTTTGCGCCTCTCAGCGATGACGGGGTCACGCTATCAAACTATCCCCGCGACATCCGTCTCAAGTCTACAGACAACCCAAAGCTCATGGCCCGAGTTCCTGTTATGTTGGGCACAACAGCAGACGAGGCAAGAATACCCCAGTTCATGAACATCTCGGTAAAGGATGCTCTGAAAACCTTGGCCCCTGGCATAAGTGACTTTCAAGTTTCGCTACTCAAGTTCCTCTACCCCATTGGATCTCCCGGAATCAATAACGAATTCGATCAGGTCACCAGAATGGCCACTGAAATCGGCATGCAGTGCCCCATTCGCTACGTGGCTGAAGATTTTGCCGACGCAGATATCAAGACCTGGCGATATATTTACAACGCGAGCTTTGCCAATACTGAGATCTTCAATGGCAGTGGAGCATACCATTCTGCGGAAATTCCAACTCTTTTTGGGACGTTTCCCGAGAAAGGTGTTACTGAGTTTCAAGGGAAGTTGAGCAGGGAGATGCAGAAGGCTTGGGGCAAGTTCATCAGAGATCCCACTGATGGCCCTGGGTGGGAACAAATTCCTAAGCTTGGTATCTTTGGAGGAGGTGTGAGCCCTGGCGGTAAAGAACCAGTCAAGGCATTGGATGTTAGAAATGCAAACATCATTGAGCCGAGATGTTTGTTATTCAAGAGCATATGGGAGAAAGGTCAGACAAAAGAGTGAACATAGCGCGAGGGCCCACGATTCACAGTTGCCCCTAAGGGTCAATGATCGATAGGCCATTGTTTTGGAAATCAATTATTAGGTACCTTAGGTAGAGGTAGTGATTGAGCTGGCTTTTGCCTTCAGCAACATTATCGGCCCGTTGGATGTGCAGGTGCTTAGGTTACGCAGGCCCCTCTGTCTCACTTCTATGACATCAATTGGTGCAGCTACAACAAAAGAGGCGACTGGACACCGAATAAGCGGCAGTGCCAGTGAAATTGATGGATATGCTGCTATGTGTTTAAGAAGATTCTGGCTTGGAACCAATATTTGACCCTTAAAGATCCATCCATATGCTTGTCTCAAGTCCCGGTCACCGGATTGAGAACACAAAAATGGCGGCCTGTCAGTCTCACCTCCGCATCCGGAACCACGCACATCACGACCTCATGTGCGAGGCCTGCCATGCTTCATTTGGCGAAAGATAAGCGAAGAGGCAGTGTTCCCATAGTTACCAAGTTCTAGCCAAGAAATGACAAAAGAGTTGTAATTGTATGGAAGTATAAGAAGCAGGAGTCTCCATCAAAGTGATACCTTGATCCAAAGCTTTCTAGAAGCTGCAGTCACGACCATTTAGACATTCTATCGAATGAATTGAACTTGGAAAACTCCCTAAGCGATCAGCAAGGAGCGCTGAAAGCAGATCCCTCACCTACTTATCTTTATCGCTGATGTTAGCCTGACACGTAGCATCACCACCTGCAAGCGGCACTCCTCACAATGTTCACCAAGACTATTATTATCTTGCTAGCATCTTTATCGCAAGGAAGAGAAATCCTGAAGAGACGCCACGACGAACCAACAGCCATCATAGATCAATTCCCATGGTCTGCCTTCCTCAACAAAACAGGCCTCGATCCGCTCCAGTATCTCAAACCTCCATCTGACGACACACCCGAGACACTCGTCTGCACTACGGCAAGATCTCCAATCTCAGACAATCGTCGTCACTAACCATGAACAGGAACCCGGTCCCGATCGACTCGCCTGCCCAGTAGCTATAGCCGCATGGTCGACTTTCACCGATGCAGAACAGCACATAAGCATCTCAGCTGGCCAATGCCTGTCCGCGACAGAAGGGACATGCCGAACCGTTGCGTGTGCGCCGAGAGGAGATGTCACCGTTGACAGTGATGAAATAACAGGACGAATGTGGAATCCTGTATCGACAAAGTGTGTGTTTGGTGGCGTTGGAGGAATATGGCAGAATGATGGGTCTACTTTGGTCATTGAGATGGGATACGCAAGTCAAGAGTAAATCAAGATGTATTCGTACTTTACAAAAGAGTCTAGCTGGTATTCGCATCCAATATCCTTACAAATCCAATATGCCTTTCCTAACCTTACGCCAAGAGGTATCTCCAAACAATCCCATCCAAAGGCCAAATCGCTTTCATGATCATTTTGTTCATCTTTTTACGCTGCAGCAGCACTGACAGCTCCGGTCATAGAAGGCGGTGCTCCAGGCAACTCTTCACTAGGATCAAGCTCGCCCTTCATCTCTTCCTCGCCCTCCTCGACCTTCTGCTCAGTTGTCTTCTTATCATCAGCATCTCCAAGACCAATGATGTCGATCCACCGCCAGAACTCGACAGGATTGTTGCCGCTCTTGTCAAAGATGGCTTGATCACTGTTGATGCCGTCTTTGCAGGGATCGCCGTTGGCTTCGTTGAACTTGTCGAGCTTATCAAACGAAGTACCGTCGGCGAGGTCTCCGGCGAATGTGCGACCGACGGGTACGTTGTTCTCGCGAAGCATCTGGAGCTGAGCACGGAGGTTGAGACGGAGCGCTCGCTCGGGCTGCTCAGCCTTGAAGATCTTCTGCGTCAACCACGGAAACAGGATTCCGAAGTCGGATTGGTTGAGATGCGCAGAATTGACGACGTAGAAGAAGTTTGGCTCTGACATCTTGTAACCACTAGGTCGCTCGAATAGTTGGGGTGTGACGACCTTGACCGTAGGATCAGGGCTCAAAACACGCGCCTTCATGTGAAGATGGTCGGTCCACTTGAAGAAGTGCTCCGATTCGACTGCGAGAATAGCCTTTCCACCAGGAGCGCTGGCCTTGTCGACATATGCAGGTAGCGGCAGGTTAAATAGAGGCGCCGAGTTGGGAGCCATGAGGGGCATGCACCACATATCGAGCAGCATGACGAGTGTCTTCTCAGAGACCTGTTCTCGAATATCACTGCCCTCGGCGGGGACAAAGATGGGCTTGTCCATAGCAGCAACCTCTGGAACATCGGCATAGTATGTGCTCTTAAGGAATTGTGTCATAGTAGCAGCCCCAAAGCTGTGGCCAGCGAAGATGATACTGCCAGGCTCATGGATATTGCATCGGCCGACGAATTGATCGAGGCTCGGGGTAGAGCGATTCAGATTGGTCAATCGGGTGCCATTGTCAACGGCAAGCATAGCTTGATGGATCATACCGAGCTCCCAGCATCGAATTCGGAGTTGAGCTTCGCGGGCTTGGTAGACTTCGGGGCTGACATCGTGGGAAATCTTCTCGTAGGGAACGTGGATCCGGCCGTTGGAGGTAATGGTACCGTTCTGCTTCTCGGGAACTCGAATGAAACTGGCGACAGCGCTGCCATCGCGATGCTCAGGGCAGATGACGACGATACCGTGAGAGGCAAGGGAGCCTGCGATGTAAGAGTAGGAGTTTCGGCATCCTCCCAGACCATGGGAAAAGATCATGGTCGGCCATCGCTTGTTCTCGGCGGACGATTCGAGGAGCTTCGCGTTCTTGTGGGCTGGGATCGTGGTATAGTGAAGATGTCGGGGCAGGAATCTATTGCCTGTCAGCGCAAGTCATAGGAACGATTCAAATGCGGCGCACTTACGAAAGGAACTCTGCCAGCATGGGCCCAATACCAAGAAACTTTGTGTATGCAACTAGATGCTGTCGCTGAGGATTAGGCAACCAGCTGATGTGCTTCTCGCGCGATTCGGGAACAGCTGGGTAGAACATGCGATACTGGACGGTATGGATCTGATCAACGCCCTCGGGGGCAGCGCTGGGCGCTTCAAGTTCGGAAATAGGAATCTCGACATCGACGGTGCCGACCTTGTAGGGCCCTGTGTATTCAGGGAATGCAGGAATCGGGCTTAGGCGGGATAGGTAGGACAGTTTGGAGGCGTTCATGATGAGGGTTGATGCGACGGTGCGCAGAAATAAGTGCCGCGTGTGGTGTATCAATCGAGGATGAAGAGAATGAAGAAATAATAATCGTTATGTGAATTCAACAGCGATAGAAATTTTGTGCTTAGAAAGAGAAAAGACAGCGAAAGTCCGTCGGCGATTGGATTGCTCGTACAACGCAAATCAATCTAGTTGTGGCTGTATCTCTTTGGTGACGTTTACACGGACGGGACGCTATGACAAGGGTACAGCACTTCTTTCACATGCAAGAAAATGACCAAGCTATTCGCTGAAAGAGCCAGCAATTTCGACAACGGAAAAAAGGGGGAGAGCAAATAGCATAAATAATTAATTAAAAAGGAGTAAAAGAAAGGTTTCACGGCATCATCGTCAGCATCATAAAACAAGGGGCAAGTCACGCGACAAAAAACCTGCAAATCTTGGGAAGCATTGATCTATTCCCATTTGGTGACCGAATTGGCTGCAAGTGTCTTGTGCACAGTTACCAAGATCTTCTAGATTTTTTGTTTGGTACAGTAACTAAAAAAATAAAAAAAGACTGGTCGACGTCATGATAAGATGTCATAGCCACGTAGACGCCACGATCCCCCCAGGCCGAGGCAGAAAAAGCCGGAGATTCCGTATTTCTTGGCATTTCTATTCGAGAATTTTCGTGGGTTTTCTTGCAGCCATTAACGGGGTTGATCGTCAGGTCCGTCGGTCTCTCGGCCGAGTTTAAACGTCCGTGATAGCTTCAATGGTATCATTTGCAAACTCAATATGCAGATTCTGCTCTAGAACTTTCCCTCCCTCAGGCCATAGACGTCGTAACATCGTCAAACTCTCTCTGTTCTTCCGGTGATAACATGCAGTCCCTTTCGAATCATCTCCTTTGATCCTTTTCTCGAATGCCTTCCATGATGTCCATTTTGTCGTTCTCCTCTCCATGGTCTGCAGTCCTTACAGAAATCATGCCCACACTCAAAGTAATCCCATCGCCATGGCTTAACATCCTGCTTGCAAACATGACCCTCATTAGGTCCCTTTCCGCATCTGCAACAAATCCATCCTCTCATCATGCACTCTTTGTATGCACATCCGGCCTTTCCGCAGGGCCGTAGCGATCGAATAACGGTAAAGTCAACACTCCCGCATGAGCATTCTGAGCTGTTGGCAATTTCTTTTCTCGTTGTGCAGTCGATATATCGGGCTTTTTCTTCGTGCCCGCAGGCATAATGTATCCATTCGCAGGTGCACATTGTGTATCATTTCGCAGTTGGAGTTGAAGATGCAAAAGAACCCACCCACAACAGCGCGAGACAGAAAAGCAGCCCAGTCAGTGTTTGTAACCCGCGCAAATCTCCATTTAGTGACACAAAGATCTACGCGAATTCCTTGGATTTCGGCCGCGTCATTGTCCGTTTCTCGATCTTTGCATCACGCTCCATGTAAGTCTCCACAAACGTCCCGAACGACCACTTAAACTCCTCCTCAGCTTTTACCCTGAATCCGAACTTCTCGTATACCAGCTTTCCCTTGGGTGTAGCCTCAAGAAAGCATGGGAGACCATCTGTGTCTGCGTGCTCGATGCCCCAGCGGAGAAGTAAAGTGCCCGCGCCTTTGCGGTGCCAGGTCTCGTGCGTGCAGATGAGTTCAAGGTAATAATGAGGTCTATCGCCCATCAACTTGCGATGGCCTCTTGTCATAGCGCCAAAGAACTGGACGGCGAGATCACCATTTGCTGGCCATGCTTCGGCTGGTGGAGGATCCTGAATTGGGGCACCGGGGAGGGCCCATTTCGCTAGCGAGACCACCTTTTCGTCTTTTGAGTCTGGGGATGATTTGTGCGTAACGACGAGTAATTCACACAGAGGGTCTGCAATATCATCCGTGAAGCCCTTCTGAAAGAAACGGTTTGAGGCATCGATGTCGGACGTAAAGACACGGCTTCCGATAGAGGTGTCACCGAAGGCTGAGTAGTAGACCTGACACATGTCGGGGATGTCCTCTGGGACAGCAGGGCGCAGCTGAAGAGGCATCTTCGCAATAGTGAGTGATGCAGTGAGTGAGAGGGAAGATTGAGGATGATTCAGTCACAAAGTGGTGATACGATTCATAAATATTGTGACACTGCTGAGCCGTCGTCTAGCATTGAACCGCCATGGGACACCCCCACAAGCAAATCCCAAGCGGAAGGTCTAGCGAGGTACCCTTGTCCATATTGACGGGACAGTTGGAGATCAACTGTGCAGTGTGAAGGGGAAATGGCTATGTCGGAGTGTATGAAGAGTCTTGAACCTGGTGAAGATCATAAACGATGCCACTAAATGCAATTATTGGTGTTGAAAAGCCTCGTTGATGAGTTCGGTATAACTCACCTAACCCGCCGTCTTATGCCGAATTACCCCGTCCCCCGCGCCCTTCACATCAAAAGCAACACTAAAGTATTGACATGTAGGTATGACTCCTCTGTCTTGGCATATAAAGATCGTGAGGAATATTGCAATTGAGACAGACATAAACAAAGAATTACCAACATCATTAATATTGATCGACCATGTCCAACGACCTTGCCAAACAGCTCAAGGCTCTCCACAAGCCATCATCACCAGTTGTCTTCCCAAATATCTGGGACGTCGCTTCGTTCCAAACCGTTACATCACTCAACAATGGCACTTCTAAACCAGTCAAGGCTCTAGCGACGGCGTCTTGGGCCGTTGCGGCAACATACGGTATCCAAGATGAGGAGCTTACCCTCGAGCAAAACATGGAAGCGATTAGCAAGGTTGCACCACTCGCCAAAGCGGCTGGCATTCCGTTGTCTGCCGATTTGCAAGACGGATATGGGTCTCAGATTGAGTCTACTGTCAAGCGAGCCGTTGAGCTTGGTGTTGTCGGCGCCAACATCGAAGATGTGAGCTCTGAAACGGGCGAATTCTACCCCACTGACGAACAAGTGCAACGTCTTAAGACAGCTCTCAAGGCTGCCTCTGACGCAGGTTGTCCTGATTTCGTCGTCAATGCACGATGCGACACCTTCCACGTCGACACAGGCCTCTCAGAAGCTGAAGCAATGGAAGAAGCTATCAAACGCGGGAAAGCGTACCTTGAAGCTGGTGCTACAACAGTGTTTTACTGGGGCGGATCAGGACGGGGACTACGAGATGCATGGGTTGAGACCTTGGTGAAAGAGCTTGATGGAAGGGTTGCGGTCAAGCTGGCGCATAGAACCAAGGATGCGCTGTCAACTAAGGCATTGGGTGAGATTGGTGTTGCGAGGATTAGTGTTGGGCCAAGTCTGTTTCTCTTGGCGCAGGCTGCTATCAAAGAGGCTGCTGCGAGTATCCTCGATGGTGGAAATTTGTAATTACTCATTCACGGTAGTACAAAACAGTCTTTTTTGACGATATATCCGATTATTCGTTGGTGTAGCTTTGTTGCCTGCGATGATGTGAGGTTCACGTTGCTCAGCATTCGTGTCTCTGCAGATCTTTCATCATCCTCAAACAACACCTCTGATGACTCTTTCGGCCATCCAATCCCAGGCTCGGTTTCCTTCAGATGGAACTTTGGTTCGACGAGAGCCGACTATACCATTTACAATGGTTTTTCCAGTTTTGTTGCGGTGTTGGATGCCTACAGGCAGCCTAAGCCTTATGGGCCGGTGCCTGGATCTAGATCCATTGACGGGCTGTGCTGCGATCAGCATGGTCAGCAATTGCTGCAAATGGTCGCCGATGAAATCGTTCAGCCTATCAGAGGACCGTGAGCGTATTATACCTGCTGTTCACTATTGATTTCGCTGGCGTAGCTATTCACAGCTAGACTTGGTATTCCTTTTTGCGGGTCTGGGCAATGCCGTGTGAGTAATATGCCGTCGTGCCTACAGATGGAAGTCTTATCTCAGGGCGAATCGGTGTTGTATAAAAAGGAAGATAGAAGCTGGAGTAAAAGTTATCATCTCAAACTAATTCACACTTCCTCATTCTCATTCGCCAATCCATACTACAACCACACTTTATCCCTCGCCTAATATCCCATCAACAACTACACATACATCATGACTACCGACACTATGGACTCAGCCAAGAGCAGCGGCGACGAGTCTACCGTCATATTGACACCTGCAGACACAGAGCCCAAGGAAGAGACCACAGAAACCAAGACAGAACAAAAGACAGAAGACTCCAAAGCAGAAGATTCCAAGGCAGAAGAAACACCACAAGAAGATGAAGAGAAGAAGGAAAAGGTCATGGTCGGTCTCCTCACAGAAAGCAAAGATCTATACGCAAAGTTCGATAAGAACGGAGACCGATCATGGACAGACAAGTACCCCGATGATCTTGAGGAAGCGGCAGAGAATGAAGAGACACAAAAATATGCCGTCATCATCCGCAAGCGAAAGCCCAAGGAGGCTGACTCTAACAAGCCTCTCGACATTGACTCCCTCGTCATTCAATCTCCCTACCTCAAGCGGGTGCTCGGAAAGGTCTTTGAGGACTACCCAGGTATCGTCACTGATGTTTCGCGCCTCAAGTTCCATGCTCCCTTTGAGTGCTTTGTTCATCGATGGGGTCAATTCACTGCTGCGAAGGATGACCCTAACTATGATCAAATCACCCGCGAGCATGTGTCGCTGCTGCATAAGATCATGAGGGAAGAGTTGGGTGAGATTATCCAGCTGCGAGAGGATTACTTCAAGAACCGCGCCGTTGCATTTGAGCATGTTTGGACTCTCTTCCCTCCTGGTTGCACAGTTTGGGGTTCTGTTAAGGGAAGACCCGTTGCTGTTCGCTTCGACTCTGGATACCTCGCAAAGACACAGTGCGGTGGACTTGCCTACATGATGAACTGCAAGGGCATTGATTGGGATGGAAGAAGTATGGGGTGGTGTGATATTACCATGCAGATCAACGACTTCCCAGGCACTGCTCCCTTCTCCAGCCTTTCATGCTATCCTCTAGAGTACCACCCCAATCACGACGCAGCACGAAAGATGCTTCTTGATCGTGGACGCAAGTTTGAGAGCCTTGCGGGCTATCACTACAAGGCATACAGCGGCACTGCCATCTGGTGGGTCAATGCGAACAAGTCTCGTAAAGAGACTGTCAACTCACGCATTGTCATCGATGGGGCGAACTGGGAGAAGCAGAATCCTGACCATACCGTTTGGCTCAACTATCTGACCGGCGAAGGGCCTGTCGCCAGCAGTGACCGGGATAGTGATGCTGGCAATGATAACGACAACGATTGTTACAGTGATTGTTACAGCGACTCAGGTGTCAAGAAGCCTGACTTTGATGACGACCAGCGCGCTCCTCTCAGCGAAGAACAGCTCATCATGACAAGTCCTATGGTCCGCGGCTATGCTCTGAAGAACAAGCGATGGATGGAGTTCTTCATTGATGATGTTACAGAGGTCAAGTTCAACGAGAAAGCCTTCGACTCGCTTGTTCTGCCCACCGATCAAAAGGAACTTATTCTCGCTTTCGCTCAAAGCCAGGTCAAGTTCAAGAATGTCTTTGATGATATCATCTCTGGAAAGGGTAAGGGTATCATCATGCTCTTGTCTGGTGGTCCCGGTATTGGTAAGACACTGACTGCTGAGTCGGTGGCTGAGGAGATGAAGGTTCCCCTGTACATCATGAGCGCTGGTGATCTCGGCAGCGACGCTTATGACATCGAGGAGAACCTTCAGCGCATTCTCGAAATGGTGGCCAACTGGAACGCTGTCCTCCTTCTTGACGAGTGCGACGTCTTCCTCGAAGCTCGATCCGCACATGACATCGAGCGCAATCGCATTGTGTCAATCTTCCTCCGCATGCTCGAATACTACGAAGGCATCCTCTTCCTCACCACCAATCGCGTCAAGGACATGGATCAGGCCTTCCAAAGCCGAATCCATATGTCGCTGGAGTATCCTCCCCTCGACAACACCGCCCGAGAGTCTGTCTGGCGAGGTTTCTTGAGCCGTGCTATCAGTCTAGATGCAAAGATGGAGGGCGAGTCTGCGCATGAGATTGAGGAGGAAGAGATCAAGGCTCTGGCTGGTCTGGAGCTGAATGGTCGGCAGATCAAGAACGTCCTCAAGACGGCGAATCTTCTGGCTTGTCATAAGGGAGAGAAGTTGGCGTTTACTCATTTGAGGACAGTTTTGAGGGTGGAGGGTCATTCATTGTAAGGCGTTAGGTATTGAAGATTCAGTGGATATTATTGAAGAACCGTAAAGAAACATAACTCTTATTGCGCCATTGAAGCAACCATTGCCTGTCCGTAAGCCACCCGCCGTGACTAATTGTTGGAACCACGTCTCCTGCCTCCAACGAACAAACAACGCCCTCAGCTAGTCGATCAACTTATCCTTGACACCACTCCTACAATTGGTAGCAATTATTCGTTGAGTTTCGTGTGCCCCGGGCCATCATTTCTTTTCAATCGTTGCAGTTCTTCCACGCTTGCGCGTCCGAGGCTATGTCACAGAGATGTCTAGCGGTGATGTTCTTGTGTGTATAGGTCGGAGGTTCGGTTTCTTTTTGTATAAGAATGTGATTCATGGCGTTGTCTGCCAGGAGTGCGAAGGTTATGAGCCCGTTGACCGTATGTCCTACACTAATAGTGCAAGTAATAACGGCAAAGAACCTTGATTACCTACAAACAAAAGACTTCCCATACCCTTCCCAAGCCCGAAATATTGTGTTCCCGACAATTTAAAGCGATATTACCAAAGGGTTATAATAATACCTCCACCTACTCCTATAAGTACTCCTTCATATCTCTCCTCCACTCAACCCCATGGATCTCAGTCATGAACTCTTTAACCCACGTCTCAAAAGGCAGATGCTTCCAATTTAAGACGCCGTGAACTTCAGGGTCCCAATTCTGACGATCCGCATAACGGAGATCAAGGAATAGCATACGCACTATGCTTGAGAAAGCCTCAATGTCCTTTGAGGGTATGTTGCTGCCGTACTTCCTCACCAGACAGTAAGCCACAGGGTCCAGACCATCGAGAGATCGATTTTGCCTCGGATCTGCCATGAACCTCAGCATGTACTTCCTCGCGCTGGCGTTGGGGATAAAACAAACCCTATCTGCACACGCCTCGCCGTCGGGATGGTCGCGTTGGCAGATCTTGAACTCCATGTCCTTGGCGAGTATAGGACATGGGGGCTTACAGTCGTACTCTTGATCCGCATATCGATCGCTATCATCGGACCAGCTACAGTTGGGCGGCCGACTGAAGGCAGCGTAGTAGTGTTGAGCGGGCGATGGGTGAGGTGGAGAGATGGCATCTCTCTTCTTAGTGAGGAGGTTGTGAAGAGCGAGTTCGATGTCCTTGTAAATTTGGGTGCGACAGAATCTGGCTACTTCTTCTTTATTTGCCATCTTGAATGTACAAAGATTGAGGGTTTGTGTGGGACTTCGTGTTGGAGAATACTTAAAAGGTTTTGTAAGGTCTGATGAAATATGGGATTATTGCGAGAGTCTTTAAGGACGAGAGTGTCTCGAGAATGAGTGACTTTGTAAGAATGGATGGCTTTGATAAATACATGATTAGAAGAAAATTTCCTTTTTCTAGAGACTTTGATAAATTTTGGTTCTGGTAGGCTTCACATTGATGCAGAGTAACTTTAATATGTGAAGTTTGTTCTTTAAGAATCGCGAGGAATTACCGTTTTGCAATCTATAAAGTTACATCTAAATAAAGCATATTGGGAATTCCTTTGATTTAGAAAAGATATTTTTAGATATTGTTAATAATATAAGAAGTTTATTGCAGGTACTTAACCTGTGTATCTTTAGAGCTCTTTAACCTATTAAGTTCAATTCGGAAACATGCTACTCACTACCTATGATTGAATCAGGTTAATCTACTACTCGGAATTTACGATTGATAAAAGACAGAAATCTGCTCGGATGGTGCAGCTATCAGCTATCAGGATGAGGATTTCTTAAGTTACACTGGAGCATCAGTTGAGCCTCGTCATAACCTTTAACTTCAATCATGGAATTCACACAAAGCATGTAAATTAGAGCAAACATTCACTAATGTAGCCAGACATGTGGCTTCCCGTAACCTTAAAGTCACATAAAAAGAAAGGTTTAGGTGAAGTTGAAAGAACTCATGATATTTATTCATATAGAGGGTATTGCAAATCTGATGATAGTTGATACAATTGTTGACTCATCTATCGAGGCTGACAAACATGGTCTACCAACCACATTAGGCAATTCATAGCAATATATCGTGCTCAACCCCGCCTCGGCCCGCTATGAGCTGAACTGCCTAAGCATTATCAACTTCTTCATGTAGGGCGTGATAACGAAGGGCGCGCTTTGACATTAGCTCCTCTGCGATCATCATTCACTTTCCAATCTGGACAAAGTCAAGAACCAACCCTAAGATCCTACAGCTTATAAATTCGATACGGGATCATAGCTTACAAATCTAACTTCAAACTGTCTATAAACGCAGCCTTGACTTGCGAATATTGGGAGTCACAAGCTTCACTCAAATTATCAAAATGGCAGACTTTCAACCCAAGAGTATTCTCGTTTTCGGCGCTACCGGCAACATTGGGCGGTATATCACGAATGCTATCGCCAACGCCCAACCGGCATTGGAACATGTGGCCATCTTCACCTCAGAAGACACAGTGACCAGAAAACAAGAATTGATCAAAGAGCTCAAGTCCAAGGGCGTCAAGATTATCACAGGAGATGTCAATAATCCTGAAGATGTAAAAAGGGCTTATCAAGGCGTCGACACTGTCATCAGCGCTGTGGGACGCAATGTCATCGAGACACAGATTGAGCTCTTCAAACTTGCAGCAGAGTCTGGTTCAGTGAAGTGGTTTTTCCCTTCAGAATACGGTACGGATATCGAATACGGTCCTCAGAGCGCCAGTGAGAAGCCTCATCAGTTGAAACTTAAGGTACGAAAGTACATTCGAGAGAACGCCAATGGCTTGAAATATACCTTTGTCGTTACTGGACCATATATCGATATGTACTTTACCCTGTCGCCCGACGTTATTGAGGCCGGAGGATTTGATCATAAGAACAAGAAGGCCGTTTTAATTGATAATGGGGAGGGCAAGATTGGTTTCACAACTATGCCTGAGTAAGTTTGATTATGATCACTCTTCAAGGCTTTCTAGAGCTCTGGCTAATGTTCGGTAGTGTTGGAAAGGCTGTAGTCGCTGCTCTTCATCATCCCGCAGAGTCTTTCAACCGCGCTCTCATCGTCCAATCCTTCGTTGTCAACTCTAAGCAGATTCTGAAGGAGCTTGAGAAGCAGACTGGAGGGGTACCGTGGGAAGTTTCAGGCTACACTCTTGATGAGTTGAGGGAAGCCGAGAAGAAGGGCTGGGCAGCTGGAAACCCCAAGGCTGTTTCATATACACTTCGACGAATTTGGTCAGAGGGTGGCACGCTTTACGAAAAGACGGATAACGAGAGAATTGGACTCAAGCGGGAAGATCTAGAAACTCTAGAGGATGCTGTTAAGAGGGAACTTACGACTGGATACTGATCAAACCCTGGTAGGGATCTCAAACGTACATATTTTCATTACAAACACTGAGATTGCCGAGCTCTTTTGCATCTGAAGTCCATAATAAAAATAGTTCAGTCTCATCTATGAGTCAAGTCTTGGGAAATGCAAAAATAAAACCCTCGCTGGAATACAAAATCCCTTTAACCGAGACGTCGAACAACTTGTATTCACTTAAATTGGCGGCTCTACTCATAATCACGTTCTTCATCTCTCAGATGTCCATTCAATGTCGCATCAGACCCCAATCTAAGGCCACCAAAGCCAGTTGATCTCCATGTCAGCAAAGGGGTTGCGAGGAAACCAGTCAGGAAGATATTCGCCCCATCCCCAGTAGTTTCCAGCCCCCATAGGATGATCGGCACACATTCGAATATTCATGACATTAACATCGGGAGGAAGGTCATTAGGGTCCCATTCCATGGGTCCAAGGCGACCGCATTTCTCCTTGGCCATGGGCCATTGATCGGCTATAGCTACGGTAGCGAGACCAGCCGCGAGAAGGACTTGGGGCTTCATATTGGTTCTAAAGAGAGACATCAGCCAAAAAATCAGAAAATATGTTAAAATGCTTACGTCTTGTGATCTAAGTGGTTTTGTTGATATGGTGGTGGGAATTATGGGTAATGAAGAAATAAGGTTAAAATAGAGGGTGAGACTCAGCACGAGAAATGAAAAAAGCTCGGGTATATAGCCTGTCACCTTGCCTATTCCGAAACGTGGCGCTCGTTTAAATGGCTTGGATGCCTAAAAGGAATGGCTGTGCTGACGCCAAGCTAAGGAGAGGCACAGCTTCGTGTCTGGAGATGAGCTGACACAAGACAATATGAAGGATCATTATGCTGAATCCAATGGGCTCAGGGACTCGCTTGTAGCAGTCAGATAAGCTAATCGTATCAACACAATCGCTTCTTTTTGGCCTATCATTCTTGACTCTGGCGTATGCAGGCCGCTAATTTCGTCTTGCTCCACCTGACAGCTTCGGAGCATGTGGCCTGGAGCAAGATGCAGGAAGACTGTGGTATTCCGAAGTGGGTGTGTTCATTGAGCATCACTATCAAATCTCATGGAATTGGCCAGATTGTAGATTGTATTGTCCACAAAGCTTGAAAAGAGAAAGGTTCAGCAGGACACGAGTCATCGTGTGACTGACGACAAGGATTATCTGCTGCGCCTCGAATCCTTCAGTCTGTCGATTATCCCCATGACTGGCTGAGTTACTTCATCAAATCCCTGCAAACCGTCAAGTTACAGATCGATCTATTGGTCATAGTGGATGTCTTTGTCGCGGTAGCCAGTGACGGCTTTAGGTTGATATTGCACCAACAGCCAAGCATTTAACAACAACCTCTTGAATGTCACATAGGGCTGAAGAGCACGACAGGGGTAATGAGTGAAGACTATCTGGCATCTTGATAAAGTCGGGGGTTTCCTTTTTCTGTCAAGTTTGTACGAGTAGATGACCCGACACATGAAGCTCATAGCAACGTGTCCAGACTTACCAGAGGCTACTCGGGAAACTAACTCATGCACAAGATCGCCCTTATGGTAAGAATTCCAGGCCGTCGTGGGAAAATTGTAACTGCTAGTATTTATATCTAGTGACTAACCAAAATCAAATCAGGTTTATAGTTCGTGCTAACTACATGGCTTCTTTCCACGAGCAAAAAACAATTGCTGCTCACCACCAATCTCTCTTGGTACTTGAGACGGCGCCGAGGCCAATTTCCACGCCCACTCTTCAAGTCCAGCGTTATCATACGAGCCTTTTACTTCATTCTCTTGAAATCCCATTCTACTAATCGTTCCTAGCGTTTGATTTCCTGCCTGAGCACTGCTGCCCACCGAGCTGGCAACCCAGTCAACGATAAGTAAAATTCCTCCTGGTCTCAGCCGTTTTGAGAGCTGTAATATCATGTTATCCGGGTCTTCGATATGATGAAGAGCCATACACATGACTACGACGTCAAAATCAAAGAATCCTGGCGTGTCGATCTCGGAAGACGGTGTCAGCTCGGGATCGATAAGATCGGCCTGAATAGCTCGCATTTTTGTCGAGGTGTAGCCTGATTTCAATGCCATTTGGTTGTACTGTTCTACCATTCCTGATGCTATGTCCATGCCTCTCACTGTAGACATGAATGGGGCGAGCGCCTGATAAAAATCAGTATAGAGTTAACAGCTACCGTCGTTGGATCTTACCCGAGACGCGACACCATCACCGCAGGCGTAATCTAACAGTTTTGTCGGTCTTGAAGATGGTGGCTTGATACCAATCCAGTCTATGTTCGCGCGTAGCTCTTTTGATATTTGATTGCACAGTTCAATGATCCAAGGCCATCGAAATAGCGCTAGGGGAGCATTACTGGCACAAGTTAGTCCTTGTGATAGTCATAGCAAGGAAAGGGTCATACTTGTAATGAGCTTTGTTCTGTTCCCCCATTGACCTCGGGACTTCGTGAGAGGGGCCATGGTGATGATGATGAGTATGGTACTGCAGGTGGTGGTGATGGTGGTGGCAATGGGGTATATCCTCCACGGGTTCCTGCTCCATTCTGACAATAGGTCCAATTATGGAATTGCTGATATATATAGTGTACTCAATCCAAGTTTCACGAAGTTCAAAATAGTTGAAGACGAGACTTTGCGAGCAAAAAGCTTAGTACTTAGGTATCTTGGCTTAGCGACACCAACAGGGTTGGTAGATGAGAACCCTGATGGGCCCTTACATTAGTCTGTCAAAACACGCGACAGATGAGTACATATCACAGGGAGAGCTTCAGGATATGTCCCTGTCTCAAATTGACTGATTATTGGTGCTTTTATTGTCTTGAAAGGTCAGATTGTCATGACTTGACTAGGTATCCTGTTTATTGCCACGGGTTAACCAACTTCATTGCTTGGACGGAACACAATGTTAGATAATTAACGACGATTGTTTCAACTCAACTATTGGTGGCATAGTTTTTGATGTTGCTGAAACATCCTTTGAAGAGTTCGTTGGCTCCAAGTAAGTTATCATCAGTTTGCCTTCAATCATTTCATGTTCCCCTTCACCTTTTAATCGTCAAAGATCCGTCGATATCTGGAACTCAAGATATAATTTGATGGTACGGAGGAGCTATCGGAATGAGACAGGAATTACACTTATGTAGTCGACTGTATACTGACTGCTCTTCTCCCTAGGAAAGGCTATCGAAGCTTGTTGCGGAAGTCCTACGTAAACAGAACAATCGATCCAGTCTTCCCGTTGCTACAATATCAAATATGGAGTGCTCCAGGGTATCCAATCAAGACATGGATAAAGGCTACCTACAGGGGTATGATAAGCTCCAACTGCTTATCAGACTTACTACCCCAATCTTCCCAAAATGATTATTTTCTACCCCAACAGCTATCCCGCAATCATGACTAACTTCTCCAATGTTACATGGGGTTCAGCGACCAGCAACGTCATATTGTAACAAGACAACTGAACGGGGGGAGGTATCACGTGTATTGGAGAGATAATGAACACAAATTCCTCATCGAATCATGACTTGAGCACGAGTGTTGACCTATCTCGAAGTCGAATCATCTTTCATTCTGTCACAAATCCTGCATCATGACTGGCTTAGCGCAAAGATATGAGATCAATGCTGACATGGGAGAAGGCTTCGGCCGATGGAAAATGGTAAGATCTATCAAAGACAGTGTTTGTTACCAGTTACTAACAAAGTTGTAATAGGGTCCAGACGAAGAACTTATGCCTCTCATAGATGCAGCAAATATTGCATGTGGTTTCCACGCTGGTGATCCGTCCATCATGCTCAAGACAATTCGTCTCTGCAAGCAACATGGCGTCAAAGCTGGTGCGCATCCCGGCTTACAAGACCTCTTTGGCTTTGGACGCCGAAAAATGGAAATTGACCCCAAGGACATGTATGCAATGGTCTTGTATCAAGTCGGAGCCCTAAAGGCCATGTTGGACGCCGAAGGTGTTGAGCTTTCTCACATAAAACCTCACGGAGAACTCTTCTTCTACATGCAAAGAGACAAGGGCATAATGAGAGCTGTACTAGAAGCTTGTGCAACTTTCAAAGTTCCTGTATACGCCTGCCAGAACCCGGAACAAGAGGCCATGTGTAATGAGATGGGCGTTCCGTTCCAAGGAGAGGTCTATGTTGATATCGACTACTCACCAGAAGGAAGGCTTGTTCCTTTTGCGCAATCCCATCCTGTAACACCGGATTTATGTCATGAACGGGCGTTTGGTGCGGCTATGAAGGATACAGGGAAGGACATTAATGGCGATGCATTCAACTTTGGATTCAAGGGGAAGCCGTTCAGCATATGTCTGCATTCTGATTCGCCGACTGTGTTGGAAAATGCGAAGCTGGTTCGACAGGCAGTGGATGAAGCGAACCGAAAGAAGTTTTCTTCACAGAAAACCAATGGCCATAGGTTGTAGATATTATCCTAACAGGATGAATACAGAAGGAAACCTGGTTCTCATAGAAATTGAAAGCTAGGTAACAGACTGATTTGCATGATTTTGAAAACCTGATAACTTTAAATATTCACTCTGAAAATGCTTACATTCTATAATCGTGATTTGAACCTTTAACTATGCCCAAGCAGCAGATCGGCAGACGAGACGTACCGACAACATGGCTGCCTGACACACCACCCAGTGAGAACTTGACTCGTTCTTCGCTAAGAATGTTCATAAGATGGCCAGAAGTCCAGACCACTCAATTTGCCCTCAAAGAATGCCGGTCCTGGCCACACATGACGAGCTATCAATGCGGGGATAGTAGCTTAGCTCCTAGGCCCCTGTCCCTCATATCAAGGGTCGCGCGATAAGAGTCGAAAGGTTGGGGTAGAAATAGGTTGTCTAGATTGCCTATCGCAAGCCACTTCGTCTAGTACGTGATAATAGGGTAGTATAAATCATATAGATGTCTCGATGATCTGCATGGCTGTGGTGGTTTAAAACAAGGTGCAGTCTTTAAGTACTTTTCTTCTCAAAATCCACAGAATTCTCATTGCTGTCCCTTTGTCTTGTTGATATTTATTTCGTGATCAAATACCAGTGCAATGACTTCTGGAGTCGCCATTCCTGGAACCGTCCAGCTCGTTGATGTCCAAGGCATCTTCAACGTGAAGCATGGCCAACAATCACGCGACATCGTCCTCGTTCCGCAGCCCACTGATGACCCCGATGATCCTCTTCGTTGGAGTATCCCCCGAAAGACAAGGAATATCATCTGCGCCATGGTATGGTGCTTCTTCGTGGCTGCTATGATTTCTGGCCTGTCACCAGCATACATCTTGATCGAGGAAGACACGGGTATTTCGATCGCTGATCTGAGTACTGGCAATGGCATTCTATTCCTATTCCTCGGCTGGGGAACGATGATTACTCAATGCGTTGCTCTTACATATGGCCGACGCCTCACTCTTATTGTTTCTGTCATTCTCACCACTGGAATCACTCTTTGGACTGCGTTCATCAAGTCAAGAGGAGAGTTCTTCACCAACCGAGTTCTCCTTGGTATCTGTGCTTCGCCCCAAGAGACTCTCATCGAGGTCATTATTGGAGACATCTTCTTCGCCCATGACCGAGGCTTCTACATGGGTGCCTATAGCTGGACTCTATGGTGCGGCGCGTTCCTTGCACCCGTCGCATCTGGCTATGTTGCCCAGGAGCTCGGCTGGCGATGGATCCAGTATATCCTCGCCATAATCGGAGGAAGCGTTGCCGTCATCACCTTCTTCCTGTTTGAGGAGACCATGTTCTACCGCCATCACGACGTCGGAACCCTGTCTGATGCAGCTGCGCTCGACCCAGCTACCATCAAAGCCTCTGCGACAGTCGGAAAAGACATCGAGACTCCGTCAGAGATGCAAGACCCTTCAGTCCAAGATGAGAAGTCTACATCAAAATCTATGGAGGCAACAGCGTATACAACAGGTGAGAGCGAAAAGACCTATATGGGGAAGCTCAAGGTCTGGGGCTATCACGACTCGCGACAGCCTAGCACCTTCAAGCTCTTCTTCCTCCCCATTCGTCTGCTCTTTTCGTTCCCCGGTATCGGCTTTGGTGGTCTTCTTGTTGGTGGAATCCTTGCCTGGTACAACGTCGTTGGAGGCTCTCTAGCTCTGATCCTGGGGAATCCTCCTTACAACTTTAGCGCCAACAACATTGGACTCACGTACCTTGCTTCTGTTGTTGGCGTCACTATCGGGTGCTTCCTTTCGGGTTGGATGTCAGATTCCCTAGCCTTGTTCCTTGCCCGTCGAAATGGAGGTGTTATGGAACCCGAGCAGCGTCTCTGGACTTGTCTTGTCGCGCTTGTCATGCATCCGGCAGGCTGTCTATTGTATGGCGTTGGCGCTTCGTATCATATCCACTGGTTTGGAGTTGTCTTTGGCCTCGGGTTGATCTGCGTAACTCTTCCCATGGGCTCCAATCTCGCCTTCACTTATATCCTTGACACTTACAAGGAGGTCGCCGGCGAAGGTCTTGTATCGACCATCTTGATTCGCAACATGATGGGTATGTACACACTTCAATCACCATATCTTCGCTACTAACACTATTCAGGTTTCGCATTTGGGTACGCCGTGGTTCCAATGATTGAGAACCTTGGACTTCGCAATGCCTTCATCCTCATTGCCGTGCTGGGAGAGGCTGTCTGGTGCACTGCGATCATGATGATATATGTTGGCAAGCCTCTGAGAAGATGGACCGCGCATTCTTATTGGAATCTCATTGAGCATTACGGCGCGACTGCTCATTGATCTTGTGTCTCTCAGGTACTAAGCTTCAATGGTGGCAAAGCAGAGCGTCAATGTCGTCCTGCCAAGTAGTCTCTTTCTTCTAGCTAGTTTGAATCAAATGATGGCATTTTTAATTGAGCAGCGTCACATCCTGATCGCATTTGTTAACCTTGAAGCTTGATACGTACCAACGATTCTCAAAGTCCCATGTAAATACTGGCATGATACCCTCTGTTTGCTTTCCAATACTTACTTAATTATGGAGATACGGGTTTCAGCATCTCTCAGCTCGAAAACATTAGCCTGCTACCAAATGTTTCTGTAATAGCCTCTATAGATCATCGCAGCACTTGTACATCCGTATCCCTTTTGGTCTCGATGAGCTCACTGACATGGGAATCATGTTACACTTTCCAATTTCTACCCCAATGGCTTGCCGTAATAAGAACAAAAATCCCGTGTGCCCGAATTCTTACCTCTTTTGATCACCCCGCGTTGGGGTAGATAAGCTATCGAGATAGTGCTTCTTGACCTGGAGGTGGAGAGGCTATCCCCAGTTTTGATAACACCTCCAATCTGCCGCTCTTCAACTCATACGTTTATCCCATGGTTTTGATCAATTCATAATAAGTCCAATTTTTCGGACATTTACCCAAAAACTACCTTTCTTCTCACATCTGTCTTATCGTATCTTGTTCCTTTACTGAACCCTCCAATTCGCCTCCGCCGCAGTCATGGGTTCACTTGACTTACACCCACTACAACACATTAACAAGGTGTTAATAGCGAATCGCGGCGAGATTGCTGTTCGCTGCATAAATGCCTGCAGGAAACTTGGACTTAATACTGTTTCAGTTTTCACCAATGCAGATGCAACTTCTTTGCATGTGAAGTTGGCAGACGAAGCAATCCTTTTGCCGGGCGAGGATGGCTCGGCTTATACAGATGGGTAAGCAGAGAGGATTCACCTTATCAACTGACAGCATCTAATTATCAATGGATTATAGGGATGCCATATTGGACATCTGCAAGCGTACAGGTGCAAATGTTGTATTTCCCGGATATGGCTTTCTCAGTGAAAACGCAGAGTTCGCTGACACGATTTCATCTGCTGGCATCGTTTTTGCTGGCCCCTCCACAGCTTCAATAAGAGCCATGGGCCTAAAACACGAGGCCAGAGGTATTGCGCAATCGGCCAATGTTCCAATCATCCCTGGCACTCAACTATTAGCGTCTGCTGAAGAAGCTACCAAAGCGGCGACAGAATTGGGCTTCCCGGTCATGCTGAAGGCCACTGGAGGCGGCGGTGGCATGGGCCTTCAGATCTGTAATTCAGCAGATGAGATTGCTAAGGCGTTTGCGATGGTCGAAAGTCGCGCTGGTACACTCTTCAAGAACAAGGGAGTATTCTTGGAGAAGTACTACCCTCGTTCTCGCCATATCGAAGTCCAAGTGGCAGGCAACGGTGAGATTGTTGTCGCTTTTGGAGAACGCGAGTGCTCGCTCCAAAGACGCCATCAGAAAGTAGTCGAGGAGTCTCCGAGCCCATTCTTGGAACGCCACGCAGGACTACGCGAAAGAATGCTCGATGCGGCCATCAATTATGCACTCCAGCTGAAGTACAAGAGCGTTGGTACAGTCGAGTTTCTTGTTGACGACGACACTGCGCAGTTCTTC
This sequence comes from Fusarium subglutinans, assembly GCF_013396075.1. Lineage (NCBI taxonomy): Eukaryota > Fungi > Ascomycota > Sordariomycetes > Hypocreales > Nectriaceae > Fusarium > Fusarium subglutinans. Next base: position 132,325 of record NW_023502114.1, on the reverse strand, counting down.
TTTCTCGAGATGAACACTCGATTACAAGTGGAGCATGGTATCTCTGAGCTGTGCTACGGAGTTGACCTGGTCGAGTTGATGTTAAGACAAGCAGATTATGAACTTCAAGGCCAACTTGGCATCCCTTCTGAGACTCTCAAGGGCCTTGGCAGACCGCAGCCCCTTGGTTCAGCGATCGAAGTTCGTGTTTATGCCGAGATACCGCTCTGCAACTTCGCACCCAGTCCTGGTGTTCTCCAACACGTCCACTGGCCACAGGGCCATGGTGTGAGAGTTGATACTTGGGTCCAAAGCGGCCAGAGAATCACTTCTCTTTACGATCCATTAATCGGTAAGGTTATGGTACATAGCCCCGACGGTCGAGAAGCTGCGCGACGCAAGATGCTCGCAGCACTGGCGGATACAAAACTTCAGGGAACACAGTCCAACCTTGAGTACCTCTCTGCAATTCTCGATTCTGAGCTATTCGCAAGCGGGAACACCCTGACCAATTCGCTATCGACTTTCGAGTTTAAGAGTTGCTCCATGCAAGTCCTTGAGCCTGGTGTATCCACCACCATCCAAGATTATCCAGGACGCGTCTCTGTTGGACACGGCGTGCCCCCAGGAGGACCCATGGATGATCTTAGTGCTCGGATAGCAAACATTTTGGTCGGCAACGATGAAGGAGTTGAGTTATTGGAGGTGACCCTATCTGGTCCCAAGTTGCTGTTTCATGAGGCTGCGATTGTCAGCGTTTGTGGTGCCGAGCTTCCCATTGCGGTCGATGGTAGCCCACAGCCGCTATGGTCCAGACTTGTGGTCAAACAAGGCCAGACTTTGAGTCTAGGTAAAGTCACTGGAAGTGGTGCGCGAGCATACCTCGCTGTTAGAGGTGGCTTTCCCGACGTCCCAGCGTTCCTCGGGTCCAAGTCAACCGCCCCAGAGCTTGGGTTCGGTGGCTACCAAGGTCGAAAACTCCAGACACACGATATCCTCGCCTTAAGCCCTGATTCCAAGGTGCAAGCAGCTGAAGCGACAACGTTCACCCTTCCATCCTATCACGTACCCAAATTCGGAAGTACCACTATCTGCTGTATCGATGGGCCGTACGGCTCTGATGATATCCTCACAGAAGAGGGATCGAAAACGTTGTATGAAGGGGAATGGAGTGTCAGCCATAACAGCGGCCGAAGTGGCATACGCTTGCAAGGTCCGCGATTGAAGTGGGCTCGAACATCTGGAGGAGGTGGAGGATCACACCCGTCTAATGTGTTCGAGTACGGGTATCCCAATGGTGGCGTCAACTTCACTGGAGAGTCTCCCATCATATTTGCTAATGACCGACCTGATCTCGGTGGCTTTGTCTGCCCAACGACGATCTGCTCTGGGGAAATGTGGAAGCTCGGTCAACTCAAGCCGGGCGACACCGTTCGGCTGCAGTCAGTGTCATACGAGGATGCTCTGAAGATCACTCATGAGAAAAAAGCCTATCTCGAAGCTTTGACAGCCTTCGCTAATGGAAAATCTGGGGATGTAAGTGCTCTCCAAACGACCGTCGCCGCGAAGGCCCCATCCTCTATCCTCCATCAGTCACCCGCAAGGGGCGCACATCCCCAGGTAATATATCGTCAGGGAGGTGATACCAGCATAATCGTTCAGTATGGTCACCAGACTTCGGACTTGCGAAACACAGTCTGCGTCCAACTGCTCACTCAACAGCTGGCAGCAGCAAAACTGCCCAGTGTGCGAGGCGATCCTAACATTGCCACCCTCACTGTGCGCTTTGATCCAGCCCATATAGATCGTTCTGAGCTTCTCCATCACCTTCTGACCTTTGATACGAGCATTGACGATACTAGCGGGGTGAAGATCCCTGCTCGACAAATAAGACTGCCTGTCTGCCTCGACCACTCTTCACTCGAGGAGTCGGCGCAGCGGTATATGGAAAGTATCAGACCGACAGCTGCATATCTCCCAGACAATGTCGAATATCTTCGCAAGAACAATGCTCTTGCGACGCGCCGAGACGTGTTGGACTCTCTTCTCAAAACCCCATGGTTGACTGTTGCCGTTGGTTTCTTCGTCGGAACACCGATCCTATTCCCTCTCGACCCATGGCGGGTGTTGACAGGTCAGAAATATAATCCCAGTAGAGGCTATACGCCTAGTGGCTCGGTAGGATTGGGAGGGTCAACAGTCGCCATATATCCTGTTGCTGCACCCGGAGGATACCAACTTATGGGCCGAACACTTGGTGGCTGGGATTCAACAGGTAACCGGCCTGGCTTCTCTCCCAAGAAGCCTTGGCTATTCAACCACCTGGATCTAGTCAGTTTCTATGAGGTGACTGAACAAGAATATGACAAGATGGAGCGAGATTTCGAGGCTGGTCAGTATACTTTTGACATTAGCGAAACATCCATCGATATGGACCAGTACATCGCCAAATTTGATTCAGCAGAGAAGGATCCGGAGTACCAAGCATGGCGAGAGCGCCAATCAAAGGCAGCTGACGAGCTTGCTGCACTGGAGCAGAGGCTGTTCGATGAATGGACCATCTCAAAACAATCTAGTGGTGGTGCAGATGACGATGGCGAGATTGACTCGGACGAGGTTGCTGTTATTGAGTCACCTGTAAATGCGAATGTCTGGAAGGTCCTCGTCAAGCCTGGTGATATCCTGGAGGCAGGACAGACTGTAGCGGTTCTTGAAGCTATGAAGATGGAGATCAACTTGGTTGTTGGCGAAGACCAGGTCGGCGCTGAAGTAGTCAAGGTTGCTCAACCACCGGGAAGTGTTGTAAGCCCGGGAACGATCGTTATAAAGGCCCGGAGAAGATAAAAGTAGATCATAGTGTACACTAAATTGAGGAAGCAATTAGTTAGAAAAGTCGCTTAATGCAAAGAGGTTGAGTAATCGAGAGATTAAACTTTGGCTAAGGTGCCTTTATCTGGATAATGGGGAATAGTGCTGCGAGGTCACTGTATGTCACTGGATTTTAGCGGTCGTAGTTACCGGTTTAGCGGTGATACCGTCACGTGGCTCCACTCGACCGGGCCGGTCTCAAGGGCCCTGAGACCAACCCCAGTTCTTTTGTCAGTTATTGACTACGCTCCACGAACACTCCCTGTCTGGCCTGCTTGGTATGAAGATCTTGAAGCTGACCAATGTTGATGCCCCTCCCCCTCAGACTTATCTCACGTCGCCACTTCTGTATTCAACGATGCAGTCCACTATACAGCACCGATGATATCACGGAGTACACGTCCCACTTTACACCATGAAAGGCAGACCTCGGCTTCCTGTGCCTCTCTGCAGGTTCTGCAATAAGGAGTTCAAGAGACAAGAACATCTCGAAAGGCACATTCGTACACGTAAGTCACTATACTGGATGCTGCTGTTGGATTGAGGCTAATCACTCTACAAGATACGCGTGAAAGACCATATGGGTGTCCATGCGGCCGAACGTTTACAAGACAGTGAGACGTCAAGATCCGCCTATCTGGGGACAGTACTGATCATACTTTTAGAGATCTACTGAATCGTCATCGCCGACTTTCTCAGTGCTCTGTCAACGGCCCAGGGAAACAAGCAGAATCAAATCTGGCTATATCCCCCGACGGGGCTGTGACAACTTCACCCTCTATCTCACAAGCTAGCGATGAAAACAACCATCACAGCAACCAGCTACCGTCTCAAGGAAACCCCTCTAATTTAGTGCCTATGGCAATCTCTCCCCAAACCATGTCTTCCCAACAAGATATGATGAGCCGATTTTCAATTCATGAGCGGCCACTAGTTTACCAAGAGCAGACACCAAGCCATATCCTTGAGCCACCGAAAGATCCCATACACAGCAGCAATGTAACCCCGGCGGGCGCTTTGGATAATCTTGACTTTATGCAATTCGAGTCGTTCAACGCAGATATGTTTCCTGATGAGATGGACATGATCAATAGCTATCTCGGGGAGGTTCTTCCCCCTGAAGACTCGCATCAAGGATTCACACCGGATACAGCAAACTTTTTTACTCAGTCTTTTATTCCCGACCCAGTTCTTGCGCCTGCTCCATCGAGCCAGTTACAGTTAGAGGCACCTGGTCGTATAGAAGTGAGCAGCACGTCAACGTCGACTCTACCTTTTTGCCAGAAACGACAAACCCAAACAGCTCCAGTTCGAAACAAGGTTGACAGGTTGTTGGATACTACAGAAGACATTGTAGCAACAAATCCCTGGGCTGTATCGGCTGCTGCTCATGAAAGGCTTTCCATAGAGTTCTCGAAGCACAGGTCAGATATACCCCAATCATTTACACTTCCTAGCAGACATGCGTTATCTCGATATATCGCAAGCTGGATACGAGGTTACCATCCACATTTACCATTCGTCCACCTTCCGACTACCAATCTGGAATCCATGTCACCTGTGCTTCTCTTGACACTGGCAGCTACAGGATCATTCTATGGATTTGAGCACCCTCAGGGGTACGCCATGTATTTCGTGGCCAAAGCTATGATCAACCATGAGCTAGAGGACAGACGCCGTGCATCAAATCGCCATATTCTCAACGGCTTCCCCCGTTTTGCAGCTCTCCCTACAAGCTCTACAGAAGTCTACGATCCACCAACAAATCACCCTGCGGTTTTATCCAAATTCGATATTGAACTGTTGCAATCCTTGTTGATTGCCGTGATGACTATGTCGTGGCTAGATGGACCACTTGCAGAAGAGGCACTCGCTATGAGTAGCCAGTTAACTACTCTGACCCGCGACATCCTGAAACGTCTACCAGAGGAAAATGCTGATGATACATGGGAGAATTGGGGCCGCGATGAAGAGAGACGACGCACCCTTCTCTCGGCATATTTCACATTGAATATTCAAACCATCTGCTTCAACGTGCCGCCTCAAATGACAGCTACAGAGTTTAGCTTCGAACTTCCTTGCTCCGAAGTTGAATTCAACGCGCCGGACTCGGAAACATGGAATCGTGTAAGACGAAAGGTCGACCCACGCAAGCTCAACTTTCGGTCATGCTTTAAACAATTGCTATCTGGAGAACCACTATCCAAGGAGGTCTCGGCAACAGAGTTTGGCAATTATATGCTTATTCAGAGTTTGCTGATACAGATCTACTTTGAGCGCCAAGTATCGTCTGCCCTGTTATCTCCATCGCCAAGTCTGTCAGAGAGTACCATTGCGACTTATGCTGCTGCACTCGGCGCGTGGCAATCTTGCTGGGACTCTGCTATCGAATCTGCCCCCGATCCCTCCTCTAGGAATTCGCCTCTACCTTTCAACTCGACTGCGATGCTCCGACTGGCTCATATTCATCTTGGATTTGGCCTCTACAGTCAATGCGAGTTGCTATCTCGAGATCCTATCGTCAAAGCTCAAGTATTCGAGTCGTATCAGAATCCATTGCCCTTGCGTGCCCCACATCTTGATCAAGCTGTTCTTCATGCTATCTACGCTTTGAGGATACCTGTGAGAGTCGGCATTGCATTCGTGGCGCGTGGCCGTACGGGTCATTGGAGTGTCCAGCATGCTATCAGTCACTTTGGATGCGCCCTTCTACTTACCCACTGGCTTGAAAACATTTATCAGCTGGTTCTATCGGATGGTGCGTCAGCTCTCAGAGAGGAGGAAAAGCGCCTGCTTTCTATGGTCGACCGTCTAGTCGAAGAAACTCATCTAGAGGCTTCGCTAGGTCCCAAATCCGATTTTCCTGGCAGGATAAGACGTTTGGCTATTGCAGCAGTGAAGCTTTGGGCAGAAACTTGTAAAGGCATACAAGTCTACGAGATCGTCCATGTCGTTGGAGAAACACTCTCGCTAGTGGCAGAATCACTAGAGAAGCAGATCTAGGTTTTGAACCAGAAGAGCCCGGGCTTAGTTGTCTGTAGATGCGTGTGTAATTCCAATAGCGTGAAAAGGTTAGGGCTTCAAGGTTTTATTCTCTAATGGGAGTGTTCCAGCCGGAGTTTGAGCCAACAGTCCCCAGAGCTACATCATAGACTATCGCGGAGAACTTTGAATGTGTTATAATATCATTGAGTACTAGAAAACCTCCTTGGTGTTCAAATATTTCACAGTTACAAGCACTGCGTTACATGGCAGAATAGCCTGCACTGAACAAATAAGTTAGAGTTAAACTCCGCTATTGTTCGGATTCTTATGTCTTTGTTCGAGAGATCCGATGTTATTACATTTCTTCATGAAAGAACACTTGCTCGCATGTTGATCCTGGACAACTGGTGCGTTCTGTTAGCCGGGCAAGTACATTTCAAAAACCATATATAATGCACTCCCTAACCCGTTACTATCATTCAGTCCCAGTAACAAATCCATCCAGTATTCTCGATCGCCCTTCACCTACACCTCCTGGTCCACCAATTACAGCAACCACACCAAGAGACAAATCCCAAAACAAGTCATACGGAAAGTCTTGCTAAGTTCACTGTGTTGATTTAAGCTCTCAGCCACAAGTCTCAGCGGCAGAACTACCATCTTGAAAGACTCGGTCAAAAACAGTTTAGCATGTGCCGCATTCTTAGACTCCAGTATTCTTGCTCTAGCAATGGCGAACCCCATTACATGGAAAATGCCCAGGGTGCATTACTCCCTTGCAATGACAGACACGGCTGTTTAATAGAGGATACGTTAGCACTGAAGCCAGGATCTGACACGAGTCCACCAGGTTCCCCTATCGAAAGGGAGTACGCTATTGTGAAGGTTGGAGGTGATTGCGAGAAATGCGCCAATAAAAAGGCCAGGAAGATTGAGGAGGATGATAAGGTCTTTGTTGAAATGACTTCTGTAGTTGGCAGAACGGAAAGAGATTTACACGGCATGATGAGGCGTTGTGGCGAGATTTATGCCAGCGACAGGAGGCGAAGGTTGAATAATGTCAGACGCGATTCACGCGAATATCGCCCCAACGATACCTGTTCTTCAGGGTCCTGCCAGGATCAGGTTCATGTTTCTCGCGCTGGTCTGAAGGGATTGTTCTGTAGGAGGCATACTTGCTCTGCCCAGGAGTTTGATTGTTTCTCAGATGTTTCTACTACAAGGAATGGTCCCCAATACTCCATATACTGCCCTCGACATACTTGCAGTAGAAGTGGATGTGGACTTCAGATCATGAATGAGGTTGCTCCTCTCTGCAAGAGGCATCACGATGAGCTTGAATTGTCTATTTCTACTCTTCGCCGACTTCTTTGAGAATCCCATGATATCTCAGCAAGGCATGCCTTGGTCGAAATAACCCAGCAAAAGAAACACTATACGCCGCCTTGAAAGTGTGACTCTCACTCCACAAACTAAAAGGCCTGTCAGTGGGAAAGAATGATAGTTACGTATTTATAAGAGACGGGCTGGTCTACCAAGGGCTTGGGGTCATAATTTCATATATATATATATAACGGTTGGAGGCTATAACGGTACGGGGCTGGTTTTCTTACTCTATATAAGGTACCTTCCACCTAGCAGATGATCTGTACTATATAGCACACTTAAACACATTTCCTTTCCGTTACTGGTACATTAGATATCCTCTTAACTCGACTACTTGATTGTTGTAAAGCATTTATAGAGTAATACTTAATATCTAACAGAGATAATGAAGTTTATAGTAGTCACCGACAAAAGCCTCCCGGAACATGTATCATCCTATATAGCCTGCCACAGCGCTGGAAGCTGAATCCTTGCTGTTACATGCTTCAATCCTTGGTAGATATGATTTGAGTTGGATTCGCGTCCCTGCAGTTTTCGTTTAAAACATATTTTTTCGTTATTCTCATATAGTCCCAAACTCCCTATCCTTTTCCGAAGCTTCCAGCGTCACAAAAATCACCTATCAAGATTGATTTTTCCCAATCCAAATTCCATTTTGACTGATCCCTCTATGAAGTCTCCTTCTTCTCCTCAGCCTTATCATCTCCCTCCTCAATCTCAACTGACCCAACAGCAGCGCTCAAGCCACCCTCTTCTTGGTTCTTTTCCTCAAGCTTCTTGGCAGTTGACAAGAAGTACTCGGCAACGTCATTCTTGTGGTTGAAGTACGCCAAATCGAGAGGAACGTAGTTCTGCTCGTTTGCCAGCGCGGGAGAAGCGCCTTGCTCCAGGAGCAGCTTGATGACGTCGAGGTGACCGCCTAGTGCTGCCCAGTGAAGACCTGTGTTTCCGGCCTCGTTTGCCTCGTCTAAAAATGCCTGCTTCTGCTCCTTTGGCTGGGTATCGAAATATTGGATGAGTTGTCTGACGATTTCTACAAGGTGTCAGCCTGGTATTATTTCACAGCTATGTGCAAAAGCAGGCCCTAGGCCTCGCAAATTTTTATTTTCTCAGGGTTGGACATACCTAGGTGGCCATTTCCTGTCGCCATGTGTAAACATGTTGACTTGTTGGAAGCATCTTGAGCAGCCGCTACAATCTCAGCAGGGCTGACATTCTCTCGTTCCGCCAAGCTCTTGAGAGTCTCAGTCAAGTCTTCCTGCTCTCCTGCTCGTGCAAAGTAAATGAGATCATCGATCTCTTCTTCCGTGAGTTTGGGTGCCATGATGATGCGCTTGAGGATGTTTTCATGTCAAGAATATAAAATTTTATGAAGGTGAGGGGACTGTGTGGTTAGATACCCCGCTATTTTCGCACCGTGTGGAGTGTAGATCGCTGCAGGGTAGTCAATTTCAATTTTCATACTCGATTTCACGGAAAAGGGTGAGGAAACAGACAGCTAGCCGCCATGGTACATAAATCATGTTCCTCTTTTGCCTTGAACATAAACTCCTTCACCACAGATCATAGCAGATTAACCTTCAACTATTCCATGCAATTCAGATTCTCTCGCTAATGAGTGCTTCTCCGATTTCACCCTCTAGCCATGAACACAAGTCCCCAGACTCATCGAGCCACTCAATTTCTGCTTTGACACCAAGCATCATCATCAGTTGCAACTCGAGTCGTAGTTCTGAGCCTTCGAGCTCATTTGGAGAGTGAAAGCTGGTCTTCTTCAGTGTTGAGATAGCTGCTGCCCGCTCTCTACTATTCAGATAGGTGATAGGATCACGGCACTGTATTGATGTGATAGACGCATGGCTTGGCTGTCCGTAGTTGCTGAGTGAGGTGTTGGTATTACCACGAGAGAGATGCATTGATCTGATACCAAGCCACCGCAATGCCTCTATACCGAGATCAGCTTCGTGGCTTAGTCTTTCGGATCCGTGTCGGTAGCATCGTAAGATCTTGACGCCGTCGGGATCATAGTCAAACAGTCCCAGGAGTGGCAGTTGGGGGTGCTGTGTATGAACAAAATTCAGAAACGAGCGCGTGGTCAAGTCGGGGTATCCTTTGGCCTGCTTGAGTCAGCTCAGACTTCAAGAATCACATTGTCCAAGCATACTGTGACAAGCACTCCAGGACCGAAGATGCAGGTTCTCCAAAACTGAGACGAGCAGAGAGATCGAAAAACGGCCTTCACAAGTCAGCTTCGCTGAAGCGACGAAGACTTTGTACGTCTTACATCTTTCTCAATGACAAGGATCCATTTGATGTGTTGAACGTCGATGCTTGAGATCGACTGAACAGTCGGGATAGCAACTCCCTACATCACTCAGAATCGAGCAAAGAGTCACAGCTAAGATTCCTTACCAGATCTCCCGAACAAGGGTTCAGCGTACTCCCATTGTGGAAGCGGATTAGCAACGGTCCAGCCAGGGCACCCTTTGATGCCGCAACCTGTTCCAGTTAGTTGAAGTACTATGGGAGCTTTTCACAAGGCGCACGATATTCAGATCCCCCCGACCGATACCAAGATTGAAGGCAATGTCATCAACGAGGTCATCTACTTGGCCTTGCTTCTCAAAGAGATGCTGGTGTTGGTAAAATATGTGGCTGCATACGGATCATTAGTACATCCCTTGCACCTAGGGCCAATGCACTAACCGCTTGGTTAGAACGGTGCCAGATACAAGAGCATCATGTGATAGTTGAAGAATGAGAAGTATGCGCGCTGCGACTTGTTAGTCAAATTAACAGAGACAACTCTGCCGAAACCTGACCAAACTTGACTGCTTCCTGCTGGTTACGACCCGGGAAGCGAACCTGTTCTGGCTGTGCGTTTGCGGCGCGACGTGTTGACCTTCGTGCAGAAAATGGAATTGAGAGCTCTTGTCCCGCAGCTAAAGCACCGATGATTTGCGCAAGAATATCCTCAATGCGTGTGACGACTGTTCCAGCATTGGGGTTGTTGATTATCGTATTCGTATCAGTATTCTCGTTCGCTGTCGCTGATGATGTGCGATTAGCTTGGGGACTCTGGGCTAGTTCTGGTATAGCAATTGATTGAGCAATTTCTGCCTCTTCGTTCATGTCTTCTTGGCGCTTGTTAAAACAAGCTTAGAACTTTGGTGATTTTCGTAAGTAAAGTTCAAGATCTTCCGAATACGCAGTAGAGTCGCAATGTGTGATGCTGCTATGTGGAGGTTTTCAAGATTGTCCAATCCCGAGAGTTAATTGATTTTCAGGGGCTTGACCGCTAGACATGGGGGATATGATATGCTGCAGGTGCCACCAGAAGACGGCGGGCCCTCCCGTACGTCGGGGCGTACAGCGGGCTGGTAATTCCATCCGGCCCCGTGTTATAGTTTAGTTTTAAAGCATGTATGCTCATCTGGGAGTTTGTCATGATCACTCCACTGCTCTTCTCAGAATTGACCCACGAAACCTGCCATTGAGACCATCGAACTGCTCCAAACATGGTCGCAAATTCTACTGGACGTGAGAGCAGCGCGCTAAAGTCGCGTAAGCGCGCTGCTGACTCCGAGTCGGAACCGCTGTTGAAACAGGGTCAGCCATTCCCCAAGCAGCCTCGTATCAGTTCGCAGTTGGACACGACAAGATGGAGGCTCAAGGACGACGACAGCCGTCACACGTGGCACTACCTTGAGAATGACGATGACGCGAAGGAGTGGCCACAGAGTTATGCCGAGAAATGGTACTTGAATTTGCCTCTGGTATGTTCTTTGCCTTCCCCTATCAATCTCAACTGACATGTCGGGCACAGGATCTCCCTGACCTTCCCACCCCCGAAAACCCATTGGCAGCCGCAGAGAATGGTCTCGACTTTTTCGAAAAGCTTCAACTCCCCAGCGGGCATTGGGGTTGCGAATATGGCGGTCCTATGTTCCTCCTCCCCGGTATCGTCATGACCTGGTATGTCACCAGGACTCCAGTTTCCTCTGCCAAAGCGACCGCGATCTATAAATACATATCCGCACGGGCGCATCCAGTGGACGGTGGCTGGGGTCTACATATCGAAGGCGAAAGCAGCGTCTTCGGAACACTGATGAATTATGTGGCCCTTCGACTTCTCGGCGTCGACCCTGAGGACCCAGTTCTGGTTAAGGCCAGAGGAACCCTACACAAGATGGGAGGAGCATTGTATGCGCCACACTGGGCCAAGTTCTGGATGGCTGTTTTAGGACTCATGAGCTGGGATATCGTCAACCCTGTGCCACCGGAATTTTGGCTGCTTCCTGATTGGGTTCCTTTCGCGCCATGGAGGTGGTGGATTCACATTCGAATGGTTTTCCTACCAATGGGTTGGCTATACTCGAAAAGATGGAGCTGCGAAGAGACTGATGTGATTCGATCACTGAAGAAAGAAGTATTCCTTGAGGATTACGCCAAGATAAACTGGTCAGCCCATCGCAACAGCATTGGCGTTATAGACAATTATCACCCCAAATCATGGTTTCTCAACGCCGCCAATTGGGTGCTTGCCAATATTTGGATGCCCTATTTGCGACCCAATTTCCTCAAAGAGAAAGCCGAAGCATGGGCCAGCAAGCAAGTCGATATGGAGGATGCTAACACAGGCTATGCCTGCTTGGCCCCTGTCAACGCTGCTATGAACACTGTTTTGTGCTATGCTCGCGATGGTCCTGATAATTATGGTGTCAAGAGGCATATAGAGCGACTCGAAGAGTACCTTTGGGTCAAGGACGAGGGCATGTTGGCTAATGGCACCAACGGCGTACAATGTTGGGACACGGCATTCTTGATTCAGGCAGTTTTCGAGGCCGGCCTTCATGAGCATGAAAAGTACCGACCCATGCTCATGAAGTCACTGCACTACTTGGAACGCCAGCAGATTCGAGAGGACTGTGTCGACCAGGAAGTGTGCTATCGTCAACCCCGAAAGGGTGGCTGGCCATTTAGCAACAAGGATCAGGGGTACGGTGTCAGTGATTGCATTTCAGAAGCACTAAAGGCAATTATTCTTCTGCAGAAGGTGGGCGGCCTTCCCGAGGTTCTCGAAGATCGACGTCTTTTCGACGCTGTCGATACTCTGCTCCTATACCAGAACGACAATGGTGGCATGTCCTCATACGAGAAGCGACGAGGAGGCGAGTGGTTGGAAATGCTCAATGCCGCTGAGGTCTTTGGTCGTATCATGATCGAGTACGATTACCCTGAATGCACAACAGCTTGCGTGACAGCTTTATCCATGTTCAACAAGCACTGGCCAGACTACCGAACGGACGAGGTCAGGACACTTATTCGGACGGCCGCCGAATGGATCAAGTCCAACCAAGGACCCGATGGTAGCTGGTATGGAAGTTGGGGTATCTGCTTCACATACGCTGGTATGTTTGCCCTTGAAAGCATGAAGCACATCGGTCAGACATATGCAACAGGCGAGAACTCTAGACGTGGTTGCGATTTCTTCATCTCCAAACAGAGAGCTGATGGCGGATGGTCAGAAAGCTACAAGGTACGTACACGGATTTTGCTTCACGGCTCTTGCTAACAAGAATAGGCTTGCGAAACGATGACATACGTCGAACATCCCTCAGGCTCCCTCGTTGTCCAAACAGCCTGGGCTCTGATTGGACTGATGGAAGCTGAGTATCCTCACGTGGAACCCTTGAGACGAGGAATCCAGTTCATCATGGACCGTCAGAAGCCCAACGGAGAGTGGTTGCAGGAGGCAATCGAGGGTGTCTTCAATAAGTCATGCATGATCTCTTATCCAAACTACAAGTTCACCTTTACCATCAAGGCTTTGGGCATGTTTGCGAAAAGGTTTCCCGAGGAAAAGCTGGTACCAAGCTGGGCGGTCGCGCAGAATGGAACGAATGGGGTGAAGACAAATGGTGCTAAGACAGTAGAGATAAAGTTGAATGGCGCAAAGCCAAATGGTGTCAAGACCAACGGTGTCAAGGGCAAGGGTAACTAAAAGCTAGACGGTCGGATACGATGATGCATGAATAATAAGGTAGCAATGAGAAGGCGACTGTCGAAGTTAAGCCCTCGAAAATAATCTTAATCACGAACACACCAAGAATATGCATTTCAGACACCACCATGACGACATAAAATATTGTCTGGCCCTAGGATTCTCCCCTTTCAAATTGACTTGTGTACAGGTAGTCCAATGGTTTCTGACCATTCATCCGCTTCTCAACTCTCCCACTCCCAAATCTAAAGCTATACCAAGTGTCGCCCCGACCTAGGTCATTTCCCGTATTGCCCATCTCCTTTCATTATCCTCCTCCAACACCTGTCGTTTGATCAGCCTCCTTTCAGTGTGTACCGATCCCACTCACGTCGGCAACACATACCCTGACAAACCTACAGAGATGACACTACCAGCTTCTTCTTCTTCTTTACACCATCGGACCAGCCGATGAATGCAATGAAAAAGAGAGTTCGCACGCCAGAAGCATACTGAGAGTCAAAAAATTGTGCCCTTCCACTCCGATACCTTGAACATCAGAGTGGGTAATTGACTGTTGGTCACCAGGGTCGCGAGCAACACACAGGATAGCCAATATCCAGCTGCGGGCGAGAAGCGCAGCATGAGGAAGAAAAGAAGAAAAGATCGAGTCCAGGATGGTCTGGCATCTTTTTGTACCTTGGCAGCATACAGCAACTCCTTCCCCAGGAACGAACGAAGGCTGTTCGCTTCAGTCAGTGGAAGGAACGTAACGAAGCAAGATGGCCGTCGAAAACTGCTGGGAGTACCTACCTATGGCCCGACGCCCAGAGAGTTTGTTTAACAGCCTGGCAGGAACACAGATTGTCATATTCTCATCATGAGAAGGCACCTCTGGCCTTCCAGTTGTCAGGGCTCCCGTCAAGTGAGGCGCGACTACTGACCAGATCTCAAAGAAGGCAACTAGCAGGCCGCAGATATTGGCCGTGGTCAGTTCTTTTAAGTTCAGGTATTGCCTCTTAGTACCAGGTAACAACTTGAAGCGGAATATTGCCTGAGAAGAGCCCTATTTATTGCGTATGAAAGACCAAGTAATACCTCGATGGTATAAATCAGGAAATTAGGTAGTGGCCGGCATTGCCCAAAGACAGCAGTCCTAGGTCTCAAGCGTCAAATAGGTTATGATGCATATGGTAGGACATAGTAAGAATACATTCCCAATAACTCCTTGAAACAGGATGATTAAAAAACCTCAATACTACGAGAATTCAACTTGATAAAGTCGTGCTAGACATCTGTTCAACCACCGAGTATAAAACAACTCGAAATATCAGCCATAATTAACACGAGGTGACGAGTTATTTCCTGTAAGCAACGAAACAGAATGGTTGGTCCAAAGTATGGGAAATACTTGTACAATAGCTTTGTAGAGCCTGGCTTTGCAACAACTTTATTGTTAGAATGCGACGCCCAGCTAGATGATTCGCTCAGGGAACCATAAGAGGATTGTCTGGAAGTAAATAAAGTACTAGGTACTCATCAATACGGAGTAGATCCTGGAGTTAGTGTGTACTGCTCGTGTCTCGGTAACTTGGGCACCCCGCGGGAGCAAGAAGACTTCTGATGCTAAATTGAGGTACTAAAAAATACTACTTAGTCTAAGATCTTCTAAACCTGTACTAAATTATACCAAGTTTACCTGAGGCTTGCCGATCATGCCTATAGAGGTCCTAAGGCACCAGAGCTTCCACTTACACAGCGCGGGGGCTAACATGAGCTGCCTGCATCATGCCCCACCAAAGCTTCCAGAACCAACCATTCCTCACATCCAACTTCAACCTTAAACCTTCCTCCTTCGCACCAACTTTCAACAATACCAACTCACCCCATTGCCGCACTGCAAAACTTCTTTCTCCTTAAACCCTCTTCTTAAACCCACACATTGCAGTCTATCATGTCGCACATCACACTGGCCCAGCAAGGCCTCGCTGCCGCCGAGGCACGCAACTGGGATGAAGCCGTGGAGAAGCTCTCAACCGCCTTGAAGGCCTCGCAGAACCCTGCTTGGCTCGTCGCCCGATCAAAAGCCCTTATCAACAAGAAGCGCTTTCAAGAGGCTCTTGACGACGCCAACCTTGCTTGGCACACTGCATACCAACGAAACAAGCGGCCCCTCCTCATCGATGCCCACTACCGCCGTGCTGTCGCTTACTTTCGGCTCGGCCAGTATGCCAACGCCGATGCATGCTGTATTTATGCTATGCGCTTAGTCAAAGGCTTTCCTGCAGTGGAGAAGGAAGATCCCGCCAAGAAGAACACAGACGAGAATGGATTCTATAAGGTGACATTGAGGGATGCTCAAGAAGAGTCAAAGACCGACGATATCAACAAGTCACAAGGAGGGGCGGCAGGTGCGCTGGGAGCACAAGGCAATGACGTTGCTAATGCTAAAGAGTGGCGCATTGCGAGCACTCTGCGAATGCAGATCCTGTTCGCCATGGACAAGCTTCCAGAGAATGACCCTGCACGCAAGCTAACCACGACCAACAAACCCGAATTGAAGGAGCTATCGGATATGGGGAGCAAGAAGGTCGAGACTAAGGAATCTGCTGCTGCCACACAGACCGCCGCCAAGCCTACAGTGCCCGCTGATACCCCAGTGCGACTTCAGGAATTCCAGAACGATACCACTATGACCGTATCCATCTTCTCCAAGGGCGTCAATAAGGAGAAGCTCCAAGTCCAGTTCAGCCCCAAATCAGCTCATCTTGATTCCATCATTTGGCCCAGCGGCGACGAGAAGCCATTCACACTTGATCTGTGGGGTGAGATTGACACAGATGCATCAACATACAGGGTGACGCCCAACAAGGTTGAGCTAGCACTCAAGAAAAAGACACCTGGAAAGTGGGCGCAGGTCAAGGGAGAAGCAGGAGATTCTGCTCCAGATGCTGCAGCTGATGAGGAGGCGGAGTAAGTTTCCTAAGTTCCCAATCGATACAGCTTACTAACTTCCCCAAGAAAACTCAAGGTTCTCAAAGACGCCCGAAAGAAGGCCATGGACGATGCCGCGGCGGAGGCTTCTGCTCAAAAGAAGGCTGCAGAGTCTACCGAAGCGAAAGACGAGGCCCCCGCCACGCAAGACTCTTCCAAGCCAGCATACCCCTCATCGTCTCGTACTGGACCCAAGAACTGGGACACCATTGGCGACGATGTTGACTCTGATGAGGAAAAAGACGTCAACGTGTTCTTCAAGAAGCTTTTCAAGGGCGCCACTCCTGAGCAGCAACGAGCCATGATGAAGAGTTTCACTGAGAGCAATGGAACAAGTCTCAGCACGGATTGGGATGACGTCAAGAATAGGACTGTTGAGACGGTGCCCCCTGAGGGTGTCGAGGCCAAGAAGTGGTAGATGGCAATCGTTCATGAGCCAAGGATGGGAGTTATTGAGTTACGAGTACTGAGCAATGATTCATGACCTATGGTGTTTGGTGGTTTATTTCGGCGTATCGGCAAGGTAATAGAAAAGCAGCTCAATCTGAGCCATCAATTGAACCAATTCGTAATTTTCGCTATGCCGTACGTGTTCTATATTCTATCCCAGGTTCAACACCTCATAGTCCCTTTCTCCCAACTCCGCGGCTCCTTTTCTCTTCAATCCATCAACGACGCTTTCAACTTGTCCCGCTACCTTGTCAAACCACTTCGACGCCTTCAACTCCTCATCCTCTAGCGCACGACTCCATTCCTTGCCGTTGCGATACTCCGCTGCTAAAGCTTCAGGCACATGGAGAACACGACTAACGAGATCTTCTCGTCCAATGTACGCTCCTCTCAACCATCTCGATCCTCCACCGACGTCAAACTGATTCCTTCCATGCATGACCCTCATGTTATCGAAAAGCACACACTCTCCCGGCTTCATCTTCATCTCAAACATGGCATCGGGATCGTTTATCAGCCCATCGAATAACTGGGCTGGTTCAAGCCACGCTCTTGCGTCAACAGCTGAAACCTGGAATTGGTTCTGGAACGGCGGGCTCCAGTATACAGCTGCGAGATTTCCATCTGGTCCAACATCAAACAGTGATCGCTGCTGACGATAGAAGTATCCGTGTTTCTCATAGTGATATGGGATCTTCACACGAGCGAGGTTCTTGACTGTCGGGGAGTTTTGTAGCCACAGTAGCTTTCCTGCGAACAATCCATCACTAAATAGTGACTCTCCGCCGTTACATGAATTCTCCATGCAGTGAAGAAGTTGGATTGCTGGCGGGCTTTCAAGGTATAGTAAATCCTGATGAAGACCAAGGTAACCGCTTGTGTACGCTACATTCTCGGCGTCTGGCTTAGCGCGAACGTCGAAAGTGCGGCCGTAGAAGGTTTCTTTAATATTTGCAATGCGTGTTGTAATATTGACAATGGAGTTCTCATCGTGCGGTACGTTCTTGAGAAACACAAGACCAAGGTTCGATAGGTCGAGAAGAGTATGCCAGAATGCATCATCGCCCTTCATAAACTCATGATAGTCAATCTTTCGTACACGTTCCTGGATAGTCGCTTTGTCCCAGAACGTACGCCCAGTTTTGGGATACACTGCGTCTTGTCTCGGGTATGGCATCCTCTCAACTGGTGCATGGCCAAGTGCTTTGTCGACAGTACTCCAAGGAAGAATCATCTCGTGATCTTTGTACATGTCGTTCTTGAATGAGATGCGCACGCCGGTTGAAGTCGTGTGGATGCTGTCAATGGCGATGTCGGAGGGAATTGCTGTTGTCGCAAAGCTCTTTTGGCCAGAGGCTGGATCGACGCATGTTGTGCATGTACAGCTATCGCGAAGAATGGTGGCATCAAGGCGTGTCCAGCCGCCATGCTTCTGATCTTGGATCTGGATGAAACGGTCTCCGCTGGAGATGGTGAGATTGCTGTCTTTAGCTGAGAGGGTTATAGTTGGCTCAAATAACGGGGGTATCCCAAAGTTCTTCGTCGTGAGAGTCCGTCGATGGGCAAGACATTGTGAGTTTGTTGATTTGAGGCTGATCCTCTGAGCACTTGCTCGAGTTGATGAGAGTCCACGGGGAAGAGCTCTACAGCTGTAAGCTGCCACCCTTTGAAGGAACATGGTAACTAGAGCGACCTTCTACTAAAACAAACAAAACGTACAATCAAGAAACGAAAGAACTCTATATGGCAAATCAAGATTGAAGCTGAGCAAGGATCTATATCTATATAACAACAACGGCGGCCATCCTCGTACCTCGGCCAAAAGGGAGACATTGCTTCATGTGGGGTTTCTCGGCTCTAAACCCCGCGTTGTTTGGAGCTGGACCCAGCGATGGCTTCAGTCAGAAGCAAAAATGGCCTCATGTGGTGATGCGGTGCGACACCAACGAGGCTGACATTTTCACATACTACGTAATACGAGCAGATGATCGAGTCTCAGATATTGTATGTTCATGAGCCCTCGAAGAGGGCATTGATATTGATTTGATGGCATAATACATAGTGTACAGTAGATCGCGAACGCCTGATAGCCTATTCCTGTGCCCAAGAGCATTAATCCACCAGTATACCATTACACTTCCGTTATATCACCAATTCATCGCGAAGCGTCCAGCGATCAGCCTCTGTTTCTATTGGCAGACCATCGCTTCACCATCACTTCTCTGACTTTGTATAGCTTCAATGCTTCAGCGACTCCCTGCTCCAAAGCCTTCTCAAACTTCGAAGGTGGTGGTACATCAACATATACCAGAACAAGACTCTTGGTGACGTGCGACAGAACACGAACCGTGCCATGGAGCCACTGCCATGTCTTCTGAGGGTCCTGTTTTCCAGCCTCTTTCCAAAGGGCATCAGAGTAAGATGGGACAACGATTAGACCGAATTCGGCGTGGTCAAAGACCGGGCCCTTGGCATACAGCAGCCAGTCCACGCCAAACTTGATGCCTGCACGAGGTACCCAACCAAGAGATCTGAAATAATGATACACTGCGTAGTGAATGAGGAAGTTATCGTCAGGCTGAAGCGCGGGATCCGCAGGTTCAACACGAGGTGGGAAGTAAGAATGTTGCCTGAAGAGTCTTAACAGATCCAAAGACGAGAGCTGAGCACCGGAGGCAGGATCGGTGACCGTCAGAACACCCAAACCGAAGTTCAGAAAGAAAGCCTCCTCCGGTGTTAGCTGGAGGTGTTCCATATTCTTCAGCACGGGCTTGCTAGTGCGCTCCAAAGAGTTATCCGCATTGGATCTGTTCAAAGCCACAGGTGATGCGGCGCGAATATCGGCAAGGCCATTGGCTGTGCCATTCGATGTCGAACGCTTAGGGCTAGGGGGATCTCCGAAGTGAAAGGTAGTAGATTCCACTGTTGGCGAAAATCGTACACTCTTACGTCGCTTCTTAGGCTTGGTGTTGTCTTCTTCGTCTGACGAAGATGCAACCACGGAAGTGCCATTCACAGCATGGTGAAGAACTCCGTTCGCAACTGGTTCCATAACATGACCATTGAGGAGGGTATCCACAGACAAACCCATCGCCGTTGGATGGAGTCTGGATATTCCAAGACCATCAATCTCTTCAGCTGTCTCGATGGCAGACTCTTCGACAATTTCTGCGGCAGAGTTCGGCATGCCTAGAATAGTTGCAGGGCACACAGGCGAAGCATGCGTGGGGGTGGACACAGGCAGGTTGACAGGCTTGATAGGCATTGGCTTAACAATGTCTACCAGTGAATTTGGCAGGGCCAAAAGGGCAGCAGGGCTGACAGGTGACTCGTAAGTTGGAAGGGCAGCCGACAGCGAAGGAGGTTTGATGGATCTGGGCCCTGCGATGTCTTTCGACTCTCTGGCACGTAGCTCTCGTTCCTTGGCTTCAAAGGCTTTGGCTTCTCGTGCCTTAATCTCTCTCGCTTTGACTTCTTCCGCTTCCTTGCGGCGGGTTTCTCGGATCGCCTCTTGTTCGAGACGTGCTCGTTCCCACTTGGCACGCATACGCTCTTCTCTTCTCTGCACAGTCATAATCTCGCTGACGTGTGCATCAGCTAGTCCTTGACGAACTTGTTCACGCTTTAGCCAAGCTGGTTCACTTCGACTAAGACTACCCTTTCCGTAGAAGCCTTGCTCCCACAGAGCTCGGGTAGAAACATCATCCGTGATGTGGACAGATGATGTTGCAGCAGACCATACACCATTATGCACAACCGAAGGTTCCGCTTTGGGCGGAGACCACAGTTGGCCTAACCACGCATACGCGACATGGAAGAAGGATATGGGGTTGTTAGGATAAAAGGCCGGCAAAGGGAATGTTCGGATCGGTGCCGGAAGGGCGTAGATCTGATGCAATGGCGGCCCTCGCTGCTGGAATTGCCGCTTGTCGGCGGAATCCGTGGTAGACAGGGTACCAACGGAGACGGTGTTTGATGATTGAATCTCAGCCATTTCTCGCCGGGGTCATCTTGGTCTTGACAGATGTCAGTTTGTTTTTCAGAATGATGATGAATGCATTCAAGAATCATGTTTTTTTGTTGCTCAGATACCGTTGTAGTCTATAATATCAGAGCTTCATGGGAGACCAAATGAATGGATTCTCTAAGCATTTTGATATGGTGTCATCACCGCAACGTGAAGCTCCGCTACCCCGGAGACTAAGCGCGCAGAAGTTGCAACGCAATCGCATCTCGAGGACGAAGCATAATGAAGAAATGAGAAAGAAACCTACCTATCTAGGACGTGACCCAGGCACGATGCTGGCTGGGTATTTAACCTCGTGGCCATCCACAGCAACACACTGCTCAACTTCAACGAGTTGAACAATGTTAATTGCTCAAGTGCGAAGCCCGACCGAGGTCCTTAAGCTTCCACGAGCTTTGAGAGAATTTGTTGTTGTGTTTGTGAGGATGATGACGGGAAAAAGTTGACGGGGGCAGAAAAGTCGAGCTTTTTCTTGGAATTGGAGCTCCCCACTTTGATGCCTTGTGCGCAAGGCCATTTCGCTCACTGGCTCCGCTCCGGAGATTTGACAAACAACTCCACTATTGGGAGTGTGTAGCTGATCATGGTGACAAACTGCTGTTTTATATTGCCATTTTCCGTGTGGTATCTCACCGCTCAGAAGCCTCTTCATTCAAATCCCTAGGTACCAATAATTGCCACGTCTCCCACCGCGAGTGAGATGTCCCCTTTGTTAAACCAGACCTGCCAGTTCCCCAGTTCCTGGATTCTTGACCTCCAGACCTGGGCAAGAATCCATCGGTATTGCAAGAGGGACTCAATGAGGATTCAATGAACTCGTCTTGATCCTTCCCGATGTCTTACCTATACCTCAAGTCATCTTTCATGATAAAACACAATAATATTAACATGCACCATGTCTACAGCATAGCGAGAAGATCGTTTGCATCGTGTGCATCGTTCTAGAACAACCTCAGGTATACATCAAGTCTGAAAAGCGCCACCTTTCCTTCAAGCTTCTCGACGAACCAACTTTTGCCGCGTGCTTGGGTTGTCTGGACTCTCTTGACAGCTTTGACACTACCTGTCGCTAAATTACCTTAGTGGAAGAAAGTCATAGGCGACGACACGAGCATTTCGTGGTCTCTTTTTGCGGCACTCAACTGCTCCAGTTCTTGCGTGCTCGTGCAGACTCCGGCTATGTCATCCATGAGCTTGCCATGCAATGCGGTTGTTGTCCACCATGGTATATCTAACACCCGCAAAGAACTTCAAAAGCTCTGGCTTCTATATGGAGAGCATACTCAATGTGAAAGGTGTCCTATTAATTCGGCTTCGGGAATCTAGTGCCATCAAAAGGAGCCTGCCGGTTGGACAGTGATGAGAATTCTCTGCCATCCAATAGCCCTGTGACGATTACAAATGCCCGGCTGGTATTCAGTATGAGGGTTGGCCTATGATTTCAAGAAAGCTCAGGTAGGCTGAAAGAAGAAGGGCAGCGAGTCAGACGGCGAACCAAAGTCATATTTGCTGGGAACACAACTCGAGAACTTCTAACTTAGAGAAGAGGTGGGATTTTCTTTGGAAGGACTCACTCCCAGCAGGTTCGTATTGCGACTACCTTAGGTACGTCAGCTGGTGACCAGTGAAGGAGCTTTGGGAACACACCTGTCTATCCTACAGATCTACTACAGTCTTCTGCAGCATATTATAAATCTTTCGCTAATTAGAAAGCAAATCTATTATAGTCAAATTTGGAGTGCTAATTATTCGGAAGACAAACGTAAATTGGCCGGTGGTGACAACATGGCGCGATCCAATGGCCATCCCGTATTATCGTTCATCAGCTTTGATTGAGTTGTCAGCATCCCCCAACGCCGAACAAATAGCGTCATAACGTTACCTCCATAATCCTACACATGATAAGAAATGCATCACTTCGATAATACCATGCAGCCGTGCCAGGGAGATTCAGCAAGATGCTATAAAGAGGGCCGGAGTTCCTGTGACATTGAAACATGACAAATTCAAGATTGCATTGACTTTGCTCTAAGCCACTAAGCACCACTCGCAATATCACAGCACATCGGCTATTTTATATAAGCACCGGTCTCTCATTTACCCTCACAATCTCTTGGAGTTCAGATTCATTTACGGGCTATCTCAAAGATGACTTCTTTTGATGATCAAGGCTTCCCTATTGTTCACCTTTCGAGCGATGGCTGGTCAACTGAGGACGAAGCAACTGCCACTTGTTTCTGCGGAGCTGTACAGCTAGTACTTGTAAGTCTCCCTGGGTGATATAAGCTGAAGCGAAAACTTCAAGATCCTAACACAATGATGAATAGCCACTGAAAAAGCCCGGTCTTCTCAACCGCCATGTCTGCCATTGCATCGACTGTCGCAAGATCGGCTCAGCCTTCTATCAGTCCAACATCACAGTAGACGACACATATCTCAAGCACGTCCGTGGTGAGGACAATCTCTCAACCTTTAGTGAGGAGAAGACCATTCGCGCCAACGCGACCATGAGCAACTATTTTTGCAAGACATGCGGCACACTCATGTATCGTCGTGGCGCTCGATTTCCAGGCTTGACGATTCTGAGGACCGGTACTGTTGATGATCTCAGCCTTGCAGATACGAAATTGAGACCTCAGGTCGAACAATTCATCGAGAGACGAGCTGCTTGGTCTAAACCCATAGATGGTGCAGCACAGGTTGTTGGGATGCACCAGCCTTCGGATATTGAGGGTATCCCTTAGCCTACTCACAATAGCCAAATGATATGAAGATAAGGCTGGATTAAATCGCATATCAGTTCCTCCTGTGATCAACTTGTGATTGCTACCAGCTGATTTTTGTTTTTCCTGTCTCCGATCGTACTTCTCTTTCAAGCTTGATTCATCGCGGTGCTCATGCTGAATGTCATAGTTCAGACATCTCTTAATCGTATTGGAATAAGGTCTGCTAATGATTCATGGACCGTCTTGTAACTGGTAAGCATGGCATGTGCTTCGGAGATGCGCGTGCCATGAATGGTCCGCCGTGATGGAGGCCCACGTTTCAACGAGGAGGCTTATGCACCGCTCTCACAAGACTGCCAATCATATGACTACTGTGAATTGATGCTCGCGGACTTACCGGGAAGAGGCCATCACTTCAAGACCAAAGTTCGGGCATTGCATCGCTATAGAATAGGAAAGCAGTAGTGTTGTTCATTTTCTTAGGTAAGGTAGAGAAAGAGATTGTGTCTATTGGCTTGCGCTATCATCTGTGCCCCCTGAGATTTTGATCTCAGGGTGGAAATAACGGATTTTGAAGAGAAGGTGACGGAAGTTGCCAATGGACGGCAAGCAGCGCACCGTTAGGAGAGTGGAAAGTTACTCACCTTGCGCCCGCTTACAAGTCTGTGAAGTATAAAACACCTGTAATTATAAAAACTTCCACTTTTGTCATAACCTCAAATGCCAAAAACACCCAGTATGAGGTTCACACAATGTCTCCCAGATCTGCATTGGTTTACTTCTTCCGATAATTTATTTGAATCTTTTGTCATTTAGGATCAAGATCCCGAGTTTTCTTTCTTCCCCTAGCTCTTCCATTACCTATTTAGAATCGAGGTCCTCGATCTTTTTCCTCCCACTTCTCCTTCAACAGTCCAATTCGGTAGGCGGTGACCGGATTGGGAAGGCGGTAAACTATTCTCTCTCCTGGGAACACAGATACGTCGCCGCTTGCATCTAAGTAAGCTCATTTCCATTCACCGATCAGGGCCAGAATGTGGTCGTCGAAAGAGGTCATTGCTGGTGTCTTCTTGTTTTTAGCTGGCGTTGTTTTCACTGTTGTCGCTATTGGCGTCCGGGCTATGTAAGTCTCACCGAGCCACTCACTACGAGCTCTCCCTAACGCCCTCAAGCTTTCGCAACTTTGCTAGCCGGCCAGCTCCTTCACCCAACCTGGGCGACGATACTCCTCATGTCACCATAATTCGACCCGTTAAGGGCGTCGAACCTCGACTCTACGATTGTATCGCCGCATCGTTTCGCCAGAACTACCCCCAAAACAAGATTTCCATTCGTCTCTGTCTCGAAAATGACACCGATCCGGCGTACCCGATCCTCCAGAAGGTCCTTGAGGACTTTCCCGATATTGATGCGCGCATCCTGCTTGAGGTAGACGACCTTGCATTGCGCACGACGCCGAATATGGGACCGAATCCAAAAATTCGCAATATCAGCCGAGCATACCGAGAGGCCATAGGGGATATCGTGTGGATTGTGGATTGCAACGTCTGGATGGCCAAGGGAGTCTTGGGGCGCATGGTTACTAAACTTCAGGGCCACCATGTTGGTGGTGATAACATGCCCTACAAATTTGTTCATCAACTTCCCATTGTTATTGACTTGATCGACTATTCCACACCGATTGCAGCAGATGGTCAGCCGCTGTTAGCTGCTTCCTCTGTTGAAGACGATGACTCTAGTCACATAGGCGAAGGGGGTTCTCATTGTAACCCCAAGGTTTGGGCTCAGGGCGGTGGAAGACTGGACGAGATGTTCATGGCAACGTCGCATGCCAAATTCTACAGTGCTATCAACACTTCTGGTCTAGCCCCTTGCGCTGTGGGCAAAAGCACCATGTTCTGCAAATCTCAGCTCGATCACGCGACCAACCCTTCACTAAACCCTAAGATACCCAAGGGCAAGGGCCTCCCTACGGGCGTGGATTACTTTTCGCACAACATCTGCGAAGATCATATGATCGGCGATGTCCTCTGGAATGCTAAATTTGACGGATACAGGAACCATGGGTTAGTCTGGGGTGACATTGCTGTTCAGCCGATGTCTGACATGTCTGTAAATGCATATACAGCACGCCGCTCTCGATGGCTCAGAGCGAGAAAGTTCACGGTTCTCCCAGCTACAATGATTGAACCATTCACGGAATCTTTCGTGTTTGCCACGTATTTCACCTTTGCAATCACCACCCTGCAGATATATAGCATTCCTCCAACCTGGACTGCTAGGGTAATTACTTGGCTCACGACGATCACTGTTTGGATGGTTGTCGACTTTTTAGGCTACCGGCATTTACACTCTGGCGTCACTATGGAGCTTGATGAAGACACACCTCGTTTCGCCAGAGGTTCCATAAATCGAGAGGGAATCAAAAGTCGCAAATTCTCGGAGTTTTTAGCAGCCTGGTTTTTCCGTGAAGCTCTAGCTCTACCGATCTGGGCATACGCGGTCATCTTTGGAAACACTGTGAACTGGCGAGGAAGACGATTCCGTATCCGGAGCGATACAACTGTTGAAGCACTTGACCCCGAAGAAGAAGAACGGAGTCGCCAGGTGCCGACTCCTGAGCTCGAAAGGGGATCTTCCCAGAATAAGCAACGGGTTGATTGAAGGAGCCACGACTGAGCTGATGACATAACTTGCATGAGGTGGATGGGAGCATTGATATAGACATGGATAAAGTAATGTGTAACGATAGGGCTTAAAGGAATAGTCGTAATGATAGACCACAGCGAAAACATAAATAGATCATAGCGTTTTTCACTCGGTTTACAGCAGCGCTTGGGGTTCGGGGAATACCTGATCATCCGACTTTAAAACCAGTCATCCTGAATGTCGGTGCCTCCATATTCTGTACCTAACTGCTCCGTACCTTACTCATTTTTATACTCCAGTTCTGGGATGAGTCTCTCACCGTGAAGATGTAAGCCACCTACCGCCACGTGATTGGATGAGTTCCCCCACAGTGCCTAGCTCTCCAACATTATTAGCACCCCATTCGTTAGCATTTTCCCAGGGCACGATGCGGTGGTTTCTAGGTTATGCGAAGCGCAACTCAAACTTGTTAATACCCAGTACAAAACCCTTCTCGCAAGTTCCAAAGTAAGCACCTCCAACGCACCTCTTCACGTTACGTTTATTTACCGATTTGCTCTAGACGCTCCTTCGCAATGGCTTCTCCTTCGGACCGTCGACCCCTCGTCATCTCTGGACCTAGCGGTGTCGGAAAGGGCACGCTGATCAAGATGCTCTTCAGCCGTCACCCCGATACCTTTACTCTTTCTGTGTCGCATACTACTCGCAACCCTCGTGAGGGTGAGACCGATGGCGTTGAGTACCACTTTGTCACCAAGGATGCGTTTCGGGATTTGATCGCCAAAGACGGCTTTGTCGAGCAGTAAGTCAAGCGCACCAACAACCAGCACATTTACTAATACTGGGTACCTACAGTGCTCAATTTGGAAGCAACCTCTACGGAACGAGCAAGGCGACCATCGAGGAGCAGACAGCCAAGGGCAAGGTTGTTGTTCTGGACATCGAAATGGAGGGCGTCAAGCAAGTCAAGGCCTCTTCCATCGACGCACGCTACGTATTTGTCTCGCCCCCTGACACCGAAGAGCTCGAGAAGCGACTGCGCGGCCGTGGCACCGAGACCGAGGAGAGCATCCAACAACGCTTGACACGTGCACAGGATGAGCTTGCGTGGGCCAAGAATGCCGAGTTTGACAAGATTCTCGTCAACGATGATTTGGAGAAGACGTACCAGGAGCTTGATGCCTTTGTCTACAGTGAGAAGACCAATTAGAGTGGAATAGACGGGAGGTTATTTGAAGTTTGACACCCAGGATGCGGCAACTTTGGGGTGCGGTGTATAGGGTAGCGCAAAAGTATAAACGAGAAGCATGATAGACCTACAATGATCAATGATTATACCCCCTGGTATTGAGCCCATTGAGAATGTTGTATTATGGTGTGGATAAGATTAAGCTTCCTCAACTGCCTTGCGATTTATAGGTCCTTGGGAATATGAGAAAGTCAAATAAGGAGTGCGTGAATCGATCTTACAAAGTCTAATTAGTGTTGTAAATTTTGTGAATAACTCACTGCAGTGGAAATTTGGATTGGTCCATATGAAGGATCGGCGGTTCACTTGAGTGAAGTATAACTAATTACGTGCGCTGAGCGAGTTCGTAGAGAGCTCACATTGAACCTTGCTAGATGTGACTCAACCACTTGCTTTCGTCTACTCGAAGTTTAGCAACAACTTCACAATCGTGTTCCACAAAGAAGTAGTAAAGACAAGAAACCATTATGATCTGTCTATAGATACAAGAGGTGTTTCCATCTCTTCGTCTCTATGAAGAAAGAATGTATTGACCTAATCGTGGTAGTATAAAAGGGGTTGACCGGATAGGAGAAAAGCATTATTCCCCTAAGCCATGGGTCGATGGGAAACACTGAGAGTCTGTAATCATGATCACTCTAGAGTTTCCTTTACGTTGTGCGTACCATAGAGACTCAGAAAAATACTTTAGTACAATCGTATGCTTTCAGACTGAAGAGTTTATGTGCACGGCAAACGAGACACGATTATAAACTCTCGTCGAAGTATAACAAGATGCTGTCTATAAAAGTAGCGTCCCCCTCATTCTTTTTCTCAAGTCAGCTTCTCTCCTTAATATTCTCATTATACTTCTTCTTACAGCATTCGTCAAGCTTCACTCACATTTTCATCGATCACGACAAGACACTCACACACTTCGCTTTATACCGCATTACGATATACCAGTCTACCATTACTCTTATTCTTCAGCACTCTTTACGGTATTGCCACATACCAGTCTATCACTACACTACTTCTTCCGCACACTTTACGGTATTGTCATATACCAGCCTATCACTACTCTCCTCTTAAGACCAAAACCCTTCACAAATATCCTATTTTTTTGGTCTACGGCTTCCATCCTCGATCAGTCAAGATGATGCAGACGAAGAACCCCCTCAACACAACCCGCAAGGGAGAGTGTGGGTTTTTGAGACCTCGAGGTCTCAAGAATAAAGTCTCATGGAGCGATTTCACTGCGCTATACCACCGCGTCAACACTCTTCCAGCTTCTGGGTCAACCAGTTGTGCAACCTCTGAGAGTGGTGGTACATCCAGTGTCTCGTCGCCTTCAGACACGTCAAGGTCAGACGCATCAGTCGTGAACGTTCTGCCAGTCAAAGCCCCTGGACTTCACGTCTATGTTCCAATCCGCACACAGACCCTCCTCCTCACACGGATCCAGGCTATCATGGAACATGCCTGCTTTCGTTTCGCCCAAGAGGCTATGCCAGTCATCCTCGAAGAGACGAAGTGGTCATGCCCAGAAGCAGGAGAGCTAAATGCTTGGACATACCACTTTAAGAAGCACTGGGAAGTCCTCCAACAGCTCGACCGTTGCCAAGGAAGTGGACTTGTCCTCACATCTTTTCTCTACTCAGCCAAGCAAATTCGCAACATTGCTGTTCACCGACAACCCATCACGGTGGACCACCTATTCCTGTTGATGACTCATGCCATCAACTTCTGCATTTGCCTCGATGTCCCAAAAGCCTTGGATACCCTCCGGGAGATCCGATCTTCTGCGGAGACCCAAGTCCAAAAGCTTGAGGACTGCAAGAAGAACATCGAACAGGGACTGGCCACAGCTAGCCAAGAGACCTCCATGACACGCTTGGAACTCTGGGCATGTGAGCAGCAAGAAATGCAACAAGCTTGCGAGAAGTTCGAGAAAAAGAGAAGGGCCATCTTCAAAAAGGTCGAAAACTTGCTCCTTTCCAAGGAGGTGGCGTGCTTTACCTTGGAAGATGACGAAGACGAAGATGAAGATGACGATGACGAAGAGTAATGAAGTATGGCGTTTGGAAGAGAAGTTTATATTGGCAGGAGTCTTTTTTTAGATATCACGACAGTATGAATTATGACCGTTAATGAATATTGAATTTGGATTATGTGAACTCTTGATCATACTACTACACATTTATTGCGTTTTGTGCCACAGTATAATCATACCTGTGACAAAGGTGTACCATAATTCGTATATATAATATGATCTTTGACTAAAAGCTTTCATTTTATACCTAAACATATGGAGTTTGCCAGGAGTGAGTACCACCCGCCTCCTCGCCAACATATCTTCCATGTGATTTATCTGAAGGGCCAAATCGAACATTCTCGGCTTCACGCATGACTTTATGACTTAAAATGGCTTCTGCGACTTATAACCACACGTATGTCATTGACCGGTCTCTTGACTCCAGTTCCTGGGATCATAGCAGGCAACTTCCACTCTCTCTCCACAGGGCTTATATCCCAGAGACTGACAACAGCTGATCCAAGAGAAATTATCTCTTTCTCTGCAAATGTTCGACCTTTGCACATAGCAGCTCCAAGACCCCAGGGCTTCAACTTTCCGTATCGTGCCGTGGCCTTTCCCGTTTCAGGGTCTGTTTCGAGGAAACGATCAGGGATGAAAGTGTCAGGATCCTCATATATCGAAGGGTTCTTGTTCTTCAGCGCGAGAGGAACACTGATGTATGTTCCTTCTTGAAGATCGTGTTTGTGATTGCCATCGTTGAGACTGACGGGTTGAGTGACATAGCGGATCGATGTTGGCTCGTTGACCAAGCGATATGTCTCAAAGATGCAAGCCTTGAAGAGCTGACACTTCCGGAACAGACTCGGAAAGTCCATTGACTTGATCTCTGGTTTGTCACCATCTGATAAAGCGATATAGGGGCAGATCTCGTCTCTGATTCGTTGAAGCAAGCCTGGGGTCGAATAGACGTAAAGCAAGAACCAGAACAACACAGGCTGGGCGTTGGCGTTGAGACCCCAGAAAGTACCAAGATCCGCTGCAGCACGTTCAGGAAATGTCCACCCGTCTCTGTTGTAGATCTTGTTTCGTTCTCGTAGCATCATACTAACATCCGACATGTCGGCACTAAAATCAACTGGCTCTCCTTTCTCATATTGGTCGACCCGTCTGTACACTGCCTCCAGACTATCGATTATTCTGCCTCTGGCCTTGAGGCCGTCTTGCATCATTCTGAATGGAGCCCACTTGGGAACGCCGACCATGAGTAGTGGAAATAGATCATTATCAAAGGTCCAGAAGTCATCTAACAGCCGAGGATTCCGATCGAGTATATCTTGGCCGTAGATGAGAGGGACAGACATGCATGCTCCAAAATCTCGAGTCAAACTCTGTAGGTTTGCTTCAACTTTCCCCGGACTATCAGATGTCTCTGGCTGAAGAACCTTGATTCCAGCTGAAAGCTCCCATCGTGCCATGTCCCTAGGATTAGATGAGAATGTGACAAGTGAAGCGCCTCGTTCTGCAACGCGGGACTTTTCAACATTGGCTGTAGAAGCGGCATCGTTCAGAAAAGTTCGCTCAAGAGGAGGAACAAGATCCTTCAGTGACGTGTCGAATTTAGCTCTTAGCTCTGGGGTATCAGTGCTGCCAAAGACAAGGGTACAGAGTGAGTACTGTGCTGGGTCAGAGTTGAAAGTGTGATGAGATTGGGCTAATAGACGTTCTACGCCAGGCAAGTCGACAAAGATCTGATGTCCTGAAGTAAGACCGAACAGGGATCCTCCATTGCGGCTTAAAGCTGAACTATATCACAATTAGCCAAGTTCCTATTGCTAAAGAGAATGCGTATTACAAGATTCGTCGACTTATACCATCTCCACTGAGGATATAACTCGCAATCGCCAATTCGATGGGAGCATATTTCGGCAGATTCTTCTTACACCCCTTCCTCTCCGCCCCAGAAAATGCTTTGCTAAAAGCAAAAATCACTAGGACAGTACATAAGACCTTATAGGCCACTGGCAAAGAGCCAAACGTTGCCGAGGCGGTCTGGTAAAGCGAAGACAGCTCCATTATCTCAACAGCAAGTTTGAGCAGTTTCAATGAGGGGAAGCTCTCTCTTTAGAATGTTCAGGAGGCTGACACCATGTTCGCTTGACTGAAATTAGGGGAAATAGAGTTTACATGATTGGTTGCATCAAGTGGAATTATCCCAACTAAGTCGAAATCTTAGCGTCGCTGCATAAGCGCTAGACGGGATCAGCATCCTCATACTAGATCTCGGGTTAGGAGCTGTCTAATAGGCTAGTAGGAGACATCGAGGTGTTGAAATTTTTGTAATTGGTACAAGGTGATATCTCCTACTGCTAGGCTCTGGTTTCTGCATCATGCCTGGGTACATATATTCGTTGATTCATCATGTTGCTCTTCAAACTCACGACAAACCGAATACGATGAATTTGAGTTTTCATCATAATGATGTGGTTACATTAACTCCTCATTGTCAGTCAAAGTCAAACTTTCCGATGAAGCCGTTATCATATGATCGATGGCATTATCACGGATATAGATGGAGTGGTTCTGAGACATCGTCTCCAAGTCCATGACGGATATTGCAGCAAGCCACATGCACCTAACGAGGCCGGTCTTACATATCAGACTAGCCAACGCGACTTGATATCTCCTGACTTCAACTCCGGAGATAAGACTCACTTTCTAAAATAACTCATAGCAAACAATCGAAATGGACTCTATTGTACGAACCTTTCAAATATTTGGCCTTGCCTCGAGCCTTGTCCTCGCGGGCGTAAACCTTGGCTCTTCACACCTCACAGTTCCTCTTCTCTACAACCAACCTACCTCCATCAATACACCCTTCTTCAAGGACTTCTATACTCGCGGGGCGGTGACTCTTGTTCCACTCTCTCTACTCTCAGGTGCATCTTCTGGAATAGTCGCTTATCT
Organism: Fusarium subglutinans; assembly: GCF_013396075.1. Classification (NCBI taxonomy): domain Eukaryota; kingdom Fungi; phylum Ascomycota; class Sordariomycetes; order Hypocreales; family Nectriaceae; genus Fusarium; species Fusarium subglutinans. The sequence continues at coordinate 100,048 of NW_023502114.1, read as the reverse complement.
TGTCCCGGCTCAACGTACACTCTGGGCAGTTGCTGCAGTAGCTACAGTGTCTCAGTTGCCCTGGACGGTGTTTGGGATGATGGCCACGAACAATCGACTCAACGACATTGCTGCTAGTAGCGTTGAGCAGGAGAAAGTTGGCCGTGATGAAGTTGTGGCTTTGTTGAAGAAATGGAGATGGATGAATATCGTTCGGGGACTTCTGGCCTTCACTGGAGGCTTGTCTGCTATTTTGGCACTTCAGAATGAGTAACAAGTTAAAGCGAGGAACAGTGTGATAGCCTAATAGTCTTATGCGAGTAATATTGTCAAGAATCGTTGCCCTTTCTCATAAGTCAAGGGTACATCGTAGTTAGTGGTATATCTGAAGAAATTCAATGCTCCTCAACCATGCTCGCCATCCTTCCTGTCAGCAACCTCCCTGTCATTATCCATCTATGTAGTGGTCCCGACCATCCCAATGCAGCTTCAACTTCCAGCGCTTCTTGCAGCGACAATGCGTCTAAAAACGCCCCAAGGACTGGCATAAGCAAAAAGCCAACCAAATTAAATAAAATACAGGAATGTAGTTGTGTACTCATGGAGCAAAGTTGAAAGCCTCTGCCGAGTCGAGAGACAGAAATGCCTCCATATTCATGGTCCCAAAATCAATATCCCATCCAACATCAGCAGCTGTGAAGTCTGCCATCTCTTCCGATGCAGCGCCAGCAGGAGAGTTCGAGCTCCCATTCATCTGACCAGTGACACCAAATCCGAATGGCATGGAAGGGAAGGTGAACGCAGGCTCGCTCCTCATACCACCTGCAACAGAGACAGGTGCTGGTGATCCAGGGAGCGTGGACTGCGGGGGCTGCTTCTGCTGGTTCGTGTCTACTGGGTCTTTCAGTTCGAATCCGGCAGATCGGACCATCTGCTCTATTGAGGCGATTGTTATTGGAAGCTGACCAGCGTTTATTCCTGCTGATCCCATCATGGAGCGAAGGCATCGTAGGCCAGAGTGAATCCAGGGCAGATTGCGGTGGGCTGTCTTCTTTTCCTGAAGCATATCGAAAGCCAAAGCATAGCATGCTCCCTCCATAAAAAAGCCATGATACTTTATATCCTGATTTCAGTTAGCCGGCTCCGACTCTGGGTCAGGGGAGATAAGCGTACACGACAAAGAATATTAGTGGCACATGAGCCCGTTAAGAACCCAACAGAATTCCTCGCTGCTTCTAAGCAATACTCGCAAGCGCTATCGAGCCAAGGCGGAGGCATCTGTAGATTCTCTGCCGAAGTAGCAGCAGCACGGTCGTGATTCAGTTTTGCTCTTAAGATGAGAAAGGGGCGGAATGTTAATAGGAGTGTATGATGGTACACTATCTCAATTAGTGTGGTTCAGGAGATTAATTGTGTTGGCTTACTTGTTGAAACCATAGCTTGGCACACGCCGAGCTCCCCTGTGCTGGGGTCTCCAACAAGACCAAACTTCATATCCTTGAGTTGTTGCTCCGCAAACTGATGTAGTTCGCGGCGGATCTCGATGGCTGCATTCCAGACTGGCAACAGGGAGTCATGCCGTGGACTATATATTTTTTTCACGCACTTGTCCATGATACGTGATAAGGTAACCAAAGACTTGAGTAGTTTTTGGCCTTTTGGTAGTGGTATGATCGAACCAGGGTCAGGAAGTGAGCTAGGTCGGCCAAGTACAAAGCATTGCCATCTGTATCATGTCAGCAGTGGTCAGAGTGGATAATTACTAAACATACGTTTCCCAGAAGAATAAACTCCAGAATGTTATTCTTCGCTGATTGGTATCATCTTCAGTGTATCCTGGACGTGAGCAACCATCCTTATGTAGACCAGCCGCTACTGCTTTTCTGCAGGCAGTTCCGACATGCAAGAATCCTGAGTTTGGCCTTGCTCTCTCAGATTGGAAGTGAGCGTGATATTGTGTAAGCTTATATGAGAGCAAAGTTCAGGAGGTACGACTTATCATTAAGAGATGTATCTGAACCATCTGCATGTTTACAACCTCATCCAATTTGGCAACTCCTTGTTTGGTTTTCTGAAAAAGAAAGTCTGCAATGGCTTCTTCGCCTGTCATTGAAGCCCCCAGTCCTACAGCCAGCATGATGATGATGGTCTCGGGTGCATCATAATCAAAGATACCTGGCGGCTGATATAGGGCACTTAAGCGACGGCGGTAATGGTCTTTACTCATGATGGGAAGACCATGCCAATAGGTCAGAAGATATCTCTCGAGTAGCCGGTGAGCAGTATCTGGGTCAATCAGCATAGCCGAGCAGTCGTCTGGTACTGATGATGGCCGCTGGTTGTCAGCCAAATCCCCAAAGAATAGTCTCCGATGACTGAATAGGTCTAGACCGGGACCAACTTCTTCGACAATTCCAGAGCGTGACGGAGGATCATTTGGGCATGTCCCTGCTATTTGGTGATAGATCGAGTTGAGTAGGGCAAAATTCGATGAGGGGCCATAGTAGAGCTGGAGGAAACAAGACGGTGATGCGCGGTGTGTCGCAGCAACACTATTATGTGTCAAACTGCGTTCGCTGTCCATCACTGATCCTGTAGGTCCGACAGATGCGGTGTCGTCGGCATTTGGCGTAGGCGGCACAGTTCCCTCATCGGAGGGTTCCAGAGACGTGCTCTCCATGGCATCGTGAGACATTATAGTCTCATAAGCTGCAGTTCGCGGTTTGACCTTGCGTGTCCGATTACGGGCCTTTTCGCGATAGACGCAACTGAGATTTCTCATGCTGCAGTTTTGACAGGGGGTCTCCCCATTGCACTTGATCTTCTTGGCGCGACATTCTTGACAAGCCTTTGAGATCCTCCATTTCGTCGTGTTCATGGTCGCCGTAGAGTTAGTTGTGTCTACTCTAGGTATGGATAAAGATGTGATAGACTATTGAATCCAATGCTCGGCATGCATGGAGTGATTAACTTAGTTTGTCTCGGCACGCTAGTGTGGATTTCGGTTTCATTAGCTGCATAAACTTTATTTGTTTTGGTGCATATATAGCGGGAACGGGCACTCCGTAGTGGGCAATCCGGTCGGCCGCTGCGTCAGGGATACCTTGAGCATCCTTGACAGATTTGTGCCTGACTACCCTATGAAATTGTCTAACAGCTCCAATTACTCTTGATAACATCGGCAATAACTCCATGGTCCTCGTCTTGCTTGAGACCGCTCACCACGACAACAGCAACGATCCCTTCAACTCCCTGGACACGAATCGGGATAGCTCCGCCATGGATTGCGTAGTCACCCTTGTTTGAATCTGCAATGCCATATTTGGCAGCGAAAGCAACCTCGTCACCATTGAACTTGTTGTGCATGAACCATGTGCTATTGCCGAATCGGAGAACAGTGTTCCTCTTACGGCGAACCCATTGCTCGTTGTCGGGAGCTGTGCCAGGTCCGGTAACGGTTTGGAAGACAACCTGGGAGGTGTTTGCAAGGGCAATGGAGATCACCGTCGGCTTGCCTTTGACAGCGTATGGGTAAAGACGGGCGTAGAGAAGGTTACCCAGCACAAAAGCATCATCTGTGGTGAATGATGTGAAAGTGAATGAATCACAATCAGCCTTGAGTTCCTCGAGCTGTGATTCTATTAGTAGACATGCGTTTATTTGTATCCAATTCACTTACGTCAGAAGGCGGCTTGACAATCACCTCTGTCGTTGGGCTCTGGATGGCTCCCTGTACCTTCTCCAGCGCAGCGCCAGTTGTCGTCTCTCGGGTCAAGGCTTTAGGTGACATTGTAGTATTTGATGATATGAAAGTTGATAAAGTCTATGGTGGTTGATTTGTGTGTGGTAAAGAAATTTACTCGGTCGGCGATTGGATAGTGGAAGATATATGTCACCACGTTGGTTGGACCTTCAGGTCGTGTGGAGACCACGATTTAGAAGCAGCCAGAACGTCATTTTTCTTTTCATCACAACATCTTGTATCAATTCCATAAGATAATTTATTGGCATTGTCATTTCCATGCTCATAGGGGCTTTCTCGACTACTTATACATTGTACCGTAGATACTTGAATTGGATTCCCCGACTCTAGCTAAAAGCCTGCAAACTCTAAAGTGGTCAGTCAAGTAATAATATCCACTTAGAGTGACGTCAGAAAAGATGGATTCAGCTGTCAACGTCTTTCAGAAAACGACACGCCGTAAAACTCATTACTACTACTTCGATAAAGTTATGGCTGAAAACGGCCTGCATTTCTATCTCAATACATTGACTATCGCAAATCTACACTGGCAAGGAGTCTTCGGAAATAATTCCAATATGCAATTTCTAAAATTAGCTAGCCAACCAGGCTTCGACATGGGACCTGAGTCAAGCACACTTCATATGGAGTATAGTCCTCGGATTTCATACCACAAAGATACCCCAGCTCCGGAAGCAAAAAAAGACTGGTGATTTGAAATATAATGCTTAGATTTATCAAATAACCAGTCTCCTAAGTCTAAGCTAACTTATCTCAATAATTCTATCGTTTAGGATACATGTCCTAAGTTTTCCTACCCATTTAACAGTAAAAGCTCCGTTTTAAGTCCAGAGTCTCTATGACCATGACCAACACCTAGAACCATAGTTGCATAGCCATGCATAGCATGCTCCTGAGAATATATCACTCAAGCTCGATATCCTCTTACTATATCCCCTCAACACAGAAAGGGTTGTCAAGGCTGAATCGGACCCGAAGTACCACCGGACATACTTCGTACAAATAGCTCTCAAACAATCACGAAATTCATTTAGTACAAGATCTATATATGACTCTGAAAGGACTCAGGATTTCAGCATGAGATGGCTGGCATGCAGCCTGAAACATAACTCAAACATAAATGAAGAACATAAAGGACATTCTTTCATCAGAAAGTGTATAGATCCAAGAAGCTAATACGGATAGCCAAGGAGGCGGGTTTCTGGGTCATCGTAGAAGTGCGGTATCTAATCTTCCCTTGGGCCATCTTTTTTCAAACTTCTCTTCTCTTTCTCATCATGGACATCCTCCTTTATTGTTCATCATGATCAGACTCTTCCTTTTGGGACAGGTTATTTCCATGTCATCATCCGTTCTCGTCAAGCGATCACAATACCTCCATATCTTCAGGCAAGGTATCAAGATGAGCCAATCTTCCAACGACCACCCTAATATGCTTCAGGTTCGGTCATTCTATGTCCTCAAGTCTCCTTGTGGTCTCAAGATCTCCTGTGCCCTCATGCCCTCCTTCCGCAGCCAACGGTGTACCAGCTCCCAATACTCATTCTGGATTTTCACCAGCAGTCATCTACCAACTTGCCCTGAGCAGTTTTCTCGACACGCAAAACTCCACGCAACATGTCACGATACGCTAGCTCATGTGGCCATATTTGGCGAAAGGCTTCACAATTTGCATGATGCAATTACATTAGACGTGGAGACCATGGACAGGACCTGGAAGTCATTGTATTGTTCGCCGCGGACCCTGCAAGCTGGCCTGACGAGGTAGCACTGACACAACATTCTGCACAAGCCAAGATTAGTACTTGGGTCTAGTTGCCTGTCTTATACCTTTGGAGCTGTCGACTCAGAAAATTTGTAAATAATTTACCTGTATTCTTTTTAATACTGCCTCGTCTTGAGATTCCAGGTCTTAACAAGCATGAAGGTGAAATATAAAGACGCGTTTTGTTTTTTAACAGAATTTCGAGTAAATATCTCCAGGAGTCCAGGGTAACTCAAGATGACAGCCGATGTAAAAGTCGACTTCCTCAAGGTTATACCTACTAAGTAAGCATTATCTGTCAAGGGAGAAATACTCAAAGAGTCAGTGTCAAACTCATTAGACCTGAATAAGCGGCTATTTGTCGTGTACCCGATCTGCCGATGGAAACCTTGGTAGACCTTGGTAGACCTTGGTAGCTGAGCTTGGTGCTGGGTGAGCTTGGTTATTAGTCCCCAGGGAGTAAGAAAAACTACTTACGTTGAGTCTGGGTGCCAAAATAAACTAGTATTGAGACTTGCTAGAATATCCCACACTTACACAAGTATTTTCCTCATTCCAAACCGAGGTTCTAGGTTTTCTTGTTTCCCCTTCTTAGTGTAGCTGTTGTCTTAGGTAGTCGTGACGTAACATCCGCGGCTCTTCCCGTAAAGCAGCACCAAACGAAAGCGCCCCTGATCATCTTCAGCTCTAGACCCGAGGATCAAACCAGGAACTGCACAAGGATCTCGATCTTGAGCACGGATTGAGTTTGGAGACATGGAACGCAATTGGCCAATTGGACTGTCTTGGTCTCACATGGGGACCGCCAAACTCACCCCGCAATGTCCGCATATGAGCGTCATTGACGTCACGTTTCCGGAGCTTTGGTCCTGAAGCTCCAGCTTGTGGTTTGTTTGCGTCGTGATCGTATGAATACGTCATTCCTAAGGCGAATTGCAAAAAAAGTTATTTACTCACCCTCAAAATGCCATCTTCTACCCTTTCTTCCCCTCATTCTCACATATTTCCCCTTCCTCAACACAATCTGATTCTCCATTCTCCCTCTCATAACAACTAATCCGACACTATGCTTCCTGCTCGCCCTCTCATTCGATCAACCGTGCCTCGTGCCGCACGTGCTTCTCGTACTTCTCGCCAAGTCCGCTTCCAATCTACAGCCTCATCTTCATCGAGCAGTGCTCATCTCGCCTCCGGTATCGCTGGTGGTTTTGTCGGCTCAGCCATCTTCTACGGCATCTACTCTTACACACCCGCTGGCCGTGCCGCTTCAGGTATCAACAAAGCTGCCAAGGAGGCCGCGCAAAAATATGAGGCCGCCGCAAAGAAGCTCCAGAAGAACACTCCCGACGCCGATCAGGCTGTGAACTACATCAAGGAGTTTGCTTACTCCTACGTTGGATGGATTCCAGGTGGTCGTGCCTACGTTGATGCTGCCTTCAAGGACTGGGAAAAGGTTCGGGAGAACAACAAGGATGAGGCCGACAAGCTCGTCAACGATGCTTACAAGCAGTTCCAAGATCTTTCCAAGTCTGGCCTGAGCCTCGAGACTGCTTCAAAGGCCTACGACGTCCTCGCCGATCTCACTAAGAAGGTCGCCAACCTCGCTGGTGATGCCATCGGCGACATCATCGACAACCACCCCCAGGTCAAGGAGAAGCTTGGCAGCAACGTCGATCAGCTTAAGGAGCTTGGTGACAAGTATGGCCCTGAGGCTAAGAAGCAGGTCGACGAGACTTGGAAGCAGGTCAAGGACATATTTGCTGGAGGGTTCAGCGCCGCCAGCATAAGCAAGGCCCGCAAGCTCATCGAGGAGAAGGTGGAGCAGATCAAGAAGCTCGGCGACCAGGCCTGGAAGAAGGGTCTTGAGGAGGCTAAGCCCTACCTTGACAAGAACCCTAAGGTCAAGGAGCTTATTGAGAAGAACGCCGACGCTTTGAGGGAGGGTAACACCGCCGAGCTGTTCAAGCGTGCCAAGTCCGCCGTCGACTCTGGTGACCTAGGCGACCTGGAAAAGTACGTCAAGGATGCGACTGAGAAGGTCAAGTCCAAGGGCAACGAGCTCACTGGCGGCTGGGTCGATATTGAGAAGTACATCAAGGAGATCCCTAACGGTAGCGAGGTCATGGAGAAGCTGCAGCAGTTGAGCGAGGTTGCGGACAAGCACAAGGAAGAGGGTGAGAAGCTGTTCAAGGAGACCGTTGAGGAACTGCGACAGGTGCTGGAGAAGAAGTCTGAGAAGGCCCAAGAGATTGCTGGTGAGGCCAAGAAGGACGCCAAGCAGGAGGCCAAGTAAACACAGAATTGTTCTCTCGTCTATGATTCCCTAATGATATTCTCTAATAATACATCAAAAGTTCACAGTCGTGTTCCTAAACTTCCACTACCAACCAAACGCAGTGACCTGGCTAGCACGTGAATATTCTTTCACTCAATTAAGGACTATACTTTAATCCCCGGCGACCTATCCGTCGGCCATTGAGGAAAAAGTACTGCAAGTTCGCAATGACAGCCATAACAAGACCAACCGAGGCCAGAGCCATGATAGCAGTCCAGCCTGTCTTGTAAAGAGGAGCATCATGCTCTTGGAAGAGTTGGCTTCCAATAATGCCAGATGTGTTGGCTGACATGATGAGGATGGCCATGGTGATGGACCTCTCTCCAGCGGAACCAGCGTTGAGAGCCATCCAAGAACCATTCAGGGGATCTAAGAGAATATCAGTACAATGTGAATCTATCTACTATTTGGTTCAACTTACGCCATTGCCATCCGAAAGCATGAGTTAATGTCAACAGAGCGAATCGTGTATGTCCATCGGGTGAAAACACCATGACCCGATCAGCGATCTAACGAGTCAGCAATGCATGAGTAAGATTAGAAATGAGTTACGTACTGTGAATGCCCAAAACATGAAGATTCCAAACGCAACAAGAGGACCACGCATTTGAAGTTTATCACTGGAACGAGTTAGCACAAGGTCTCGAATGATGAATTGTGTTTCTTACCCCAGATAACCCCATAACAGGTTGGTCACAACAAGGGCCCAGGATCCAATTGACACAAGAGCATTGGACTTGAGTCTCTCATAACCGAAGGACTTCACAAGGCTTGGCGAGTAAGAACTCATCGTTGTAGCGGGTGCGAGAGCACTGATAGTGAGTAAAACATGGGGAATGAGTCTCCAGTTTGTCATCTGCAACCGTCAGCACACTGCGATATGACACGCCGAATAAGATACATACCACATTGCGAAACTCTTCTCTAGTAACGTTTGGCTTCGCGTGAATCTTGGAAGGATCATCCTTTAGAATTCTCTTCGTGAGGATCTCTTTCTCCCTCTCAGTGAAGACACCGAACTTGAAGAGTGAGACGGGGTTGAAGGGGCTGTCTGGGAAGAACAGGATGAATAGAATTCCAACGAGGATGGTGAATATACCCTCGAGCTGTTATTGTTAGTTTAGACACGATAGGTCAAGTATGTGTGGACTTACGATAAAAAGCCACTGCCAACCTCCAAGTCCACCAATACCTCGCATGTGAAGACTGCCATGATCAGCATGGAAATCAAGATTCAGATAGTTCAAGTCATGCTTACATTCCATACGCAATGAGACCTGATGCTCCAGAGGCAATCATGTTACCGAGGAAGTAGATGGAGAATCGCTTGCTCGTCTCATCACGCTTGTACCATCGAGTAATTGTATATAGCCCAGCAGGGATAAATCCAGCTTCACAAAGGCTGTGCAAGTATTAGGAGACTTTCAAAAAGTATATCGAGGCAGGCATACCCAAGAAGAAGTCGAGTGGAAAGAAAAGCACCCAAACCTTTCTGGAAGGCTTGAAACGTGGCAACGAGACCCCTATAAGACGTCAGACAATATAAGAAAGGAGACATTGGGAGAGCTTTACCATGCAATGATCTGGGATCCAATCCACTTGGCGGGCCCAACGCGGTAAAGGATGAAGTTGCTGGGAATCTATCATCATTAGCAACCCTTATCCACACACATACTCTCGAAGCATACCTCAAGCAAGACAATACCCGCAGATAAAAGCTGTTGTCCAACGTTGAACTGACTTTGAGTGATCCCAACATCAGCCATGAAAAAGTCTGTAAGAGCATTTCCACTAGAGTTACGTTAGTCGATCATATAGCCAAGTGTCGGTATGAGCGTACATGTTTCCTCGATCGAGTTGAAGGGCGAAGAAGCCGAGGACTAAGAGTGGCATGATAGTGAAATCGACCCTAAACGAAGATAAAAAGGTTAGTTGGGAGAGGAACTCGTAGTTTCTGCATGCTTTACTCACTTGCGAATGAGTTTCGCTTCCTCTTCTTCGGTCCAGTCAACCTCGATGTGCTCCAGATCACTGGAACTACCATCTTGGCTACCGACAGCTATCTCATCAAAGTTCTTCTCCATTCTGAAGACCGGGTATAAGATAAAACTCAAACTTAGATTGTCAGTCAGAGGGTAGTTGCTAGAGAAGTCAAGCCACGATCCGCGGGCGATCGCCCTCTTTATTTCTGCGACATCCCACGCGACAGCCCGATCTTTCTCATCGCCATTGAACTCCACTCTTGTCTCTTTACCAGTGAAAGCTAGTAATTGCCAATTGCTAACAAGTAAAGATGTCTTGAGTTCGCCGAACCTAGGAGTGTGATGTGGGATAGTGGAGTTTTATGCCATCTATAGTGCCCATCACGCAATTGACCAACGAACTTATCCTTGCAACCTGTATTTCCGAAAGGCAATCTATTGATCGATATGCATAAAATTTTGCAGTTTGCAAGATTCTGTCACGTTAGAGTGTATTTCTTCATCCTCTGCAATAGTCTCGATGCTCATGGACTCAGCTGTCTATGTCCAGTTGCAGACATGGCTTACAAGTGTCCAAATACACACACGAGACACATATATTCTGCTTCTTTTCTATCATATGAATTCCGCCTGAGAGGGTTCTGATATGAATATTCCGCTGCCAAGTATCCCGGGTATACGGATAAGTGCCGGAACTGTTTGCTCAATGCCACCTTGCTATCACGACATTTGACCCCCATCGCAAATTACTGTGTGCTGCATTCCTATCGCAGTAGCGTGCCTAGCGTGCGACGATATACAGTCAGGCATGGTCATGCATGTGAGAAATGTCAATGTGCAATAGCCAAGTCTTTAAACGCTTTTGTTTTCGCCCCCGAACTCCTCCTTCTAGGTACTAACTAGATAGGTTACCCACTTCAACACCACTTCCCATTTCTACAACAATCCCTTAGCCTTGAGATCATCGTGAGCCTTCTTCTGTCGATCCCATTGCTTCTTCAAACCCTTCAATTGGCTCTTGGGCACATCACTGCCATCTTTCATCTTAGTAGGCAACCCTTGCTCATCCCAAGCACTGTATCTCTCATCACCCTTGAAGAGATCCTCGGGTCTGACCTTGGCCTTCTCACGAGCTTCTTGATCGGCCTTCTCACGCGCAAGACGAGCCTCCTCCTTCTTTCGCGCCTTTTCAGCGGCTTGAGCGGCCTTCTCCTCACGCGCAGCAATCAGTTCAGCAGCGGGAATGAACTTGATCAGGGAGGCCTGGCCGTCAGGTCTGTCGTCTAAGTAAACACCCAGGTTTGTGAGATCCTCGTCGCGAATACGATCTGTCAAAGAAAGAATAGCCTTCTTCGTTTCGGGTGTTTGGTTAGAAACAATGCGACGCAGCTCATCTCGAAGCTTAGAGACGGCACGAAGATAAGGCAAAGCCAATTGCTCAGGGTCGCGAGAGCCACCAGAAGCGATCGACTCGACCTCAGCTGTAGGGTCTTGCTCAAGCAATGAAGAAATCTCGGCGCTCTCTAGAGACAAGCCAGAAACATCTGACTTGACCTTGGTGAAGACCTCGGCGTAGGGCTGAACGGCTGTCTTTGGCTCAACGTCTGAGGCGATGACTGTGGCCCAGCCAAGGCCTTCATATGGCGGCGAAGCATTTGAATCGAGACCAAAGATGCCCACAATCTTGGTGATCCAGCGTGCAATAGACTCAAGAGCCACAAGATCAGCGTCCTTGTTGTCTCTCAAGTGCACGTTGGCAGTGTTGACCAACTTGAGGATAACAGACATAGCCTTTGGTGTGTCGATTGAGTTGACCAAAGCAGCCTCAAAGTCCTTCTTGGCTTGTTCGAGCTCAGCCAAAAGACCTTCACTGGCCTTACCATCTGCGTTGAGAGACAGAGACTTGACATCATGTGAAATGCCAGCCTCCGCCAGCAATGCCTTGACGTTGATAAAAAAGTTCTGCCATGTGTCAGTCATGTTGAGTCGAGGTCTGAGTCATACTCACGCTGATGGTTGACTCCCAGTTGTCAGCTTGCAATCGCATATCCGGTGAAATTTCGACACCATCGTTCCATCGACCCATTAAAAACACAATTCGCATTCCTCTTGAAGAGTAGTTCGTAGCCAATGCATCCTGAATAGTTTGGAAGTTCTTGAGAGACTTGGACATTTTGGATCCAGAAATCGACAAGTGGCCCATGTGGATAAAGTAGTTGACCCATGTGTGTTCGCCCTTGCCATGCTCGCAGAAGTAAGCCTCGCTCTGTGCCAACTCATTGTCATGATGAGGGAATGCCAGGTCGATACCTCCAGAGTGGATGTCAATTGTTGCTCCTAGAACATCGCTGCACATAACCGAGCACCTTGATTTCACTTGTTAGCTCGTTACACAGCTGCCTTGGTTCGTTTCAACTCACTCAATATGCCATCCAGGACGTCCATCTCCCCAAGGGCTAGGCCAGAAGGGCTCGCCAGCCTTGGACTTCTTCCACAGAGCAAAGTCGCCGGGATTCTTCTTTCCGCCAAGGTTTTTCGAGAGGGAACCCTCGCCTTCTTCCTGGAGAGACTTGTCGTTTCGGTTGTCAGGACGCAGTCGCGCATAAGTATTTCCGGCTTGCTCAAACGCGGAGATATCAAAGTAGACAGATCCCTCAGATTCGTATGCGAATCCCTTATCGACAATTCTTTTGACGAAATCGGCAATTTGGGGAACGTATTCGGTAACTCGAGTGACAACGTCAGGTCGCAGTACGTTGAGCGCATCCATGTCGTCCATGAATAGCTTCTCCATGCTCTGAGTCAGATCTGTGAACATGGTCTGATCCCTCGTGTCAATAGTTTCCCTGTAAAGCGAATCGAGGAAGGGCAATAGAATCTCGTCGGTGCCGGGGAAGATCTCGCCAGAAGCAATAGCTTCAGCGGCAGCAGTCATGTTGCTGAGGTGCATTTTGACCTTGGCCTCATCGTCGCCAGGCTTTCCCTCGCCAGAAATGGTACCGCCCGCAAGCACGTGTCCATATCCAGCCTCTCGGCGCTGAGCATAGTTGGTCGCATCAATGTCTTCTCCGTCTTTTAGCAGCAAAGGCAGACTGCTCTTAGCGTATGCCCGGAAAGCGGCCAGGGCCAGATCTCGAAGTTCGTCCTTTGTGTATTTCTTGTTCTTCTCGAGCTCGAGCAATCGTTGTCGTCGTGCCTTGATGATGATCTGCAGAGGTTTAGACAAGTCGCATAATATTCAGCGAGCTCTTCGTCATACCTTATCGTCGATGTCGGTAATATTCATGACAAATTTGACATCAAAGCCAAAGTAATGCATTAGAATGCGACGAATAATGTCTGTAGAGACATAGTTGCGAGCATGGCCCAAGTGACTCTTGTCGTACACAGTAGGACCGCAAGCATACCAGGTAACTTTTCCCTTTTCAATAGGAACAAATGGCACTGGAGCGCCAGGCTTGAGCGAGTTATAGAGCTTTAGCGACTCCATTGTGCTCGTGTTGGAGCTGGATAGAGACGAATACAATCGATGGAGGGGTCGCAGTCGGGGCGTCGAGAACGGAGTGGGGATTTTATATCGAATGAGACGTTGTCGAAAGAGATTCATACAGACGCCAAAAGGTAGGACGAAGGAGAAATACGAGAAAAGGAGAGTAGAGGGAGGGTATCGAGGAGGACAAAAGGAGGTGTATATGCAAGGCGAGGCAATGTACCTTAGAACAAGACAAATGTCTACAACGAGAGGCCTGAGTCACAGTCGAGTCAAAGGGAGAGAAAGACGCCATAGATTGCTATTCGAGTCACCCGAGACCAGCCCTGAGCTACCTACAGGGGAGCTACAGGCGACCAGCACCTGAGTGTTCCCGCGAGGTCTGTCCAATAGCCTGGTCCATGATCGTTTTTAGTGTCACATTGAGTGCCCCTCACTAACGCTTTCAGTGGAGACAACGCTAATTGTTCAGCCTCGCGCGTATCCTGGAAATATTTTTCTGCCTCGTCTTTGCAAATCCAGTCTAACCTTTACCCATCTTATACCAACCCAATTCTTAAGACACGCCTGTGCGTGCAGTCCCGTCAATGGTCCAACCATCTCCTTTCCTGGAGCCAGGAACTACAACTTCCACTGGCGACTTGGCAATTGTTCTTCTCTCCAGAGATAACCTTCAGCCTATTACCCTGGAACAGTCGACTGGCGCAGTTGATGGATACCTCGAAGGTGCAACTTTAAACACGCGATTTGGATCTTTCCCCCACTCGACACTTCTTGGTATTCCTTGGGGCTCCCAAGTTCGTGCTTCAAATGTCGACACTGGCTCGAGAGGACGAAAGCGCCGCCGCGAAGCGACAGATGATGACACACCAACAACGACTGGACCAGACGATGATGTGGCTGATGTGACTTCTAAGCCTGCAAAAAAGGCTGTCGCAGCTGCAAGTGGTTTTATCCATCTCCTTAGACCGACTCCCGAGCTCTGGACAAGCAGTCTGCCTCATCGAACTCAAGTCGTGTATACTCCCGATTACAGCTACATCCTTCAAAGAATACGAGCAGTTCCTGGTACTCGAATCATCGAAGCTGGAGCCGGCAGTGGAAGCTTTACACATGCCTCTGCGCGTGCTGTGTACAATGGCTACCCCAAGGACGAGAATGATAAAAAAGGAAAGGTTTTCAGCTTTGAATACCACGAGCCTCGATATATTAAGATGCAAGAAGAAATCCACGAGCATAAGCTAGATGGTGTCGTGCAATTGACACATCGCGATGTTTATGGAGAAGGATTCAATGTGGACGGAAAGTCTCCCCAAGCAACATCGGTCTTTCTTGATCTCCCTGCGCCTTGGGAAGCGCTTCATCACCTGTCAAGACAGAAACCCGATAAGCTAAAGAAACAAGGCGAGGGTGCTGAAACTCCTGAATGGGTCTCACCTCTGGACCCCAAACGAAGTGTCCATATCTGTACCTTCTCCCCTTGTATTGAGCAAGTCACAAGAACAATTGAGGAGCTCCGGCTTCTTGGCTGGAAGGACATTGACATGGTGGAAATCTCAGCTCGGCGAATCAACACTATTCGTGAGCGAGTCGGAGCAAATCTCCCTGCGGAAAGGGGCAATGTCCAAACACCAGCCAATGTGAAGGAGGCCATGCAGAGGCTCAAGGAGATCAATCGAAAGACGAAAGAATTCCACAAGGTGCATTTCAAGTCAACGAACGGCGATGGCGACTCATCAGCAATGGATGTAGATACCCCTGCTTCAGATTCGCCCAAGACTGATGCCAATGGAAAGGTTGCTGAAGATAGCAAACCATGGATGCATGGCAATCTCTACCATAGACCCGAAAACGATCTCAAGACTCACACGTCATATCTCACCTTCGCTGTTCTGCCTCGAGAGTGGACCGAGGAAGACGAAGCAGCAGCTGAGGCGAAGTGGCCATGCGGAAAAGAGGGTGGAGTGATTGGGAGCCTCAACAGGCAGGCCCGCAAGCAACAAACAAGGGAGAAGCTGGCAGCAAAGAAGAAGCAGAAGCAAGAGAATGATACCCAGAAAGAGGGAGTGGTCGAGGAGACTGCAGAGAAGCAATAATAAGAGAATCGCTGATAAGCGGTTGTGAGTTCAACATATCAATTTCTCTAAACTAGTCTGCTGCAGTCCAGTCGATGGCTGGGCCTTCAGCCATTATTGTGATTGTTATCATTGTGATGTTCTTTGCCTCAATTACAAAACTCCTATTCGCAAGGACGATGTTATTGCTTCATGCGTCCATGCTGGTTCGAAATTCCGCCGCACGCGACAGGCAGCTGACAAGGCGGACTTGACTGAGGCCATCCATGCTCGACTTGCCAGATCAGGTACCTCGCAGGATTAGTCAAAGTCCAGCTGTTCAATTGGCAGATGCAGTGACACCTGTCCAACGCTCATAGCTTTCACAAAACACGCCTTTACGATTCTCAGCCAACTATATGGATAATATGCTCATCTTTTACCCAATCAGGGACTTATTCACCATACCTCGACGACCCACGGGTTCCTGGAAACACGAGAGGTCGCCTTTTGTGTGTCTCCTGCATGCAGGCTTCCTTTCGGCACCCAGCGAGAAGAGTGAGGCTGTCGGGTGAGGAATTGCGTTAGGAGTATCTGCGAACCTCGAGTTTGCGGCCCGGCGCAGCTGCCCTTTGCTTGGAGGGATATCCCTGGATTATATCTCTTCAACGCACCCGTGTTCTCGTGCACTTATGTCCGTTCCGGAGTGCTAAGCGACCGCCGCATCACGAATATGGTGAACAAAAGACACACTGCGCATGAGCCCCAACCTTCAACTCCTGCATCGAAGGCCATTGAGCCATTGCCCACGCGATCTCGGTGGTCCGAATGGGCTCTTCACAACTCGGGGCTGTACTACTACCGAGCTCGATATATCTCATTCGAGGACATCTCATCAATACCGCCCACCGGGAGGAATTCGATTGTGCCGAATGTCCAAGGCGGATACATCCATTACCAATCTATGGGTGTCAATGAAGCGACCAGTCAAGGGTCCAGTCAAGCTCCAGAGTTATCAACATGCTCTACCGTGACAACACCAACAGCCAGTGATCCTCCGGCCTCTACACAAGAAGTGTATGGCCAGCAAAATGATCAACTTGTCGTGTCAACAAAGACAACCGAGGATAGCATGCTGATGAGTGGAGCGCTGCAACCAGAGGCAGACACTACAGAAACTGTCGTAGTGATATCGAATTCCAATGCACTAAAGCGGAAATCAACTACATCCAAGAAACAGAAGGAGAAGAAGAAGCATGGAAAGAAGTTGGACGTGGACAAGAGAAAGCAAGTCAGCAATAAGGCGAAAGTGAATAAGTGGTTAGATACTCTATAATCCCGTGTGGCATTGTTATGTTATCTGGGTGGCATTTCAGGTTTATGGCGTTAATAGGGAAATAGTATGTTTCAGCGACAATGTCGGATCTCAATTATTTATTATAGGTACGGATGAAGCATATAATAAGAACAGTGAAATACAGGCACTGTGCTTTTTCTCTCCTGTGTAGGTGCTGCACACAGTGTCAACCCAAACTCTCGCGGCTCGGATCAACTCTTGTCCACCTCTCCAACATCCCTCACCACCAAGCCTCGTCAATTTTCACGATATACCAAGCTCCAGCTCAGCCTCGGCCTGTTTACACGCGACAACACGAAATCGACCCGCAACCGCAACCATGACTTCTACTATCGGTATTCCTATTAAGCTCCTGAATGAGGCGCAGGTCCGTAATCCTTTATATGGCACTCCTGATTGAGCTATCAAGCTAACTTTGCCTTATAGGGCCATATTGTGACGCTCGAAATCACTTCCGGCCAGACTTACCGTGGCAAGCTTCTCGATGGCCCCCCCCTCACTATTCTAATTTTTTCAACTACTTTCAATGGTTGGATTTCCGCTAACACATCATAGCTGAGGACAACATGAACGTCCAACTGAAGGACATTACCGTCACCGCTCGCGACGGCCGTGTTTCCCATCTCGACCAAGTTTACATTCGCGGCTCACACGTGCGCTTCTTCATCGTTCCCGACATGCTTCGCAACGCCCCTATGTTCCGTAGCCGTAACGTACGTGGCCGTGGTGTCGGTCTTGCCAGAGGTCGCGCAACGGTCAGCCGAGCGCGAGCAGGCGGACGAGGAGGAGGACGATAAACAAGACATAATAGAAATATGCGAGTTTTTGGCGTTCGGGCTTGGATTTTACACTGGGCATGCCTCGATTTTGGGAAAATGAGTGAAAAGGCTTAGGTTGATACCAGTCTAGAAGGGGGATATGCCTTGTGAGGCTTGCGAGACCTCACAGTAGAGGGTGGTTTTTTTGAGATTGACTAGATTACAAAAATGAAGGCGTCTCTTGCGCCTGGTATCTCGTCACCTTCTAAGTCCAATGCTTTTCAGTCCATAATGTACAGGTTCCCCATTTATTTCATTCGTCCAAGGGCTTCCTGGGCCTTGACCACCAGCTCGCGAACCTCGTTTATCTCATCGCCTTTTTGGTCTACAACTGGCTGTTCATGTTGCTTCTCGTGGCTGAGAACCTCTGCAACACTGTCCTCGACGCCTCGGAGAGCCTTACGGCCTTCTTCTCGCACTTCGCCCTCCCAGAATGTTCGCGCTGCCTCCCACTTCTTCTGTAACCGGCTGCAACTCCAGACTATACCTAGTGCTGCTACAGCACCAGCTTCGTATACTGTCGAGGAGAAGGAGGAGATATAGAGAAGGGCAGCGAGGGATGTGGTGAGTCCCGAAGTCCCTAACGACTGCACAACCAAGCGCTGTGCTAGAGCTTGTAGCGCAGGGACAGTCTCGTTTTGGAGATACCTTCGGGTAAAGGCAATATGACCAGGCCATTTTGGTAGTGCGGATCGGTTGTTCACTGGTGCCAATGGTTCCAGCTCTCCTGGGCCAAGTCGCTTCAGCTCAAGGTTTGCGTCACTATCATTCACAGAGTGTGGTTGTGGATAGTTTTGGTCCGCATTGGCAGCTTGCGCGATCTTCCCGGTTAGATAAACAAGCTCTCGCTCTGCTGTTGGTAGGAACCGCTGGTTGAGCATATCATTTGTGAGCATGGCAACATCATCAACCCTCCAGAATAGTTGCCACCATCCTAGCTTTCGCCATCTTCGGCCTGTGAACGCCAAGTCAAGCTCGTCTTGTAACTCTGCATGAGCTTGCTGTGACCATGCACCAGCTGCTTGAATCAGTACAGGGGAGAAGTCCGGCCCCTGTCCGTTAAGAGTGGGAGCAGTCTGATAGGTCTCCCTAATTTCACGACGATTTTCCTCCTCGCATCGCGCCAAAATGTTGTTTAACAGAGAAGTAATGAGCACTCGCACTGCGGGTTTCGTGGTGCCATCGTGGGAACTGATCCCTGACTTAAGCCATGTTGTTAAAGCAGGGAAGTTACTGTTGAACCAAAGCCGCTCATACTCAATGGCATTACTGGAACTTTGACGAAAGAGTGACACTCCCCTCTCGGCAAGTGATGTATCAACAAGCGCAAAGGCCGCATCGAGCTGCTTAGAGTCAACGCCTCTCAAATCAACCACTTTGAGCACAGACTCCTCTGCCTCTGCAACTGGTACCGATGTGACATTGACAGCTCCTTCAAACCCATCACCGACAAGAATCGCCCTGTGCACAGGTGTAGTAACTGGTGTTACTCGATCTTCAGCCGATGGAATGCCGACCTTGGGCACCAGAACAGCTTCTTCGACCTCGATAGCCCGTGTTTGCTCATCTCTGGCGAACTCGGGAAGATGCGTCTCCATGAACAGTAGCTCCAAGTTGAGGTTATTCCATTCCGCCGAAGATACATTGACCTCACTCAGAAGGCTAGTTCTGGTGACTGTTAAAGTACTCTGCTGCTCTGCAGTGGGCCGGATTCGAACAACGAGGGGGTTCTTTGGATCATGATCCTTCAATTGGCGCTCCCATTCTTGTTCATCCTGCAGCGGATCCGTTACCAAAAGCCTCAGAACATTTTTCGCAGTCTGTCCCGCTTTCGAACCAGGTGCCAGTCCCAATATCGCAACCCTTACAGCTTCCTGACCAGGTATTTGCCGCAGTCCCTGTAGTGCCAATTGCAATCTTGAGAGATTCACCAAAGACGGTGCGAGTTTCTGAATTTCGAGAAGATGTTGTTCAAGCTCGGCACGAGGATTCGTCGACACAGTGTAGAAACGTTTTCCGAGGATAGCGCGACGAGGTCGTATTCGGGGCCGTGATGTAATGTAGCAAAATGGGCATATCGAGACACCGTGAGGCTTCGATCTCGGTATCAGAACCCCGAGTTTGCCTGCATGAGGCAGACGGGCTCTCGGTGAAGACATTTCCTTTGAGAAATGATTGGCGATGCGAGGTTCTACCTCATACTACAAGTTGCACTATGTTTGAAGATGGAGCTACCAAAGCAGGGAAGCTCCGTTGGCGGCAAAGGGTCGGCAAATCACGGAAAATCGTCACAGGCATCTTGACTCAAAGACGTACCAGAGAGCAACAACCTTACAACCAAGGGGGTGTAATAAAACTTAGGACCTCTATCTTAGGTGACAAAAGTCTTCAGATCAGCTTAGATAAATTTATTTAGTATAGCTTAGACTAAGTAATTTTGGCACCTCAATTTAACGTCAGAAGTCTTCTTGCACCCCGAGGACAACCTAGGAAGGTCACTGTCGATCACTTGTTCTTAAGATTGTTTACTATATGTATAGCGGCTAACCAGACACACATAACAGGATGTGGGCTGTTTTCAATTGAGCGATAACAACTACGCTTAGCACGGAGTTCGTGACTGAGGTCCCTGTCCAACTATGGGTGGTACCAGACAGGTGATTAGAGCCAGACTTTCTACTACGAGATAGCATATCGCCTTGCTATATCGAAGACACAAAGCATTGCTAGAAAATATCTGGTTTGCAGACCGGACTTACCTCATGATACCTTAGGTACGGATACAGACAAGGTTATAGTAACTCCATGTCGTACGGAGCAGCTATTATTCCGCATATCATGACCCACTAAAAAGATAATCGCGGGGTGCCCCACCCTGCGAGATGCTTCAGTACACCACCAGAAAAAAAAAGAGGAAAACCCTGCCATCGTACTCACAGTCAAGAACGCAATGCCGAAATCGTCAGATAGCAGGCGCGGTGGTGCCCGCAAGGGGCCATACGATAAGCCTGAACGCAAGAACATCTTCAAATATAACACGAATATTGGCCAGCACATCTTGAAGAACCCTGGCATCGCCGATATGATTGTCGCAAAGGCAAATCTCAAACCCACCGACACCGTTCTCGAGATCGGTCCTGGAACCGGCGTCCTCACCACACGCATTTTAGAACAAGCCAAAGCGGTCAAGGCTGTAGAGCTCGACATACGCATGGGAGCTGAGTTAACAAAAAGAGTTCAAGGCAAGCCCGAGCAGCAAAAGTTGGAAATTATTATGGGCGATTTCGCCAAATTAGATCTCCCGGAAGCTCTTCCCCCGTTCGACGTTTGCATTAGCAATACTCCGTACCAAATCTCGTCCATCATCATCTCCAAGCTCATTTCTCTGCCTCGGCCTCCTCGCGTCAGCATTCTTATGGTCCAGCGAGAATTTGGACTACGGTTATGCGCTCGACCTGGCGATTCCTTATACTCTCGCCTTTCAGTCAACACACAATTCACCTCCAAAGTCGCCCTGATCGCCAAGGTCGGCAAGAACAACTTCTCTCCGCCACCCGAAGTCGAATCCGTTGTAGTGAGATTGGAGCCACGGCCAGAAGTCCCTGCCGCCAACATACAAGAGCTAGACGGCATGCTACGTATCTGTTTCTCAAGGAAGAACAAGACTCTACGAGCGAGTTTCATTGATTCGGAAGAACTCTGCCAGCGAAACTGGATCACTTGGGCGGCTATGGATCCCGAAAAAGTCAGCGAGCAAGATTTGCAGTTTTTCCGTGACAGCGAAGATACAATAGACGCTCACCAGTCTGTGTGTGGAATCCCCGTCAGCAAGGCCACTCTCAAGAGCTTCATCCGGAGCAAGATTGAGTATGTCCTTGAGAAGACTGAACTTTCTGAAGCACGATCAGCCAAGTGTGACGAAAACGATTTCTTACGGCTTCTTTTGGCGTTCCGCGAGAACAACATTTATTTTACATAATGTCCAAGATAACGATCGCAAAACATACTTACCTTACCACATCTTCAACCTGGTGTGGCCAGTCTGAGACCTCCATCACTAGCACCATTCTCAGCTCGTAACAAGAAGATCCGAGTCCTGCGGCACGAATTCGCATGAGAACGAGATCCTCGCTGAGAGTACAGTCGCTCTATGGATGATAGAGAAGGAGAGCGAGGAGGACGATGGCCCCAGCCCAACCTGCGCCAAGCCAACTCTGCAGTCTCATCCGAGAGCTGCTGTTACCGCGCATTATACCCCGATAATGGAGATTATCATATCATGACTGCATTGAAAGAGGAGCAAAATATTAGTCTAGTACAGCTTAGGAGATGAAGGGCTGTCGTCCGGAAAAACAACTCAGAGCCGCGTAGCTTGGCATGAATGCAATACCCTGGTTCATCCTAAATCGCCCGATAATTGTACACTGATGTCATGCCGCACATGAAGGAGCTGCATGGAATAATCCCTGGCTTTGATCGCTGGCTCTCCTGCTGCATAAGGCGACCCGAAAATTCTATTGCTTGTCCTTTTTTAAGAAGATGCAATATGATTGGTTGCAGTAATAATCTGAGGCGAAGGCTTCACAGTTCTGCCTTTTTATTGCATATATTTTGGGTCGTGATAGTGAATCCTCCTGCAGCGTTCGACTCATGTCTTGCCTTATTCTGCGCGGTTTATGAAGGCTTATTTCCTCTGCTTGAGGCGGTTATTGTAATTACCATCTTATTCGAATCAAAATATAAGTGACTTGGATCCAAGCAAACTTTTAAACTTTCAGCTTGTATCTCAAGTGCAACTTGTGCCCTGCCGCTACAAACGCCTTGCTGGTTCATTTAGGCATCATCTGACTTCATTATCATCTGATGAGTCTCAGCCTTAGAGTGCGTTCACGTTCCAAAAAGCCTTTTCCGACCCAATCATGGCTGTAGTCATGGAACCCAACCCGCCACCTCCATTCAACTCTCACAGCCAAATGCCGGACATCAAAGACGCAATAAGAGCAGCCTCTCCAAGGACAGCAGAGTTGTTAGGCCTGCTAGAACAAACGAGACATATTCGCACTGATCTTGCTCTACAACAAAAGATCGTTTCAGACCTTGAGTCACAGTTATCAGAATCTAACCGAGAACTCGATGGATTAGATCGCAAGCGTTTAGCTGACCTTGAGTCGCATAAGAAATACCGCGATGGCCATGTAATGAAGTTTTTTTACAAAGCCAGCGGTAAAGAGAACTCCTTCACCGGTCAGGCTGAGAGGGAGGAGCAAAATTATCACAACACACTCCAACAAGCGCATCTGGCATCAGAGCACAATTCGAGTGTCAAGGCTAAACTGGATGAAGAACTTCGGAAAATGGACGATCTCGACCAGAGCATGCAGGGTTACCTTGATCTGCAAAAGCAGCTCGACGATATTTATGATGATATCTTTTCAGGTCCAACGCCAGAATTTCCCGAAGAGGATGCAAAGGAGTATCGGAGCAATGATGCATTATCTGCTTATGTGGCTACAAAGAGAGCCTTCGAACTACATCAAAAAGCACTGGATCTGCTTGAGCAAGCGACAACCACAATGACAGCTGGACTACAACAGGTCGACAAGGCTCTACAATCGGGAGACATGAATCATCTCCGAGCTCTGAATAAGGGCAGGGAACTTGTCCAACAGAGCAAGATAACGGTTGACCAGCTAGTACAGCTTGGTGCGGATGTGATTGAGCTGCCACCCGAAGCCAATCCCCGCACCATGGAGGTAACATCTAACCTAGGCGATGTCTGGGGAAAGGTAGATATCACTGGTGGGAGACAAGAGGTAGCGCGATGCACAGCAGCTTTGAACAACTCCTTGAGTCAGGCGAAGGAGAGGAAGTATTACTTGAGTAAGGAGCTCAAGAGGAAGGGTGAAGAGATGGATGAAGCCCGGACGGAGTTACAGAAGATTAGAAAGGGTATTTTCCAGGAGGTCATGGGTGATGATTTGGTCAAAGGGTCATAGACTGGCGTACCATTCGGGATAGATACAGGGAAGATTAGACTCAACTCGGATCTCGGTTGATAGAGGGTCTTGAACCCACAGTTAGAAAGCATTTTCAGCATCCTCAAAGTTGAGGATGTCATTTAAAGGAATGCCTGTGATTCGTCTTTTCGGCAACGGTCGCTTAAGTAGCCCAGCCTTTGACAGCTATGTGTCTAATGTCAATGACACAATGCCAAGAATTGACAACGGTTGATTAATTTCTTAGTGCCTGTGCAGAAGACGGCTAGACTTTTCAGGTGAAGCTCCCCTGATGTTCAACGAATCTGGAGGACCCTTCATACTGCAAGATGCTTAATTTTTATAAAATATTTCATGTGAGAAGGCCGCATACCTTTCATCTCTCCCTCAAACAAATCAAAAGTCTGGATAATTGACTGTAACAGTCGCCAGTTCACTCATGAATTGTCATGTCGTTTCTGTTGAGTGGCTTTCCCTCTGAATGTCACTGTCCAAGACATGCGTCTTTCATTCCCATAGCATAGAGCCTTCTAGATACATCCCCTTTCTCAAAAAGGAAACCAAATCGTTAGGGACTGTTTTTCGCCAAATTTAAACGATTATTGAGACCCTTGGGCTAGGGGAGGAAAGAAAACACAGGCCCTTGACCCTAATCAATAAAAATGTTTAGGTAAATCTAGCCTAAGCTTAGGGGGTTCTTTGCTGAGGTTATTTTGACACCCTATATCTAGGTCCGGTGTTTTCTTGCTCCCCGAGGCCTTGGGGACTTTGACGGGTGCGCGGTCCAGGGCCACCATTTCCATTCTGGGGAATAGCTTCAGAATGATGATTCATGACTTTGCGCCAGGACCAGGGGTTTGGCGCTCGGCTCTCCATACACTAAACAAGCTTATATCAAAGCTGAATGTGAAGGGTCCTGTCGTAGGATTTAAAGATCCAACGTCAACCGCTGAAGAGTGTTGTGTTACATCTACATATTTCGTGATTATCAAGTATTAGCTTTGACTTTTCACTCATCTTCATCATGAGCAGCTCTGGTATGCTCACAGCTGCACTAGACCTAAGATACCTAAATACTAACAAGACTCAGGAGAACGCCCAATTGATGGCTATGTCGACCCAAACTTTCCCAACCCTGACGGCAAATGGGATACGCCTGTAATCATTTACGGTTACACGCCCGCATTCTCTCTCGCCGTTTTCGCTGCAGCCTGGTTCGCCCTCTTCCTCGTCGTCCACCTGGTTCAGACCATCCGCTTTCGCAGCTGGTACTTTATCACATTTCCAATTGGTCTTCTCTTTGAGATTGTGGGCTATGTTGCTCGTTCACTCTCAGCCAAGAAGGATCCGTACCATCTGCTGTACTTTATCCTCAACTACTTCTTCATCGTCACGGCGCCTGTGTTCCTTGCCGCTGGCGTGTACACTATTCTCTCCGCACTGATCCCTCGACTTGGAAGACGATATTCATTCTTGCCACCAAAGTTTATTCTTTGGTTCTTTATCACTTCTGATGTTATTGCTACTGTTGTGCAGATCACCGGTGCTGCTCTGATTGGTGTAAGACAGTCGAACCGTGATGATCCAACGGACGCCAATAATATTCTTCTCGGAGGTCTGGCATACCAGGTTTTCTCCCTCGGTGTGTTCGTTATCCTCACGGCTTCATTCCTTTTCCGTGCTCGAAGGGAGGTTACTTCACGCGGCAAGAAGCTCAGCTTGTTCTGCGTAGCCTTCGGAGTGGCTACCATTATGATTTATCTACGAACCTGCTTCCGTCTCGCAGAGACAGCTGAAGGCCTTGGGGGACATTTGTATTCGAACGAGATCTTCTTTGCTTGTCTGGAATTTGCTCCTGTGGCCTTGGCTGTCTTGCTCTTTGCTATCTGGCATCCTGGAAGATGTGTCGGCAAGAAGGTGAGGGTTCAGGATTTGGAAAAGGAACAGACCCGAGTTCAGGACTTTTAATTTGTGAAAAGAGATACCCATTGTCAGTCAATTCATAGCAGTAATCTTGAATCAAGTTTGTTGGATAGAAACGTGATCTTCAGCTAGGTACCCTACCTCTCGACGACAGGTACCTTAGGCCCTGTAAGTTAGCTGCCAAGCTTAGTGGCCGTCTACCCGCTGGAACCGAAACCTTCAGCGGTGGAGTTCCCTCCACCTTCCGGGGGTTCTTACAACTCCAGCAAGCTCCAAGAATGCCAGCTCATCCTCATCATCAACAACCTCACAAACAAGTACACGATGCCGCCTCTTCCCCCTTCCGCAAACCCTCTACCGCGGCTAATCACATACTACCAAACTCATCATGACTCCTCCGGAAATCTCATTTCTCCCCTCTCCCTCATCACACAACCCGGTATCGCCATAACCCACGTCATTGTCGCCGCCATTCACATCAACGATGATCCTCAAAAGATTACGCTCAATGATTACCATCCATCTCACCCAATTTTCCAGACTATGTGGGCTGAGCTACGTGTACTACAAGCCTCAGGTGTGAAAGTGATGGGCATGCTAGGTGGTGCTTGTAAGGGCAGCTATGCACGCCTGGATGCCGACCAAGAGATGTTTGATCGGTACTACGGCCCCGTGAAAGACATGATTCGAGAGCGGGGTCTGGACGGCCTGGATCTGGACGTCGAAGAGGAAATGACTCTGGGAGGAATTGTGCGGTTGATAGACCGTCTACGCAGCGATTTTGGGCCAACTTTCATCATCACCCTGGCCCCCGTCGCTATGTCTCTTCTTGACTTCACCAAGAATCTCAGCGGCTTCGACTACGAGGCCCTCGAAGTGATGCGCGGTCGTGATATCGCCTGGTACAACACACAATTCTACTGCGGCTGGGGAGATTGCAGCAATCCCCTTATGTACGATCTCATGGTCCGCAAGGGCTGGCCACCCGAGAAGATCGTCATCGGACTTGTCACCAACCCCGAGAACGGAAGCGGCTATGTGCCGATGAACCCTCTCAATATGGTGCTCACGACGTTGCGGGGGCGATATGGATCGTTTGGGGGTATCATGGGCTGGGAGTACTTCAACAGTATGCCTGGAGGAAAAGAAAGACCATGGGAGTGGGCCAGGGAGATGACCAAGTTGTTGAGAGGGCATTTGCTATCGGCGCCTCCACAGGCTACACTGCCAGTACAACCGGCAGTGGTGGAAGGCGGCTCGACAGCAAAGAACGAAGACGTTGATCCAGATGGACCTGGTGGACAAGATGCACCAGTGCCAAAACAGTTTGACTACTACTCGGATGGGCTTGATGGTTAGTCATAGAAAGCAAGCTGGTCCAGGGACAGATGAGTTTCAAATTGCGGGCGATAGCGACTATATGGCCCTTCACAGCTCACTACGCTGCAATGAATAGACCTGTGTTATAGAGACAGTGTGGTTACCCTCACCAGGGCCCTAAGTAGCAGAGGAAGAACCGTGATCGGGTCCTCCGCCGAGCTGCTTAGCGATCCGTTCTCCCAAACTGAGACTTTGACACGGGAGGAAATAAGCCACAGGGCAAGGGTTTTTCAAGCCATGCGTAACGAATTTGATTCTCGCCTATTAGATGAAGTCAAACAATCCATCATCAACCATTTACCACAAGATGACGCAAACGAGATCCCATATGTTGTCGATATGGATTTCGGCCACGACTTCGCTGAAGATGTGGGGGAGATATCTGAGACTGACGCAGAGTCTCAATTTACAGCCCAAGTTGAGTCGCCAGATCGTTGAGACGTTGCCTTACGAAGTTCAAGACGTCGCTAAAAATATATCTACCCTCCAATATGGAACTGCTGCACGGGATACCATGGAGGCCTGGCTTGCTATTGGGACTAGCGAATCTGTCCTCGGCACTACATTCCTCCAAAAGTCTATCTGTCAGTTGTTTGTAGATGAGGAGACAATGGATCACAAGCTAAAACCAAGATGTGGGATCCTCATCATCTCACCCGTCATCAAAAGGGTGAAGTTCACTCGCGTTTCAAGGACTTAACTCGCCAGGTTCAGCGTTATGCCAAAGAAATCTAGCTCAGCCGCGTTGTGTGCGAAGTCCGTTCAATGGTTGCACCTGAAGGTATCATGCTTCGAACCTATTTGACAGTGTCCGCCCTGCACAGCACATCAAGGAACCAAGTCATGAGAAATTGATACCAATCGAAGCTGATTGTGTCTGGTGGAGAAGTGATGGGTTTGACTCAGCGGAACTAGCTATTGCTCACGACGAACTGAAGCATGCTACTGGCTGGTATGATGACGACTTCCGCGGTTCATCGACAGTGATGAAGCAGCGTCACACCGAAGCTAAGACACAAGCAAGACGCCGACATTCCAAAACATACAAGACCCTTGCATTCTCAGCTGAGAGGGAACTCGCTTTCCCCATCCCCATGAGAAACAAATATCCTAGCTTGATAGCAAATATTCAGCATGGGTCTCAGGTGGATGACAGAAACAGGTTTTGGAGTAAGTCGTTTTGCCTTTGGTGGTCTATCTGAGTTGGAGCTCTCTGCTCATTATTGACCCCTGATCGAAACACGTCCCGCGCCCAGCCATACGGGGGTCGGCCGAAGGGGGGAGGAGTGATCCATCATGTCAAGAATGAAGGACGTGGAAAGCGAAGCAGTTATTGGGGCAACGGGAACGCAATGAGTCTCAATCAGTTATTATCATCAGAGGCCTCCTCATCAGAGGCTTCCTGACTATTGATATGTATGTACTTTCTGTTCACAAATACGTGATCAATGTGGTATCATACTAGTATCAGAAATCTGTATGAAGTCATAATTATGAGCCATGTCATTCACAATTGCTCTATGTCCATGGATAGCACTGAGAATAGTGATCTTGATTGAAGGTCAGATATTTACATTCCAGCCCCTTGAAATACCCAGCCTGTGCAAATTCAACCGCATTGGAAATCAATGCCCCTATTACTGTACTGTAATCGACTCCGTTTCCCAGTTCAAAAGGGAACCAAAACAAATTAATTCAGAGGAAGTCCTTCTCCGATAGCCCAAATTGATGACAAGATACCCCTGTGAGGGCAGGTCTTTCCTCATCGCCACTAAAATGGCTACGCCTGGCTGGTTATGCTTCCCGTGATTTCTGATGCATGTATCAGCAATGAGGCCAAGTCCTAATTGAGACGTAAGTATTTGCAGCAAGGGGGGTGGGTGGTTGGGACTAAGGTATTCGTTCAAAATGCCTTCAGCTTTGACACCACTCCTTATTGACTGTGTCATATTAGAGATGCCGGTTGCTACTTTTGGCACTTATCAAGGCTAATTCACTCAGGTCTGTTTGCCTGTCGTGGGTGATGAGTGTCCCCCAGTAGCTGGGTTTGTGGATAGTGCTGCAATGCCGGGTCTATCAAAGTCCTGGTAGGATCGAAACCGCCCTGCGAAACAAGAGTCCCTCTGGGAAGGGTATTGGGTTGTGCTGTTCCTGACCCTGCGATCATGGGGGCACGTCCTCCCGTGGAATTGGTGACAGAATATTGTTCAGTGGCATTGGGAAGGGTACGGTTCAAATGGAGAGCCGTACCCGTATACCTAGGCGTGGCCTGCCACTGAGAGTACCGCGGACTTTGCTCCTGGGGCTGATGAAGTTTCTGCCAGACACTCAACATAGCATCTTCCATCTGCCCTATTACTAGGCCCTGGGAATCAATCTGATGCTGCTGTTCTTCGACTCTTCTTTGTAGTTCGCTCGTTGTTTCCTTTGCTTCTTGTATCTCCTCGCGATTAGTTTCAGTGGTAGATCTCAAATCGTCCACCGATCGCTTGAGATCGTCCATTTCCTCTGGCATTATCGAAGCTGTGAGTTCGTTGACACACTCTACGATTTTGTCCATCACTTCCCGAATCTTGGCCCTGCGGTCTGCAGTTCGGGTGAGTTCAATACTCTCTGCTGACACATCTTGGGGGCCTCCTCTACCCCCCTGATCTCTTCTCTGCAGAAGGCTGTCGTTATTCATGGGTAGGGGGGTTCCGATATGTGTGTCATTGGATGGAAACCCTGCGATTTGACGACTGATCATAGAAGACATGTCTTTGGGTATATCCGCGATTTCTTTGCGGACATCTTCCATTCTGTCCAGTATGGAACGTCGCTGCGGCGTTCTTTGGGGGGGACCAATGGCCAACGAGTGGTGAGTGGGTGGGTGCATCTTGGCTACTATATGATTAGACATGTATCAATATAGAGGCCATTCTAACTTACAAGGGACTGCTGTTCTTTTAGCTCGTTTGGGTCCCCCTGGGGTACCTGAGTGTGCCCGCTTTCGGGAGTCCGAGTCTATGTGGGTTTGTGCTTCCAGATCATCTACCTCTCCGCCTTCACTCGTCGCTAGGGAGCCTTGAAGGGGTTTCCCCTATTGCAGTTAGTATGTGGAAGAATTTACCCAGTATTCAGAAAACTTACGGAATGTTCTTCAGGTTTGATGCACAACGGCCCGTCGTCGGACTCCGCATTAGCCATCTGGATTCCTTTGAGCTGTTGATCTGGGCAAACCCAAGAACTTGCGACGATCTGAGGAAATTGTACAGCTAATTTAGCCTGCAACTTTGCCAATTTCTCGATCCCGTAGTGTGTTCGCATCGCGATCCACAGCGCCCATGTCAACTCGTCCTTTCTCTTCCAGAACTTGTGGCCACTGGGACCAGAGCGGTTGGTTTCATTCGTCTTGACATCCCCGCCACTGATAAGTCCCAGTAGTTCCCTTTTTGTATCTGTATCCCAGTATTCGTTGTACTTGATCCAGTTCGCCTGGAATCGCTTCAGGAGGCGTGTATCATCCGGGTCTGGATATTGCTCCTTTATAGCAGCAGACTCAAGGTCTGGAAAAGCTAAGCCGTGTCCACTCATGGTTTAGGTACTGGAGCTCGAGTTCTGTGTGAAGTACTAAGAGTTAGGAACTAAGGCTTCATTTCCGCAAGTGAGAAGATGTAGACCTTCTGATGGGTCTTGGTTATCCGTGCAGTCGGGTACGAGGGCGAAAAGAGTTCCCAGTTTCTGGGTGATTCAAGACGATCAAGTTGTATACGATTATCTCGTGCCTCTAGTGAAGATGTAGCCGTGATATGGTTGCGTGGCAAGATGGAAAAGGGAAACGAGGATAAAGAAAAAAGAAAGAACAATGGTGGAGGGAACAATGATATATTGATAACTACTGTGCATAAAATAAGTAAAGTAGTGGAGCAGACGAGAATAGTTATAAAATAATTGCAGTGCTGAAAATCGTTATGATAAACTGTTGCTGCGTAGTGCCAGTGTCACTGTCACTACGAATTGCAAAATTATTCCTACCTTACCTCTATGGTTCTGCAACTCTCAACACCTTGACCCCCAAAAATTTAAACATTTATACCAACAATATTAGTAGTTAGAAGCTATCATCCCTTACACAGCCCCTGTTCTGGGTATTTGATCTTTTCGGCTTTAAGCTGGCGCAATGCCTGTCACTAAATGCGGCTAACTAAGCACATTCAACAGATCACATCCTAACATTTCTCACAAAGCTGAGAGGCTTTGTGAGATGAGTCGTCCACTTTGCAACTTCCTGCAAAAATGAGGGTTGGATTGAGACCTAGTACTCAGTTGTCAGCTCAGGTCCAGCCACTTTGTCTCGCTGCTGGTGCCACCATAATAGCGCTCATCCTCAACGCTCAACATGTCCGAAGGATCCTAGTCACAACATCACAATATTTGCACGACTTGCTCTCGAAGGCTCTTTTCGATGTTTCTCGGGCGCTTTACGGGTTCAAGTACGATGACAGCATTTTGGATCAACATATACGCTTGATTCATCTATCAGATTCAGCATCCGGCTCATCTCCTAGCCTCACACTCCATACCTTCAAACTTGATGAATGTCCGCCATACATCGCCCTTTCTTACACCTGGGGTCCGGGTGCGCAGAACACGATCTTCGACCAGGGTAGAATTCTTCTGAATGCAAGGCCCTTTCCGGTGTTACCAAACTTACACCATGCAATCAGGCAATTATGCATCTCAAGATCAAACCAGTACCTTTGGGTCGATGGAATCTGCATCAACCAAAGAAGCCTCCCCGAGCGCTCTGCTCAAGTAGCAATAATGGATCTCATATACAACGGAGCCGCTGAGACAATAATATGGCTTGGCCTCGCCACGGATGAAACAGCTAGGGCTATCGAGCTCGTTCAAAAGATTGCGAAAGGCGCTGAGTCTAAGATCATCGAATGGGGAAGGGTTCAATCATACGGCGATGCCTATATCTTGGATGACCCTGAGCTTCTGAACAGGAATGGCCTTCCAAATCTTACCGAGAAAGATTGGCTGACTCTTCGAGATATCTACATAAGGCCGTGGTTCGGACGTGTCTGGATGCTTCAAGAAGTTGCCCTCTCTCGTAATCCAAGAGTTCTCATCGGCCATCACGAAATAGCATGGGATTCGGTCGGCGATACCGCTGGGCTGATCAACATGTCCGGCGCCCTTATCGGCTTGTTTACTGTGGGCTCCGGTACAGAAACTGCCCCTTTGATCTACTCTCTTGTTCATGCTGCTGGCCTTCATGTTACCCGCCAATGGGCCCAAGCCAAGAATAGTCGGTACAAGGAGATTCTGAGAAGCATTGACTATTCTGTTGGGATACGCCAAGACCATCCTAAAAAGCTGCTGCTCGAGCTATTGCTAAGTAGCATCGGCTTCAAGGCGACTATTCCCAGAGATCGTGTTTACTCTCTGCTTGGAATCGTAAACTTCATGGAGCGTGCGAAAGGGAGGCCTAGAGTCAACATCGTTGTAGACTACAAATCTCCTAACAATGGCATCCTTATAGATCTGGGCATGAGCTTCTTTAGAGAAACCAAATCCCTACATCTCCTATCCCTCGCCGGTATCACCAGCCGTGCCGTGCCAGCTGACTTACCAACCTGGATCCCCTCTTTCGAGACAGTTCACGTCCCCGTTCTTGGCCCCAACTATACCAGAATGCTTCCATTCGATGCCGCCGCGGGCAAAGAAGCTGACTTTACAATCGACAGGTCTCTCTTACATCTGAAAATTAAAGTCTTCAGTCCTCATCTTGGTACAATCGAAGAGCTCGGTGAGAGCTGGTCTGATGTCAGCCAAGGGAAGTTTAACGACACGATGAAGATGCTTCTTCACAGCGGTACGACCTATATACCTACGGGCCAACCAATAGTTGAAGCATTCTGGAGGACTCTCATTATGGACTGCGACTTATCCCAGAGGCCTGCACCATCACATCTCGCCCAGTCCTTCTCTAAGTGGATGCTTTTTCTCACTATCCAGGCCCTGGTCGCTTATCAGCCTAAGAACCCATCCATATATGATCAATTCGATGCCCTAGAGCCTCTTTGGACCCTGGCTAACACTCGAGACTCTACCAATACCCTCCCAAAATCTGGTGATATTATCCCGTTGTTGTTTGAACTTGGCTTACGCCACGACCCCAGCGTTCGAGTTGACACTGAATCGGAGAAGGCTGCCAGGTTCGCTTCTTGGGGCAAGACATCCGCTCCTTTCGAAGCCTTATTACGTGTCAATTTTGCTGCAAGAAGACGTATCGCGAGGACTATTCGAGGCTACTTATGTCTAGTTCCGCTTCAGGCCAAGACGGGGGATAAAATCATGATCGTCGCTGGCTGTGCAGCCCCATTGGTCCTTAGAAGATCGGGTCCTTCAGAGAGCCTCTTTCAGCTTGTCGGCGATGCTTACGTTCACGGTGCTATGTTTGGAGAGCACATCACTGGCGAGTCCTCCTGGAGAGATGTTCATCTAGTTTGAAAAGTGGCGTCATTCGGTTCATCACGCAAGACTTAACAAAGTTCAGTTGTGCTTGTGGTGAATGATATAACTATGGTCCATCATAGAGTAGCGTAAAGTCGTTGAAATACATATCGAGAAGCGAAGGAATTAATACCATATGAGCCACCAAAATTGATCATCCCCTTTCTCATTCCTCATAAGCCACATGACCACCACACGCAGTAAAACCCACTACACACAGGATACAGATGAAAAATACTGCCCTTCCATTCTACCAACATGCCATCCACGGACTGCACTGGGCCTGAATGTTGTAGCTGTTGTAGAGAGGGTAGGTTCCCTTGACAGCTTCCAGAACCGGATCAAAAAACTCCTTGTTGAAACGCTCGGATTGGCAAGATGAGCAGGGGCCAGTGAGGAAGTTGTCGTATGTAGTGTTATATGCGAGGTAGCCGATGGTTTTCTGATGAGAAACATCAACAGCCTGCAGACTGAAAGACTCAGGCATGACCACCCAATGATCCGCTGTGGAGTTGCGTTTTCCTGGTACGGTTGGGTTCT
The DNA here is from genome assembly GCF_013396075.1 of Fusarium subglutinans. Lineage (NCBI taxonomy): Eukaryota > Fungi > Ascomycota > Sordariomycetes > Hypocreales > Nectriaceae > Fusarium > Fusarium subglutinans. The sequence continues at coordinate 66,162 of NW_023502114.1, read as the reverse complement.
GGTTGAAGAATGTGCTGTTCATGCCAAGATCATGGAGAGCTTTGATCATGATAAGCGTCAAATGAGAGTCAGAATCAATTTGGATGCCAGCACAATCGATGTTGATGGTGTACCCGTCCCCTTTCACCGGTTCACCCACGCACTTTCCAGTTTCCCGATCCCAGGAAAACTTCTCGATAAAGGCTTGCCAAGTGTTGGGCCAATTGATGAAACGAGGGCTGAGGAGAATAGACACAAATAGCTTGCCAGCATTGGGGTCAGCTGGAGGGTTTGGCTCACCACCTGTGGGAGTAGGTGTTGCTGGGGGCTGCGAGACAAATGTAGTCGTGGCAGGCGGGGCAGAAGATGTTTCCAAGGTAGAAGTGGGATTTTCCATGCCACTGGGGCGAGGAGGGGCGCGGTTATCACGGTTGCAGACAAAGGCAGTCAAGCAGACCGCATCAGCGTTGACAGTCGTGTTGATTGCTGCGCTGACAGGGCGACCACGGTAGGCATAGCAGGTAAGTTCTTGACCGCCTTCCTTGGTGGTGACGGCAGACCCAGCTGGTTGACCATCAGCGATTCTTGGGTTGATGTAAGCTGTCCAGACGACACCATTAGACAGCTTGACGGTGGTTCCCTTGGGATTCCAGGGGTAGGTTCCATCTGCATAAGGAACTTCAACCTCCAGATCGGGTGGAGGGGGAAACTTGGAGACATCGTCAGGCCACTGAATGTCCTGGTACCAGTTCACCTGGCGAGAAGTAGACCATCCAGGGTGGGCTTTGTTGTCGCCAATGCCACAATCGGCAAGAATCAGATCCTCATTGGGGTGACGAATTTGGGCCTGGGCAGTTGCCAGAAGGGCACCAACGACCGCCAACTTGACGGAGACCATGTTTTTGTATGAAGGGTTTGCTTCAGGAATGTAGTCCCGGGTCTTAGTTGCAGGCTATTGAGATTGAATGAGTGAGTTGAGGCAACAGATTGAAGGATTTGTGAGAACTGAGGAGATGCAGATGTGTATGAAGGAAGATGAAAAGGAGAAGAGAAGAGAACAGACGGGGAAGAATCTTAAAAAGGCTGGCATTCTGTCATAGGGAAGAACTTTAACTGAGTTCCTTCTTCCTCAGCTACAGTCGCTTCATTCTGAGGACCCTGTTGGGGACTTCTGAGGTCATTGTCTTGTGTCTTGGGCAGGAGCCTGTCCATCGCGAACAGGCGATTTGGACTGGGGAGGAAAGAACACAGATACAGATGACGTGGACAATACTCGTCGCCTGCCTTCAGAACCTATATTTCGGTATGACCACATTACTTCCCGCGTCATGTGAAGGTTGTTGGGGTTCAACGTTCGTGGTGGAAAGAGAGATCATCGACGGTGTTCGAAGAACGAAGACCACAATGGCCTCACTCAAGTATCTCTGTGTGTCTGAGCAGAGTTGCTTTACCCAAAGATCCGGAATCTAGGAATTAGCTGGCTTCAATATTTGTATTGGTAAGGTAGAATTGGATTCTAGTAAATGTCACCAAGGTGATATCACAATTTCCCGCAAGGTAATTCAGAGGTTCACTCCCAGACTTATTTGAAGCAAGCGATAATCCCACAACAAGCGCAATCGATGTATGATTCTTCTCGCAAAAGCCCCCGATGGAATTTATCGTAGCATATCTCAACATCAATAACTATCGAATCGCACAAGAGAAGTTCGGATCGACAAGTGCAAAGCAAACAATTGGCGATTTATTGCTTTATTGGCAAGCTGGTTAACCTGAACTACAACTAGCCGGAACACGGGCCAAATCAAGCCGTCAGCAGCTCCACATAGAATTCCACAGCTGTCGAAACTCTCAATGCACTCAACGCTACCAACAAAGCACCTCACCTAAGCTTTGATATCTAATCTCAATATGCGTCGCAACCTCACATCTTTCAATTGTCGCCCTAGCCTCCGTGCTCGCGCTCCCCCTCGCATCAACACCGCATATCCTCGCACCGAGTCAACCCAAGCTTCCCGCATCGACCGCATCACATCGAAGCTTCCTCGCCGTTTACAAAGATATACTAGCGGTTTACGCAACGCTCCAGTCTCCCACATTGTTTCATTCTTGATCCTTCACGAGATCACAGCAATTGTGCCCGTGCTAGGGCTATTTGGCCTCTTTCATTACACGAATTATGTGCCAGTGGAATACGTAACGGGCCACTTTGGAAGCTATGTCGAAGATGGAGTTGGCCGCTTTGAGAGGTACTTCACACGCAAGGGGTGGTTTGGTTTCGGTCAGAATGAAGAAGGTGAGGCCTCAAATGCGGCTACAATACATCCGGACTCCAAATCCGAGGACGCTGTGGAGCGCTGGCATCGTGGAGATGGGCGGTACAAAGTGGTAGTTGAAGTTGCTCTCGCGTACGCAATCACTAAGGCTTTACTGCCGGCCCGTATCATCGGCAGTGTATGGGCTACGCCATGGTTTGCCGGGATGCTCATGAGAGCTAAAGGAATATTCACAAGAAAACCTTGAGTCACCTTGAAATCGAGCACGAAGGTTTTGAGAAGATTTTCTGTCTTGATTTCTGTCTTGATTTTTGTTATACCCACAGAGATGAAGTCATCCCACTTGTATGTGCTTTTTCCATTCCGTCATTCAGGGTGTTACAACATCGACAATTTAAGCCTTCTCGTAGACCCAGTTGAACTGGGCGGACTTCCAAGAGACGACCTCACCCTCCTTGAACCAGAGAGCAATCTCCTTCTGGGCGTTCTCGACGGAGTCGGAGCCGTGGCAGACATTGCGGCCGACATCGATGGCGAAGTCACCACGGATGGTACCGGGGGAAGAGGCAAGGGGGTTGGTGGCACCGAGGATGGCTGAAGGTGCGATTAGAAATTGGTGAGCAATGTTCAATGATTGGAAACTTACCACGGCCAGTCTTGACAGCATCACGGCCCTCCCAGACCATGGCGCAGATGGGGCCAGAGTTCATGTCTACACAAAATTAGATTTGGTTGTATCAATTGGATTCGGGAGCCATACACTCAATCAGACCAGGGAAGAAAGGCTTGCCGGCGAGATCGGCATCTATAACGATGTTAGGACGAATTGGTATATCGAACGACTTTTTGGGAATGACGCACAGTGCTTCTCGAGGTGCTCCTTGCCGGGGGTGACGAGCTTGATGGCAGCGAGCTTGAAGCTGTAAAAAGTTAATAGCTGTAGCAACAACGGCTTACATAACCACTCACCCTCGGTTCTCGAATCGAGAGATGATGGGACCAACGAGGCCACGCTATGGGAGCCTTGTTAGCTCTTATCAAATCAATTGTATAACCGTCGACGTTTGTTTACCTGGACACCGTCGGGCTTGATAGCGATGAAGCTGCAATAAAGTTAGCAAAACATCCAAACAGGGAGCATCAACCAGGATGGGTTGAAGCTGATGGCGGGGTAGCTTACGTCTGCTCGGAGGAGGACATTTTGGCGATATTCTTGTCTGGTATGACTTGAGATGTAGGAACAGAGTAAGAAGTAGAGGTAGAGGAGTGATCGACTGGACGGGAAAGGCTTGAAGAAGGCGGTGAAAAGAGGATATAAAGGGCGAAGAGGGCGAAGAGAAGAGCAAAAAATCGCGGGGCCAGATTTTCCGCACTTCTCCGTCCTTGCTGCTGCTTCCAATTCCTGCCGCTGGCGGCGGGGTCTTCTCGTTGGCGGGGCTCCTCTGCAGCCATGATGAGCTGGCGTTGAGGGGTCTTGGGTGCGAGATCTGGAGAATTCACACGGACACGTGATTTAACTAGTTGTCAAGGACAGATATAAATTACTGGACAAGAGAACAGGAGTAAGGAAAGGATCAGAGAACAAGACAAATAAATGATACTATGAGAGTCAGCATAGTTCAAATTAAGACAAGATTCGTGAAAAAGGAACTTGAAGAGTAGCGAAACTTCTCTACTCACAAAACTTAAAGCGTGTAATCGAACTGTACCTGCATCAACAAGAGCTTCTTACAGTGCATCCAACGCAAAAGCCAAGCTCAGAAATCGAGAACTGAAATGTTTGATTAACGGGTCTAATCTTTTATCGAAGCTGCCCCGCCATTTCGGTATCCACTCCCCTGCGTCTGAAACCAACCCCAATCCGGAATGGAGTTTCACAGGGGGAGCTTAGGGACAGCTTGACTTGACTTCGACATCATCAAAGCTGAGGTTATCCCAGCATAAACAACAATAACATTCTCTTAAACCAGCGACTGGACAGAGGATATAGGCCAGGGGACCATATCTGATGTCTACGTGTTTTCTCATTTTAATTGATCATTTTCTCGTTCATTTATTTCTTCATACTTGAGCTCTGGTTCCTGACCGTCTCAGCATCATGAAGTCGAATACGGCGTCGTCCTTTTGCTGGACGGCGCTATTGCTGCTACTAGGCACCTTTACCTGCTTCCTCCAGTCAGCTGGTAAGTCTCAATGAGTGGACTGACGAAAGGCTCTGCTTACAGTCTTCCCAGTTGCCGTGAAAGACAAGGACTTCAAGAAATGCGACCAATCCGGCTTCTGCAAACGAAATCGCGCCTACGCCGACAACGCTGTTGCCCAAGGTTCAAACTGGAAAGCCCCATATGAGATCTCGGCCGATTCGACAGTTTTTGAGGATGGAAAATTGCAGGCCGTGGTTGTCAAGACCATCAATAGCCACGGAGAGACCGTCCGCCTGCCCCTTACAATTTCATTCCTCAAGTCTGGTGCCGCCCGAGTCACAATGGACGAAGAGAAGCGCCGCAACAAGGATGTGGTTCTACGAGACGATAGCCCTGTCCGAAAGGAAAGATACAACGAGGCGGACAATTGGGTTCTTGTCGGTGGTTTGGACCTTGACAAGGAGGCCCAACTTGCTTTCCAAGATAAGTCTCAGATCAACATCAAGTATGGACCCGAGGCCAAGCAGGAAGCCATCATCAAATTTTCGCCTTTCGAGATCGACTTCCGACGTGATGGCAACTCGCATGTCAAGTTTAACGACCGCGGTTTGCTCAACATGGAGCACTGGCGGCCCAAGATTGAGAACAAGGAAGGCGAGGAAGCCGCTGAAGATGAGAGTACATGGTGGGACGAATCTTTCGGTGGAAATACCGACACCAAACCCCGAGGACCCGAAAGCGTTGCTTTGGACATCACTTTCCACGGGTACGAGCATGTGTTTGGCATTCCGGAACACACTGGTCCTCTATCACTGAAGCAGACGCGTGGCGGAGACGGCAACTACGATGAGCCTTATCGTATGTACAACGCCGACGTTTTCGAGTATATTCTCGACAGCCCAATGACGCTTTATGGCTCCATTCCCTTCATGCAGGCGCATCGCAAAGGTTCATCAGTTGGCGTTTTCTGGTTCAACGTCGCCGAGACTTGGGTTGATATTACCAAGGCCAAGAACCAAATGAACCCGTTAAGCCTTGGAGTTGGTGGTAAGACTAGCACTCATACTCATTGGATCTCTGAGACTGGTCTTCTGGATGTCTTTGTTCTTCTTGGCCCTACCCCCCAAGACCTCACCAAGACTTACGGCGAGTTGACTGGCTATACTGCTATGCCTCAAGAATTCGCAATTGCCTACCATCAATGCCGATGGAACTACATCTCCAGCGACGATGTTCGAAACGTTGATCGCAATATGGACAAGCACAAGATCCCATACGACGTCATCTGGCTCGATCTTGAGTATACAGATGATCGCAAGTACTTCACCTGGGAGCCTCACTCGTTCCCTGATCCCATTGACATGGGTGAGCACCTCGACGCTCATGGTCGTCAACTAGTTGTTCTGCTTGACCCCCATATCAAGAAAACCGACAACTATGCTGCTTCCGAAGAGCTGGTCGCTCAAGACCTTGGTGTTCATGACAAGGAGCATAAGCTCTATGAGGGATGGTGCTGGCCTGGAGCGTCCAACTGGATCGACTGCTTCAACCCTAAGGCTATCGAATGGTGGAAGACTATGCTCAAGTTTGACAAGTTCAAGGGAACCATGTCTAACACTTGGATGTGGAACGATATGAGCGAGCCCTCGGTCTTCAACGGACCCGAGGTGACTATGCCCAAGGACAACATTCACCACGGAGGGTGGGAGCACCGTGATGTCCACAACCTGAACGGCTTGACCTTTCAAAACGCGACATTCCAGGCTCTCCTTCACCGCGAGAAGGGCGAGCTTCGACGACCATTCATCCTGACCCGAGCCTTCTACGCCGGATCGCAAAAGCTTGGTGCTATGTGGACCGGAGATAACCAGGCCGATTGGGGACACTTAGCTACATCTATTCCCATGACCATCAACCAAGGAATCTCCGGCTTCCCCTTTGCTGGTGCTGATGTCGGGGGCTTCTTTGGTAACCCCGAGAAAGATCTTCTCGTTCGCTGGTACCAGACTGGTATTTGGTATCCTTTTTTCCGAGCCCATGCCCACATTGATGCTCGCCGTCGCGAGCCTTACCTCCTAGGCGAGCATTACACGCCAATTGCAACCGCCGCAATCCGACTCCGATACTCGCTTCTCCCTGCTTGGTATACTGCATTCTATAATGCTGCCCAGGACGGAAGCCCCATCATTCGACCTATGTTCTGGACCCATCCATCAGAGGAGGCTGGTTTCGCTCTTGAAGATCAGTTCTTCGTCGGCTCAACTGGCCTCTTGGTGAAGCCAGTTACAGAACAGAACAAGGAGTCCGTCGATATCTGGATTCCTGATGACGAGGTCTACTATGATTACTTTACCTACGATGTTCAAAAGACCAGCAAGGGCAAGTATCATACAGTGAGCGCGCCCCTTGACAAAATTCCTGTTCTATTGCGAGGTGGTCATATCATTCCTCGACGAGATATTCCCCGACGATCAAGCGCTCTGATGCGATTCGATGACTACACACTTGTTGTCTCAGCCTCGAAGGCTGGCGCAGCTGAGGGTGAGCTCTATGTGGATGATGGCGACTCGTTTGATTACGAGCGAGGTCAATACATTCACCGTAAGTTTACACTCAGTGGAAACACCCTGACCTCTATTGAGGCCGAGGGACGTGACACCAAGTCTATCAAGTCTGGCCCATGGCTGAAGGCCATGGAGAAGGTGCACGTCGACAAGATCATCATTGTCGGTGCACCCAAAACCTGGGACCAGAAGGAGGTGCAGGTTGAGTCTGAGGGACGAACATGGACGGCCAAGGTTCAATATCATGCAGCCAAGGGCAGCCGCGCAGCTTTTGCGGTTGTGGGCCGAGTCGGAGCCAAAATTGGCGAGGATTGGAGCATCAAGCTTGCTTAAAAGACATGAGTTTAGTTTGATTAGAGGTGGGGTGCAACTAAGAATAGACACAGTTTTGGTCATTAAATCGATTCATGGATGAACTATGGACGGCAGCATCCGCAAGAATTCCTACTATGATGTGTACTAGAATGTCACCATCGACAAAAGGATACAGTATCAAGTCCTACTAATCAGGCAAGTATCAGCAATGATGGCGCGTCACGGAAATACGGACGATTTCAGAACGGCCGAGTGAGTGGAGATGCATTGAAGTCAAGGCCAGGGTTGAAAAATAAGCATGATTAGAGCAATTACGAGACTGAATACCTCAAAGCATGGGGTACAGTATAAGTGACGTCGGTGTCTTCGATGATTCAAAGTCGGATCATGAGCATCATGACAACGCACAACATTTGAAGACAATCGGATAGCAATTGCATATGCACGACATGTAAGCTGATACGTGCATCATAAGCCGACCCTAACTTAGGGTAAGTGATTCCCTAAAGACTATCCTTAACCTGCGGCCAGGTTATGATGACTGAGCCGCTCTACCGCTGCAAGTTTCACAAGCTTGGGACGGATGAAATACCAAGCCCGAGACCATACAATATGAAGCAATGATCGACTGTGACAGCTGTTTCTTGCGCACATTCACGCTTCCTGCATGATTAGTCTCCCTTCGGGACACCAACATGAAGACCCTGACTTGACCCGACGTGTGAGTTGCTTGATCCCAAGGGAGCCCCAACGGTCTGCATCGACGATTGAAATCCAGTGAAGCTCAGTTGCCACTCACGAGTCACCACAAGAATCAAACTTCCACCGAGCAGCATATATAGCGATGCAATCTCGATAAATGTAGGTGATAACAAGGAATAAGGGATGATTATATTCGGAAACATGATAACGTAAATTTGGTTGTTTCAGATGTAAAACTATCATGATCCTCATGGTTGGTTATCTCAGCCGTTGATACATATAGAACATGCGCTGAGACAGGGGGTTTTAATGGCTGCGCTGCGGGCGTTTGCAAGCTTTATTTGGACAGGTAACATTGGTTCCCAGTAATTCAGACCCCCTGAGCTTGAGCTTTGATCAATTATCAGAGATGGCTGTTTTCCATTCTAAATAATGGGCCTTGATATTAAAATCCGCGGCCTGCGGATTAAGAAATGCTGATTATCAGTATCTGGAAATGGTTTCCTCTAATTATTCTAAGTAAGTTTATGATTAGTTTAACTTATAATTATATTTCAAGACTAAGCTTATGCTTCTTAGGACCCAGTCTCATCATAAGCTTTGGTATGTATTATTATAAAGCTTAGGACTAAGCTTAGGATGATGTGCGCTAGGTAGGTACCTATGCTACGATATGTAATTCACTGACCTTGAGATGGCCTCCCAAGCATAGCGCGCCTGCGTGGATACATCTGTAAAGCTAGCTTGCACCAAAATTCCATTTGGTCTTGGCTGCTCTTGATTTCGGCAAGACGGAAGCAAGCATGAATCGTCTACGGAGTAGAGGCTGGGCAGAGGATTTGAGTGGTAGTCTAAGGGTCCTAAGTTTCTACAGTACCTTATGGTTTCACAATCTGAGGCTCTTTTTGCACACTTGAAACTGCCCCTACAGAAATTTGTTTTTGGTGAGCCCCCACGCTGACGCGGAAGGTAGCACAGTGACTTGAAGACGGGAGTGCCTGGCGGCAAGCCACTATGCGTGTGCGCGCACGCGTGTGTGGTAGGAATGCAGGGGACGGCCATTACAAGATTGATTTTCTCAACGGGAACGGGAATCAATGGGGAGAAAATATTTTAAATCCGCCACCAGCCATCCACCACAAATATCATCATATGTGATCGTCACCATCATGGCTGTCGACTATTTTCAGCTAATGCACCAAGAATACGAGATGGCGAAATGCGTCAATATCGCAGAGATCGAGCAAAGTCAAAATAAGAGTGTTGACCTCAGATTGCCTCATTTGCATAACAGCAAGGATCCATCATGAGCGCATCTCGGTCGTTTTCTTGGCTGTGACGTCAGCTTTCTAAACCCTGCGATTTGGTCAAAAAATCCAATGATTTTCTGAGGTGTCTTGCTTAAGCCCCTGATCCAGTGCATCTCCAGTGGATTTGCGCCCGTCCGTTGTCTCGGGTTAGCGAGTGTGACTGCGTGAGATCGACCTATCTTTTGCCTGTACTGCAGATGCAAGAATTCATTCACGTTTTTCGTCCCTGATTTTCGGCCGGTTTTCATCAGTGACAACTCAGTCGTGATCTGCACCGATTTTGGCCAAACAAGTTCAGGCTATATCAGCGAAAGCCCTGAATTGGGGGGTGTAGTGGCCCCGGCGGCATCCTCGGGCTTTCCATTTAGGGAGTTCCACGGGTGACACCATCCACACCGTCTTGGCCCCATGTCTTGACTCCCGGCGAGACGGCGTGGATGCTGAACATTACTCGATGATGAAGGCCGGTGGCTTGCCTTGACCCTGAGCCCCGTGGTTCCACTTTCGACGGGCTACGGGCTATGGCCGACCGACCTTATCACCACTAGGCCAGAGCAAGATTTCTGTGTTGGCTGGATTTGGTCATGGAGGTGTGGGCAGGTTTCCCTATCTTGATGATGATGGTGGAAAGAAAAAAAAAAAGTATGTATCATGGAACATGAAGGAGAAAAGTCGAAGCAAAGTTGCTACGCAAAAGACGGGTAACATACATGTGGCAGTAGGATCGGATGAATATATCCATGAAAGAAATTCCACCTCCATAAAATCATTCTTCACTCCCTGACCAAGCAAGCAAGCCTATCTGAGGTGACCCATTCTTCCTCCATCTTGGCTACATTACATTGTCTCCAGTGCTCCACGGTCGCAGGTCGATCTCTTAAAGCTCAACAGCATCCCCGTCACCCGCAGGGTTTCCAACAATTCCCCCAGATTCTATACTACTTTGTTTTCTTTTCCTTTAGTCGAAAAACATCTCTCTCTTTCGTACAAATTAAGCGGGAGACGGAAAGTCGATCAATTGCTTGGGGTAACGACATCATAACACCTCAACACCAAGCAATATATCTTTGCGCGTATACAAACGTGCACTGATCGCCTCACCAGGCGAGAATCAATCTATTCGATCGATGTCGTGAGAGATCATCGGTTGATCAGTCCACCTTGCTTCACTTTACTTTGCCTTATTTGCCTTTGTCTTTCGTTTGTTATCCCACTTCCTCAGACAAACTCTTAAGAATATATCATCACTCATTCTCAACCATCATTCAGCAGGTCTTTCTTAGACTTTGCTTACGGCGATATTTCACATCTCGCTTCCTGAGATATTGTCCTTTATAGAGCCTCGAGTTGTGAATATCACCAAAAGGGGCCATCATGAGTTCCGATCCTCCGCCTCATGGCTTCGAGGAGAGGGAGTTGAAAGAATTCAATCTCAAACAACCACCTCCAACACGAAACCCATCCCAATTCAGCGCCTCGCAGCAACAAGGACCAGCACGAACAGACTCACCAAACCCAGCACCTGAGCAAAAACAATCTGCTCCATCACTCGACACATTCCCTACTCTTCAAGCACCACATGAAACAAACGACTCGACCTCAATTAGATCACCTATTGGGCAGCGCGCCGATGCCAGCCGACTTGACGATAACATCGAGCTTCTACGAATCGAGCGCGCTATTTCTGCAGATGATGCGAGTCAAATGAGGAAGCGTGCTCATAATGTCGAGCCCGAGGATGCTTTCAATGCACCTATTCCCGCCGAGACCTATCATAATGAGAAGAAGGTGGATCCCGATGCTTCTTTATTAAAACTCTGGATGTTTCTGAGAAAGTTTCCCCGATTTGTTCGATATGTTGTGTATCTGCTCCCCGGTGCTGCTATCCTTCTTATTCCTGTCTTGCTTGGTGCGTTCGCACTCAAGTCCGATGGCAAGCGACGAGATGTCAACGGCGTCGATCTCATGTGGTTCGGTATTTGGCTTGAGATTGTCTGGGGAGTTCTCTGGGTTTCTCGAATGATCACAAGTCTCCTGCCCCCAACTTTCAAACTCGTTGCAAAGCTCTTTGGATCTACCAACGCCAAGAAGTGGAAGGATATTGGGTACCAGCTTGACCTTCACACAGCAGTCTTCCTTTGGTTCCTTGCAATTCTCATCTCATTTGAGCCTACCATGCTGAACCATAACTTCCGGGATCGCAAGCCAAACTGGGTCAATATCATGAACAAGGTCATTATTGCGCTCTTCACTCTAGCGACACTCAACTTCGTCGAGAAGATCCTTATTCAATGGATCGCATTCACCTTCCATCAGCGAACCTATGCCACTCGAATCGATAATAACAAGGCAGATATTGGTCAGCTTGTCCATCTCTATGAGCACGCCAAAGCCCACAATGAAAAGACCGACTATTTCTTCCAACGTGGCAGCAACTCTGCCAGTGGTGCACAAACTCCCCTACAGACACTCCAGGACAACGCCCGGAACGCATGGAACAAAGTCGGTTATGTTGCTGGTCGAGTTGGAAACGATTTGATCGGCCGCAAGGTCGACAGCAACCACCCTCGCAGAGTTGTCAATGAACTGCTCAAGACCATGTCTACAGCTCACACGCTGGCCCGCCTGATCTATCGTTGTGCTGTCAAGGAAGGCGAAGACCTTGTCTATCTCGAAGACATGGAGAGAATCTTCGAAACCGAAGAAGAGGCTGAAGCTGCCTTTATGATGTTTGATAAGGACATGAACGGCGACATCTCACTCGACGAGTTCGAAGCCGTGTGCAATGAGACCCATCTTGAAAAGAAGGCCATTGCCGCATCGCTCAAGGACCTTGATTCAGTGATTAAGAAGCTTGACAAGGTCTTTGTGTTCATCATCATCGTCATCACCATCATTGTCTTCATCTCGATTCTCTCCGGTTCAGCTGCCGCCGCTCTTGGTTCCGCAGGCACTGTGGTTCTCGGTTTGGCCTGGGTTCTTCAGGCCACGGCCCAAGAGTTCCTTCAGTCCATCATCTTCGTCTTTGTCAAGCATCCCTTCGATGTTGGTGATCGTGTGACTGTTTACGGATCTACCGGTGACACCATGATGGGCGATGATTACTACGTGACCGAGATTTCTCTACTCTACACCGAGTTTAAGAAGATGCAGGGTCACATCGTGCAGGCCCCCAACTCACTCCTTAACAACCTCTTCATTCTCAACCAGCGACGATCAAACGGTTTGGCCGATGTTCTTCCTCTGGTGATGCGCTTCGGTACTCCTCAGCACATGATTGATGACCTCAAGGCCCGTATGACCGACTTTTGTCTGGCGAATAAGCGTGACTATGCGCCTCGCATCATTACTGAGATGACCAAGGTTGATGAAGTGCGATCGTGCAGTATGAACATGATCTTCTTCCACAAGACCAACTTCCAGAACGAACTGCTCCGACTCAACCGCCATAACAAGTTTGTCACGGAGTTGATGACTCAGATGGTCAACGTTGGTATCCAGTCACCGTTCCGCATCGAGCCTGGTGGCAGTCGCGAGCATCCCATGTACTGGTCTGGTCTACAGCCTCCTCCTGCGTATGGAAAGGAGCCCGATCATGGTGGCGTTGAGCTTCACGACAAGCCCGCCCATGATCGGCCTCTTCACTCTGAAGGGCCTCCCCTGAGCCATGTTTCCTCAACCTACAGCCGCCGAGGCGTCGATCGCATGGGTTCCATTGACAACAATGTGAACGACTTCCAAGATGTTTTCGAAAACAGACGAGACAACATCCAAGCACACCGACTTGCTTCCATCCGAGAAAAGGAACGGGGCTCCCGAATTGAAGATGAGAAGGAGCGTCGATCGCTTGCCAGTTCTTCGGGAGTGGATCGCCGTACTTCGACGGATAGTCGATCCCGGGTGTTCGGTCGCGTTAGGACTGGGTCTAAGAGCCGACGTCCAGGCGATATTGTCTGAGGACTGTTATGAGATTATGACAAAGCTAGCGTTATAGAGATCCAGATCAGTATATCTGGAGAGGTGCATAATTTTCTTTTATTTGCGTTTTTATCATGCACATTGAGTGTGCATTGATTTTTTGGTCAGATAGGATTGTAGAGTACAGGCAGCGAATATTCGACAAATTGGTTTGACTGATCTGAAAAACGTTCCAGACTGAAGTGATGAACATTTGACAACCTAACCATGTGACCGTATCATAGACGAGGCGCCATTGATTGAAAGCTACATGTATGATGGAACCCGCGGAAGCGAGGACATACAGGGATGATCCTAGACTGATGGAAGTGATGTAATGTTTGATGTAGAGAGAAATTGGCGAGCCACGAGAATCGGTTACCATAGTCTGGCAGTTGTAACAGTATGTGCATCTGGCATGGCCTGAGAGACTCTAGATCACTATTAAAGCTCTCATTCTAGAGGATCACACTGTTTCTCAGGAGAACTCCAACTTCAGGTCGTTGACCCCTCAATCAAGGCTGACACCCTAGTCTAAGTGAACCAAAACCATGGTGGTAATTAGAGCTATTAGCGTAATTAAAGGGTCCTCTAAATCCGCCTTACAAGGCCCGTATCCAATAGCAAAACAGCTGATCCCATAGCTTGTCGGCCAAAGTGGAGAGTGCGCTCAGCTCCCGCGTAGGATCATCACGCTGGACAATTGAAACCTTGGGCGCTTGTTTGACGATGGAAGGAATGTGTACCTGAGGGTTTGTATATTAGCAGTATTCATTTCATCCCCGCTAATACACGTATCGTTTCTGCACGTTAAACGCCGAATCACTGTTGCAATTCCTTTGTGCTTTGTCCTTCCGGAACTATCGCTGCCTGAGGTCATTTGCATCCAATGGTTGGTCGCTGCGTAGTTCAGCTGAAGTTCGCCCTTAACCGCCGGGCCACATCACCAAAGCCTCGTTTTCTCTACACCTCCGAAGACGGAATTTACACTCTCTCAAGCATCAGCCATGCCCATCGCAGCGGCGCAATAATATCGACCTCTCCCTAGCGCAAACGAAGCGATAGAACCATGTCGGGCCTACCAGAAGGTTGGGAATCCGACTACGATGGCCGACGCTGGTTCTACACGTACAAGCCAACGGGGCACATTCAGTACCACTTCCCAAAGGAAGGCGACGAGTTTCCCGACTTCATAGATACGTTTTCGCCAGCGCCAGTCCTTGCGCCCGAAGAACGCCTCGAATCGCAGCAGCAGGTCCGAAGATATGCGAGCACGACTACTCCTGCGAGGTTGAGCCCGAAAAAGGAAGATGGAGTTTATGGTATGTCGGCTACGGCGCGGCCCGTAAGCATGACATGGGATGGCGGGTTTGAAGATGAGGAGAATGGAGTGTTCCAGCCAGAGAACTTTATGTATCTGGGGCCTGGCACTTATAATGATGTGAGCCCACTGGCAGAGGAGGAAGAGGAGGCTGCGAGGCGGGTTGTGGCGGGCGGAATTGAAGGAAGAGTTGAGAAAAGCTCCTCCAAAGGTGTAAGTCCTCTGGACAGTGAGAGGACGACGCCTGCTCAAGGGACGACAAGCGCGGGTCCGGTCACAGGAGAACCCATTCTGGTGCCGCCTACAGTTGTTGAAGAGATTCATGAGATGCCAGTTGTCGAGCCTCCTCCGCTGCACGACCCGGTGGGCATTATCGCCGAGATGCCGACTGACGACACAGCTCAGGCCCATATTGAGAAACACCCTCCACCGATCGAGATGGCGGATAACATGATCCTGGCGCCTATTGAGACTGCAGTTTCTATGGTGGCTGAGCTACCAGAGCGAACCAGCCCGAAGACCAAGAATAAGGACGAACCACAGCTTGCGCCTGGATCACTACGAGACTATGGCGCACAAATGCAGCCTTTACGGATATCCAAGAAACCTGCTGAGGAGAAGCCGCCTGGCTTTCAATCATATAAGCCAGCAGATATTTCTGTCGATATACCCCCAAACCTAGCGCCTCTTCGACGAGCGACTTTCCAACCTGGGGGATCAATGATGGACGCAAGTCCTGTTCAGCCACCTGATAGAGGTCACTCTGGTACGCCCAATGTCCTGTCGCCGCCTCAGGTACCACCAAAGCGTCCTCTCGATGAGCCTTCACGTCCTCAAATACCGCCAAAGCAACCTGAACAGCCTCCTCCTCTGAGCATCGCCAACAATGGATCTTTGGTCCCGGATCAGCAACCAGAGTTGTCCCATATGCCTTCTGTGCTAAAACCAGCGCGTGGAAAAGCTCCGGGTCAGCAAACTGTGCCTGGTCCTGCAAGGCCAGCACAAGGACATGGATATGTACCACCTACACAAGGGAAACATCCTCAATCTATGACTCCAGCACCTCTTGTTCAGAAACAGCGTCTTGAGGAATCGCGAATGGGTGTTCAAAGAGTTCACACTGTGCCTGACCTATTGCCTTCTCAAAGACCACAGTCCACCATCCAAACTGGACATCAGGTGTTACCGCCTAGTACGATGAATCAGCAATATGTGCCAAAACAACCGGCCAGTGTGATGCCTGATATGATGGTTGGAAAATCCCAGGAGCAAATCCAAGGTCGTTACAACCCTGGGCCGCAACAAGGCGGAAATCTACCTTACCGGGGTCCCATTGAGAATGTGCCACCGAAAGGTCTCCCAAGATCGGCAACTGCAGGGCCTACAACCCCATTTCCTCCATACCCAGTTGACAATCCACCTTATCCTGATGATAGACCAGTTTATCGCAGAGAGAACCTGCCATACCCCGAAGAACCTTTTGTACAGAAGCAAATGTCAGGTCAAGGCTCTGGCGATCCATCTCCTCCCAAAGCCAGCAACCGGCGACACTCATCATTTAGCTCTGCAGTCGTCTCGCCAGATTCGAGACACGGCAGCATGTCATTTCCCACTCAAACTCCATCTCCCATGGAACAAAGTCGTCGCGCATCAACCAATTCAAGCATCAATCCGAACTATACCCCTTCTCCTGTTTCTCAAACTTCGTCTTCAATGCAGAGTTTCTCACCAACGCCTCCGTCTGTTCCGACCAATCAGTATCAACAAGGATCATACTTTACTATCCAAGACGTTGAAGGTCAAGGCCATAACATTGCTGCCCGAGACGTGCTGCGCAAGAAATCTCTAAGTCGAAGCACGGATGCCAGACGTAGCTCGGTCGGGGCAGACCCTGTTGCTGCCCAACGTGGATCACCTTTGTCGCAACAAACTGGGCAGGCTTATAATATTGCACCTCAGGGAGTATCACGTTCGCAGTCCCTTCGACAATTACCTCAAGGAAATGTTGCAGCACAAAATCAACCACCCACTGCACCTACGCCGCCACCACCGCCACAAGGACAACAAGGCCTAGGACGCATCGAGGAGTACGAAGAAGCTCCGAGCGCAACTGTGAGTCGGTCTTCGACTGTAAGTGTATCAACAGACATAAGGAAGGGCTCAGTAGGTTCGTCTGTGCAACCAAGTCCGATGGGAAGTCGAAGAACAAGTTGGCAAGCTGAAAGCCCGAAAAATGTTTCACCTATCCAGTTCCAAGGACAGCAGGGCCCAATGCCACAAGGCCATACAGTACAGGCTCTGCATCAAGTGCAAGCTCCTCCAGGTGCTCCTATGGCAGCTCAGAATCCGAAGCAGTTGCAGCGAAAACCCTCACAAGGACATGCACCCCAACCTCAAAACCAACAAATGTCTGCCCGAGATTCGAGAGCGCCTCCGGCCGTGCCTCCACAGCAAGGCCCTGGATCACAAGGGCAACATATGCAAAACCAGATGATACCATCCCATGCTCAAGGGAAAGCTCCTCATCCTGGGCAAATATCTACACCGGTGCAGAACGTTCTCCATAAACCTCCTCCTGCACCTGCACCTGCCCCAACGCCTCCAGCGCTGGCCCCTAAGCCTACGCCAACGAGGTTGCAAAAACGCTCGTCTTATCCAGTCAGTCCAGCAGGACAACTACCTCCTCAGCCCCAGTTCCCTCAGGGACCTGTTCCTCCTGGGCAAATGCAACAAGGTCCAATGGCAGGCCCAATGCTTCCATATGGACAGCAACAAATGGCTTATCATGGCCAAGGTTCCAACGGGAGAGTGCAACCGCAAGTTCAGATTCCTCCAAACCAACAACAATGGCAGCCTGGCATGCAGCCTATGACACCTCAGGGCTCTCGCCCAGTCTCTATGCAGATGCCAACTCAGGCTTCACAAAGCGCCGGGGCAAAGGAAGGCAAGGAAGGAAAGAAGTGGCTTAAGTGGTTGAAGGGTGGCTCCAAATCTGTTTCACATAGTCCAACTACGCCAGTCATTTCTTCACCTATATCACCTGCTGTTGGACGTCCCAATTGGGGCGGTGGAGAGTATGCTCAGCAAGCTGTATGGCAGCCCGGGCAACCTATATCTTCTGCCCAGTCAGGCTTTCAGGGAAATACGATGCCTCCTCAATCTCAACCTGGGCGGATGCATCAACCAGCTCAACCACCAACTCAGCCCGTCCAGGCACCCCCTCAGCATGGCCAGATGGGTTCCAGACCTGGTCAACCACTTCCTCGTACTGGACCACTGCCGCATCAAGCCGCTCAGTTTCCCCAGACCGGTCAAGTGTCTCAGCAGTCAAGCAAAATGCCTCCCCAGTCTGGACAGATGCTTCACCAAGGAGGACCTCCAGCCCAGACAGGCCAGCCTCTCCCCCAACCCATGCAATTGCCCCCTCAACAACGGCAAACACCTCAGTACAGACAGATGCCACCACAGCAAGGACAGACCAATACCCAGCTAGGGCCAGAACCGACACCGTCGAGCCAAATTTCTCCTCAAGCGATGCAGTTTCCGCCCCAGAACCGACAGTCACCTCCCCAACAGGAACGAATGCCCACCCAACGGGTTCAAGCGCAACCGCAGTCTAATCAAATGATGTCTAGACCTAGCCAACTTCCTCCCCCGCGTTCAGCACCAAGAGATCGACAGCCCGAACCTAGAGGATACGCAACGGGAGGGTCATCTGTTGGAGTCTCGGCTACACAGCCTATGGCTCTACCTCCTAAAGTGCCAGAAAATTCCATGTCTCCTCCTGTCGGAGTTGAACCGAGCAACATCTCTCAGCGACAAGCGCCATCTCAAAGACAACCATCCCCAACCCCACCAAAGGCTTTTGAACAAGCACCTCTGCCCCAGATTAAAGCTTCTCAGCCGCCTCAACCTCCACAAATTGCTGCATCAAACACCCTTCAACCTCATCCAAGCAGCCAGAGAGCTCTATCTCCACCCCCGCCTGCGGTGAGCCCCGGCTTGTCGGACGCGGCTGCTTCCTCGATAAGTCGCGTGTCTTCTTACAGAAGAGACAGCTTCTCGGACGCTGGGTCAATCACAACCATCGAGGTGGCTCAGGCCCAGCCACAGCCTGTTTTGAAACCTTCCATCGTTCAAGTTCACAGGAGATCGACTGACATGATTAACAAATCTCAAGTCCATCTGAACAGCGACTCTCAGTCAAGCTCGGATGTGACTCCGAGAATATCTGCAGAGACTGCTCGTGTGGGAACAGAGGCTGCTCCACTTCCCTCAAACCTACAATATCAGCGGCCTGCTTCTAGACCTGAGCCCACACCTCAGCTCAACACTTCCAAGCACGAGGTCACTACAGCACCGTTGCCCTCCAGACCCAACGAGCCAAAGTTTGTCCAACCTTATACACGGGACTCACATATGAACAAGGAGCCAGCACCACACAAGGCTGATCATCGCCCAGCGGCTTATGCCAATTTCAGTGTTCAAAATCAACACAACAACAACAATACCAACCCAATTTCGGATATATCACAACCGGCACCTGCCAAACCAGCTGCCCCAGTCGCAGAAGACAAATGGGCAAAGAAACCAGTAGTAGACTATTCTGGTGGAGACTGGGGAGATGACGATGACTGGGACTACTGATATCTTGATTGTATACATGGCCTCACATTTCTTAGCGATCATATGGCGGAGTTCACTATCTATTGTCAAGGATTCGAGATTGTATAAGAACAGGAACTTAATTGGGAAATCTTGATAGAAAACTTAGTAATCAACAATCAAGAGTTGGTAGTTGGCTGTTCTATCGAACCTGTTTGCTGGTGTTTGAGTTCCCTTGGAGTGGCACGCTCAAAACAATCGACGCAATATTTTCCAGCTCGCTCTGAGAAGTGTTTTCAACAACACACGCAAAGACAATATTTGTTTGTTTTGGCAGAGGTGAGTCACCTACCTAACAGTTGAACGATGATCCCCGTGGTGTAAGTTAACGATAAATACAAACAATATCTGAAGGCGAACCTGAGTTTTCCTGAATATTTCTAAGTATACAAGTACAGCTTTTAGGACAAAGGGTGTTGGCATGGCATTCGCTTAAGAATTCGAGCAAGATCTTGCACTGGATCTAAGATGTCCTGGTTCTGGTCGATCTCATACATCTGGATACGTACAGTATCGAATTGAGGGCGTCCAGAGAGGCATGATGCGGTGCACTTAGAGAAGCTTGGAGCAGCAGAATTTTTATGATACTGGCAGTGATCTGGCAGTGCCTGGCACTTAACTTGGGATTATCACTAAATTCCTATGAGGCAACTCCTTATACTTGTCCTCACTTGTGCGCCATTACATTCGCGTCTCAGAATGGTTTCTTTATCACCAAACATTTCTTTCTGGCTCAACACCCGGTTCCCTCACTCTTCATACTTCATGATCCTCTCTACACTTCATCTCTCGCCCAAGTCAGGGGATGGTACTCACTCATCGCTATTCTGTTTAGACTGCTTCGTGACGATGCTTTCAAAATCTGAAAACAGCAGTTCTTCAGCGCTCGAGACCACAACGCCAAGCGAAGTTGCTAGTGCTTGATGAAGCTATTACTTTTGTTTTGTTTCCCATCTTCGCTTTCGTCACCCCGCAAACTTTGGACAGCACCTCACAAATCTTCATGAAAACAAACATGCCTCCCTTCTTATATCTTTCGCGCCCCGCGCTCACTACCGGGTTATCCTCTCTCTCTCTCTCTCTTCAGTCATTTCATCTTTGTTTTTGCATCCTACACACAAGAAAAGATGAGATGCCTATCCAGGACATCTTGTCTCTATATATATAGTTCTCGGGACATAGTATCAAGCCGGACTTCAGCTCCCAGCTACGAGAGGTGGTCCTCTCTTCCTGGATGCCAAAACAACGAATCTGTACGTCTTTCTTCTTCGTGCCTGTCTCTTCATATCTGACGATCTCATTTTCTTCAGAGTCCCCATGCTGACAACATGTCAGAAAAACAAGAACACTTCCTGTATCTGGAGTCGTGTCTTATGATAGATCGCGCCTATCAACACTTTTAGCAGTGCAAGATCTTCAAGTCGCCTTCGACTTCCAAGTCTTTGAGAACCACAGCAACCTTCTTCTTTTTGCCATCTGCTCAGCGTCAGGATATTGCCCTTAACCCCACTAGCTGGGGATATGCTACTCGTCAGAGCATTTGATTTCGACGTGGTAATATTCTCTCAAAGGTGTCTTGAGTTTCTTTGAGGTGCTGGCCCAAGTCGCAAGTCGCCAAACTGCAGCATTGGCGAGCCGTCCACAGGTCGCACCAACCCCGTCTCCCAGGACGTCAAGGTAGACCAAGACAGTCCCTTCGACTACCAGGGGTCTAAACTTCTTCTGAGCAGTTGAAAAGGATCATTCGCATGCTCTTTGACCACCTAAGCATGTTCACCTCCATAATCGTCAGCGCGCCTCCGCTGGATGGATGTTAAATTACAAACAGAATGCTAGGAGCACTGGAAACTGTCACAATCCGGACGCAGCCCGAGCTTCGCCTCTTCTATTTTCTTCCAGAGACTTGCCGCTGGTCTTCGAAAGGGTGCTCTTGCGGAGAGAGACACCAACCAGAGAACAATTCAGCACCGAATCATTGTTCATCTTGCGATGCGCTGGAAATCCCATAATTCTCCGGGAAACTCCCAGGCTCTGGAGAAGGATATCAGCGAAACATTCACAAACAAATTTGCTGGACAACCATCAAATCGATTTCAGTCCGAAGTGGTTCCTAAATATAGCAGTTTTTCGACAAACTTTCCGCCAGAGCTGCACGAGATGTTTATCAAGCTGCTGGATGCAAGCAGTCTTGATACGTTGACGAAAATACCTAAACAGTGTAGACAGCTTTTTGGTCCTCGATTGTTTTGCCGTATGGCATTCAGAGGCTCTGAGAATGTCGTAGAACAAGGCCTTAAGACACTCATTCGATCATCGGTTCATATTTTGCCACGACCTCTATGACAAGTCCGACATGTTCATCTCGCTGGAAAGGGTCATGTTGCAATCTTCTTTTTGGGAGGACGACCACTACAGTCCGATCAACATAGCTATCGGCAAGCACAAGATTACCTTCCTTCGTTCCCCAGCGACGAGCTACCAACACTGGTCCGTCAAGCGTTGCAAGAGATGCCACTTGTATCCATCTCTGTCAATGTTGAACTGGCATCCCCCACATTGCCTGGCAGACTGGCGCGAGGCCTTCGCTGTTTGACGGCCGACGGAGCCCCCAAGTAGGCAGAGAGCCAACATGGGAAAGCCTGCGTGTTGTCCGGGACATATCATCACGCGATAGTGACGGAGAGAACTTTTACCACACGATGCCCGACATATGTACCCCAGAATCACTAGAGTCACTGCATGTACACCAAGATATCGGCCCAATCTTCATGAGTCTCATCCAAACAGTAAGACTTCGGAATGTCAAGCGTCTTTTTGCCGTTCTCAATGAAGACGGGTCAGACTGGGGAGTAATACCGGTCAGAGCCTTGAATGAGTTTGTCGCCCATGGATGCCCGGGGCTAGAATGGCTGGTTCTTGATCCCAAGCACGCTCTATGTGAGACATCCGCACCAGATGAGTGGCTGATGTCACATCCTGTCTCGCTCACAGACCTTGATATTGTAAGTTTCTGATCGATGAAGGAAAGGAAATATCATGATTGGTTCAAGGCTCGTCATTATTGTTTATAGGACGCGGGCCTCGAGGCTATGGCAGCCATGCTAGATAAGGACTACAAAAATCTCACACACTTGGCTATCACTCTTCACCAGGGCACGTTGGTCGAGGGATCAAATTTCAAGGTCATTCGTGTTCAGGTGCGGACATACAGATACATGAATGGTACATTCGTGTACTACGTTTCATTATGGATCGTGTTCCCCGTCTGCAACAGCCTTTTTGTTCTTTCTATTTTACAGACCTTGCTCATCTCTACTCTAACCTTCATTTCCCATTTTCCATTCCTTCAACCTCCAGCGCCTAGTCCTTACCCTTCGCTCTTCATCGCATACCCTTTCATGCTGTTGATTCAACCTATATATCACGTTTCAAGTTCTTAAGAACCACGAGAACCCTCTGATTCTTATCATCTATTCAAAATGTCCAGTCAACATCAGGACATTGCCCTTAACCCCACTGACTGGGGTTATGCTACTGGGAAAGATGGTCGAGTTCGACGTTCTCTCATCCGTTAAAATACGTCGTCGCTGCCTCAGGGGACTTCCCCGGCTCTCGGTCTCACGGACGCCGAGAAGGAGACCAAATGGAGTTACGTCGTGAGTCCTCGACCAATCTAGCGAGACTGAACGTTGTGCTGGCCTCCATACGAACCAGCTAGGAGTTGTGGTGGGGCTGCTTCTACCTCTCCATTACGAGACCCCTGTGGGCATCAACCTCGTTGGGACCTTCAACGCCGAGACAGGTCATGTCGTCCCGCATCAAGCCGGCTGTCTGCTTGTCATTCGTCCTCTGTGGCGTAACAATTGAGAGTTTCATGTTCTCTACAAGTACGACGAGCACCGGCCACTTCGACTTTCGATGAAGCTTCCCAGGGCGCTGGCCGACTCCCAACTCGTCTACTACTACGAGGGGGCGACCTCCCTCAAGGGATCGATGAAACTGGACTCAGTCACAAAGGGATGGCGCAGAAACATCACTAGCTTCTAGGACGAGCAAACGAAATCTGCAACCAGGTAGTTGAATCTAAGGATGAGGATGAATAGGGCATAGTGGTCACAGATACTCAGGTCATCGATACTCTAACAATATTTACAGAACAGAGAACTCAATCTCTGATGACAGCATTCAAACTGCTGGTAATCATGCTGCTGACAGTGGAGAAGAAGGGGCTCCAAGATGGTGATCAACGGTTCAATTATCATCTGATCTTTTGGGACGAGTTTAGGATGAGTTTAGCCTAAGGTAGCCTAAATCATCATAAATTTAGGACTAAGCTTCCCTAAGTTTATGATCCTTAGGATATACAGTTATCAATAAATCAGATACATGTTCAGATGCAGTCACGAAAGCTGATGAGGGCAGTGGCGAGGATGGCATTAGAGCTGGGAATGTCTCCAAGATTTTGATGTCTGTGAAGAACTGATCTGACACTGATTGAAACCATATAAAAGTCTCGTTGTTGTTAAGACAGGACACTTGAGCTCATGGTGTAGCTAGTTTATGATTCAAGAACCTTAGTGGCATTTTTGCCCGCAAGTTAGTTATTATACGTCTCTTTGTCTCTCAATTTGATTCTTCCATTATTTGTAACTAATTTTAATATTTAGCTTGGCATCAATCGTCAGATTGGAGACATGCAAGAGTGTAGTAATAACTGCTAATATGTATAGCAATTTGTTCAATATCAGCGACATACAAATATCAGCATCGCCAATATGCTTCACCTCTCTTTGTTTGATCATCGATTACACATACAGATGTTATTTTCAAGGAATCGCGAATGCTTATCAAAGATATACATTTCGTGCTGGTAAAGATACGAAAGAGAAGAGACTTGACTTACACAGCACTTGTCCAAACCAACCCGACAGACAAACAGCGAATCAACGCATTTTTCAAGAGCCAGTTAACTAGCTACCATTGTGCTAAGTGGGTCCAGGTCCATCGAGCTCTCCACAAAAGGCCCAGCTGGTTATAATGCTCAAAATCTGCATGGATCCTCAACAAACACATCCGGTGTGGTGTATCGGTTTATCATTCCGCGTTTTCAATTGCACAGCAATAAATGCCGCGGCGAGCGGGGTTCGACTCCCCGCACCGGAGATTCTAGCGAGCTCAATATGAGTTCGTGATCTTTTTGTGGTGTTCTGCAATTCGTGGTGAGGTGTATTGACCCTCGCGAGAGCCGGCGGTAGTTTTTGGCGGTTCGTTCCCTACTCACCGTCAAACCAGCTTACTCGTGGGCTTTCCTTATTGCCTTGGTTATAGAAATCACGATTACTGAACTACTTTTGTAAGAAAATATCTCCCAAAGGTTCTTTTGAGTTCGGCGAGTAGAACATCCAGACACTCAGTATTATCTGAGAGATCAGCCCATTTCAGGCAGATACGAATCCCATGCTATGAATCACCAGCTTGTATACTACAGCAGGGGAACTTCATCTTGCTCTGTTTCTCAACATGTGTGACTGGCCGGTCTGCTTCACTCATAGAGTCGAAGCCAGCGTATTACAACAAGCACGACGCTTACGTGTTTTTATCATTCCCAATATATCCAATTATCCGGTTCAGTCGCCCAGCTTTCAATTTGGCCTCGTTATTGCTCCCAGCTGTCAGATCCATGATTCTTGGACATCTGCCAAAAACGGCAAAAGACCGTCGACGCCGAAATAAAATTATGGGGCTGTCCGTGTCCCGGGGTCCCCACTAGCCGTCACCTTCCCTCCACCTTGTCCGAAACGTACTTTCCTTCCGCTTCTCTGAGTCTATTCCAACAACATCATTGCATTTCTTGTCTAGCGTCTACAATAACGTTGATTCCTTAGAATACATCCTTTCTTTGTTTGTAACCAGCTGGCATAGGTGCTGCCCGCGCTATCGGCTACGCCCCGCGTCATGACGTCTACCGCCCACCGCCGCCTACTCCAAGAGTATCGCGCTCTCACCAACAACCCACCAGAGGGCATCACCGCCGGCCCCATCTCCGAGGACGATCTTCTTCATTGGGAATGTCTTATTCAAGGTCCTGAGGGTACTCCCTTTGAGGGCGGCGTCTTTCCTGCGGAGCTCAAGTTCCCAAAGGACTATCCGCTTGCCCCGCCATCAATGAAGTTCCTCGCCGATGTATGGCACCCAAATGGTTCGTCAACTCTTGGGTCTTTCGCATGCTCATACTGACTTTCTACAGTGTACCCTAGTGGCCTTGTATGCATTTCGATCCTTCACCCTCCTGGCGACGATCCCAATCATTATGAGCACGCATCCGAACGATGGTCACCTATTCAGTCTGTCGAAAAGATCCTAATCTCTGTCATGAGCATGCTCGCCGAGCCCAACGACGAGTCTCCTGCAAACGTTGAGGCAGCGAAGATGTGGCGTGAGCGGCGCACCGAATACCAGAATAAGGTCCGCGAGGGTGTCCGAAAAATGCTGGGTCTATAGCATATAGATACTGAGTAGCAAGGAGTATTGGCGCACATTTTTGACACGGCGAGGCATAGCATAGCATGGTGTTCGGCAGCGTTATTGCCGCCTAAATAAAAATCATATACTCATCCGACACTCATCCGACACTCATCTCAAGACACGCTTCAGAGTGAACGCTCTACAAACTCCGTCCCTCATGCTCATGCATAGATCATAGCCCATTGTCCGCCTTAAACTTGTCCCAGCTCTCGTTGAGAGTGCTAAACACCAATCCTGCGATCAACCTAACCTCGGTACTTGCATCTTGAGGAAGCTGCGATTTGTTAGAAATACTGTAGACAGGGTAATGTGTGATACAATGCTTACCTTGTCAGGGTGTGTCTTTGCGATAGCTTTCATATACGATATCTTGACCTTATTGTTCATAACTAGTTCGTGCAAGCCCACCTTCTTCCATCCACTGTTCTCCCACAGTACGCTATCAAGGCTAGCAAGGAGAGCCCGGATATTGTCTCGTTTTCCGTCGCGCCAGGCAGATACCTTGGCATCGACCTTCTCCGAGAGCACAAACTTCTCATCATCCTCCTTGGCTGCAGCCTCATTTGCCTCACGAAGTCGCGCGACGGCCTCGGAGCTCTTTTGAGGTCCAAGACTGGCCGTCGCGGAGGGTATAGGTCGAGGTTTGGCGGCTGCTGGCTTCGGTGCTGGCTTGGGCTTGGGTGCCAGAGTGTTCTGGCATCTCTGCCGACCCTTAATGGCATTCGATCCACCAACACCACTCTCGACACATAATTGCCAGACCGCACTAGCATCACTCCATTTCTCCATCTGTTCTAGAGCCTCTGCTTTCCTGCTCAAGGCCTTACCGTAAAGGTCTTTCAGGTCTCGGTTTTCGTCTACTCCGCTCTCATTCTTCACAGCCACCACTTCTCCTTGGCCGCTGCCAGGTCCGATAAGCTTGAGCGCACTATCGGCATCTTCGACAGCCTGCTTGGGCTCTCCAGTCTTTAACGCAGTCAAAGCACGATTGCAGAGGAGGAGGACGGCAAGAGGATGTGTCGGTGGAACAGCTGATAGCGAAGACGAGTAGGATGAGTGGGCAGCAGCATAGTCACCTCTCTTGAAGTGAGCTGTGCCCTGAAGGCGGTGCTGTGTAGAGGTTTGGAGCGCGATAGCGCTGATAGAAGGGATCTCCCGAGCTGGTCGTGGTGATGGTCTTGAGACAGGGGGTGATGGTCGCTTAGCCTGTGGAGTTGGTCGAGGAGAAGACTGAACGGGTCGTGAAGGCATAGACTGAGATGGTCTAACTTCTTGAGAGTTAAAGAGCAAATCTGCTTCTGGTTCCGCCGGCTTGGGTGGCGGCGCTGGCGAAGAGGCCTGTGAAGATGTCTTGTTTCTCCTATTAGGGCTTCTATAAGTAGAGATCTCATCATCTGCTGCCAGTCTGTTGAGTCGCGATTTAGAATCAAAAGCCGATGTCGGTGGTGGCGCTTGCTGCTGCCATCGAGGTGCTGGGCTGGCACGACTGCCAGCAGAGTGAGCGGGTGATTGTCCCCTCGATGTCTGAGGAGTAGCCCCATGTTCAGTAGGTCGACTGTTAGTCCGACGAGGCTGTGGACGGCCGCCAGCTTCAAGCATCATAGCTTCGTCTGTAGCGTCTGCTCGTGCCTTTCCTGCGCTCTGCGATCTGGACTGTTGCTGTGCTTCCCGCATCCACTTAGGTTGGCTTGGGTCGCCTTCTTGTTGGAAATCAGCGACAGCCTGCTGCATCTTCTTCTGTCCGGTCTTCCAAAGGGAGTTGGCAGTCTTGAACAGACTGTTGCCCACTGCAGCAGCTGTCTTTGCCAAGTCCTGATCGCCTGCTGCAGGCGACCTGCTATCACCTCTTGGAGGTCGACTTCCGGGCCTACTAGAACTAGCAGACGAGGGTTTCGCCTGGGCCTGTTCCTTAGATTTCCGATGCGCCTCGTCCAGAAGCCAATTGACCGCAGCTTGAGCATTGTAACCGTCACCGCTCTCAACCAAAGCACGTCGGGCATCATCAGCGGAAAATCCATAGTCCACAAGTTGCGCCACAGCTCGATCAAAAGGATCCTTATTGACTCGCGGTGTTCTTTCAACATATTGCTCACGTGCTGGGATAGCTTCCTCTTCAGATGAGCTCGAGTCCTCGTCCTCAATAGGCTTTCCAGGTTCCGCATGTGGTCTGCTGGCTTCCTGTTTGCGTCGTACCTCCTCAACTGGACGTGCAAGATCTCCCAGAAAGTCGTCATCATCTGCCAATTGGGTAGGCACCACAGGAGCAGCAGCGAGTTTCATCTGGTTCAGGCCAAAGGGATCATCATCTTCAACTCCAAAGGCGCCTCCATTGGCTCCTTTTCCGTTAGAATTCCATGCGTTGGGGTCGCTCAAGTTAATTGGCGCAGCTGCTGAGGCGCCATTCACTGGAGTTGATCGATGCGACTCGGGAGGGGGATAATGACTCGAATTGTCGACTTTGGTATCCTTATTGAAGGCGGCAAAGAGGTCATCGTCGTTGGTTTTTGGCGTGTTCGAGATAGGTGGCGGTTGTAAAGCAGGACTCGTCGATGCACCTCTGCTTCCAAGCGCATCCCAGAACTGTCCATTACCAAACTGGGCCTCCTGTTGTTTCCTCCTCTCCTCTTCCTTCTGTCGCTTCTCAGCCTCAAGTTGCGCCTGTCGCTCAGCCAAACTCAGGTTCTGCTTCGACTTTGCTGGTCCAAAATTCATCAGATTGCTGAAACTATCCTGTGATGGCTTCGTCGGTGCCGGCTTAGGGGCCACGGATCCAGAGCCCTGTGTGGACAGAGGCGTGTTACGGCCTGAGCCCAAAGGGGATGGTGTTGGTCGCATGGGCGCGAACGCTGAGTTCATAACAGGCGGCTTCGGTTGGCCGCTGGCTGGCTTAGAAGACCAATCGAGGCCTGAGAGGTCGTCCATCGTGAAGTATCTGGTATGTTATTGAAAATCGTTAATCATAGTACGAGAAATGAAGCAGTTGTCTGTTATCGCAACTGCGAGATGCGACCCCAGCCAGGGGCCGCATTCAGGTGTGGGGTTTTTGTGTGGCTGTGCATGGCTTGTGGCTTATCACATGATTCTGTAAGGTACAGATGGATGGTTCGTAGCGTTGACTCCTGTTTGCTCGATGAAATCGATTCAAGTGAAAAGATCATACTTCCAGGCAGAGTCTGTATATTTAATTAGATAACTCACGTCAGGGTCGTTCCGATGAAGGAATGTATCAAACTTGGCAAATCACTGGACTTGCAAATCTTGCAAGCCATGTCTGAAAGGAAAGACAATGGTGTTAAAAGGTCACTGTTGCCTCTCATACCAGTCGCAACTTGACTGAAGAGAATTGCAGGCAATTACAGGCCAGTCATAAGGTGAACTATAAGACTGCTTAAAACCGCAATGCTCCCGATAAATGAATATCGCCGTTGACAAAGTTGATTCACTCATACACCATACATCGCCTACCCTGCACTAATCTGATGGTTGACACAGACAAACCCTGTCATTAAACGTAAATATACGATATTAAATAGTTATCTATGTAAGTAACAAAACTGACAACACACAGTCATGAATATAAGCCACAAGCTACATTATCATAGCTTGATTTCATAGACAATAACCTTACCTCAAAGATAGAAAAGGTCGCAAACACTTAGTCATAAAAGCAGTGACATTACTGCTAGGATCCTATAATGTAACACAACGTCCTATTACACTCATACTCAGTTGTATTATCAGTAATGTTTTATAATGAAACGAGGCAATAGCGCCCAAAATGCCCCAGCAACGCGGATATTAGGCACCAGGACCTATTCTCAAATTAGATTGTACCATCGTTACACCGTACAGCAGCTATAGTAGTATCAATAAATAAGACAGCCAAGGAGCTTTGGGCGGTTCAGGACTGTCTAGATACTGTTGCAAACGTGCATGGCGCTGGTTCAACGAGCTTTGAGGCAACCGAGAAACGTGGCCATCGTTGTACTGCCACCTAGAAAACTCACACTCATTAATGAGCCTAAGCTTTGCAGATCGAATTCACTCCTGTATACGTAATTGCAATGTCGATTCAATAATGCCTCGTGCTGGCACTCAATGTCAAGGGAGATTGGACAAGTCAATCATACTGTAACAGATCTGCGTTGAAGCGTGGAGCAACTGGAGGGAGCGAAATTTAACTGACTGGTATGAACATTGAACGACCAGAGCGTAGTGATCGAAATCTCCCAAAAATTCAAAACCAAAAAACATAGCCAAGGAAGCCAAGATTCTTAAGTTGAAAGATATTACTTATGTCGGTCTTTATTTACGATATTTACAGGGTCACCACTTTTGTTAGCTAATTTCAGAGCCCAGATTGAGGTCATCCCGCCGTTAAACGACCAACGCCACTCTCGATTATGATAGGGGGCTCGAGCGGCAGTGAGGAACAGACAGCCTCTGATTGGCGGGTACCGGAAGTGAAACCCGTTTCAGGCATCTTGGCCCCTCAGATATTCCAACCCCTGGATATAAATCCTCATGCAAAGCAAATAAATGTTTGGGAAGTTAAACGTTGAAACTCTCGTGGAAACATGCCAACGAAACAGACAAATGGTGATGAACACCCAGGACCTGAAGATCATGGACATCAATCAGCTCTCATTCAGGGAGGTCCGAGGTTTCGTTCGTTACGACGAGAAAACCCCTTGTCTCTCCCTTTGTCTTTGAGGTTTGGACCCTTGCCTCGCTCACGACACTAGCAAACCAGCCATCCGCAAACTTGACGACACCCAATCTGAGACAATTTACCAGAAGCAGTCCAACGGCGTCATAGCCACACAGATCATGAGAGAGTATTTAGGGACCGATCTAACCGTGAATGACCAGCATATCCTAGCCTTCTCTTTAGTGTGTAATAGAATGCCGTACGAAGGAGTTTTGGCCATTCAATGTTATGCAATCATTTAAGCAATTGTGCATGTGGTAGGGCCCGCGCGACTCTGCGAGGCGCAGGAATCCAATCAATGTTTGGTTGAACAGTGAAGATCTGTAGATTCCAATCTGGAGAGCTGCACATCCGTTGTGATTGACAGGAGCAATGATGGATGCCCAGACCTTCTGGCGCCGTTCGTAATGTGACCCGATGTTGTGTACAGGCTCTGATTCGGCAACTCTTCTGCCGAGACATCCCCTGGGTTCGCTGATAAGTGGCATTATCCAGGGACAGCCTTGGAGATCTCCAGGTATTCATTCCGACCATCAGCTGCTGTGTGTCTTGTACCTGCATTTATCGCGTGCCGTTCATCCACGGAGAGGTATTTACGACATGCTATTTGCCCCTACCAGCGCTTACAACCTTCAAGATCAGCCAATGACCCCAGAGTATTCTTCTTAGTTTGGTATCACGACGCAAGACCACTCTAATACCCCTGTGCGTTATAGGTTGACCCTTGGAACCGATGCAATTTTGACTGCGACACAACCAAACTATCCCCTCCCCTCAGAAGAGAAATGCTCCGTTGAGTGCCAAGATGAATTGAATTGCCCCCGGGCTAGAACCAAACACCCCATGCTCTTTGCTTTGCCTGTCAATGCAATGTTCTAGCGGCGTGTGCTCCCACTTCGCGGACGATCGTCCTCTTCATTCTCCATCTTTCCAGCTGTACATTTCCCTCTTGTTATTCCATTCCTTTTCGAATGCTTTTATTCTCGGTGTTTATCCATTCACTCTTTTGAAGTTCGGGCTGGCTCGCTTCACACTCATTCAACTCTCTTTTCCGTCTCTTAGACGTTCGTATCTACACTCTTTTCTGGTTTCGACCATACCCACGTTCCTTGCGATTCTGCCCGTTCAAATCTCATTCGTTTATCATTCAAAATACCGAGTATCTGGTTCCTGTATTGTGAAGAGTATCGACGCCTCGAGTTCTTGAAAGGTGAAGCGTTTTGCGAAAGGAACGCGACACAAGACTCGGAGAACCACGACTGTATCACAACCATTCCGTTGCAATAACTTTACTTGGATCTACCGAAACTTGTGAAAACCGTTGATCGTCAAGTCGTTACAGAAAACGGCAGGCTGATTGATATAGGCTACAACGGTTCCCTAAAGTTTATCAACGAGGCTTGTCGACCGCTTATGTCGAAGACGGCTTTTATCTGAACTGTCGACATCATTACCCTCCACTACCGAGACTCTTCTGGTTCAGTTTAATTGAATTTCTGCCAAAAGCTTCCCGAAGCGTCTGTCAACCACTTTACGCTGAGACAAGTCCACCGATTGTGCGGGAGCTGGCGTCCGTAAACCGAAAGCGGCACCATTGGACAAAGCATTCTTTGTCCCTGATTCAATCCAGCACCATCAAAGGACCCGGTGGCTCGATCCGGCAGTGTGGCAGTGACCTCGACGTTGGGATCTGAACCACGCGTTGGAATTCAGGGTCTCGGATTCTCAGCGGGGTTGGCCAGACTATTCGCAAGAGTGTGCGACCGTCGAGCAATAAAGGTATCCCCAGCCATTACAACTTTTGGTTTCAATATTTCCTCTTTGATCCCTTCTCTCGTTTCTTTTTGAATCAATATTGTTCGGAAAGGGAATTTCGAGGGTTGCAGAAACTCATCATCGATTTAACTGAAACTCCACAATACGTTGACGGTGAGTACATTTCCACTTCCACTTATACCCTCACTTTACCATGATCGGAACTCGACTGCAAGGACTCAAAAAAAGCATCTGTCTTTTTCAATTACACAAAGATCATGATGTTCTTCCTTTCTCCTTGGGGAAACGGCCTTTCAAAAATGCCTCCTTCCCATTTTGCGCATTGAGCCGTACCTGCGGCGGCTATCCGCTGCCAGCTGGCTTCCGCCTGAGTACCTCCTTCCGTTTGATGCTTGACAGCCATGCTCTTTCCCTCCTTTTTCAAATCTGGACGATTGCTTGCACTTTCCTTTAGATATGCACTTTTCTTCAGCACCATCATCATCATCATCACAATTCTAACATCTCTCATTCAGATCGCCTCGTTGCATCGTCCACTCCTTCAAATATCGCCCTCGGAGGCTGAAGTTCAAGCCTGAATAGGCCGATACCATCAAGATGCTTAAGTCATTCATCACACTTTCTGTTGGCCTGATAGGCAGCGCCAATGCTTTCTGGCGCATGGAGTGTCCTGGCCGTGTGGGACTTGCCCGTATTGATCCCATCGTCGATCCTGGCACAGTTTCGAAGCATGCCCACGCAATTCATGGGTCTTCCAGTAAGTCATGAACAATGAGTTTTTTCTGTGATCCTATGCGTGCCATTATACAGCAAGCAGTAGGGTGCCCAAAGAGCTTCGCTAATATCGCACAGATTTCGCCGAAACTGTCACTACCGAACAACTCCTAGATGCCGATTGTACATCGTGTCGAGTAACACAAGACAAGTCTTCTTACTGGCATCCTGCTGTGTATTTCCAAGATGGTGATTCTGGAGAGTTCGAACTTGTTCCTCAAGTGGGTGGTATGCTTGCGTAAGTACCTCTCGAGGATCCTGGAAAGCAATATCCATGATCCTGAATGATCAAACACAACAAACTGGAAGCTAATGGTCTATAGTTATTACCTCCTTTTTGGAGATAATGTGACAGCTTTCCCTCCTGACTTTAGAATGCTCTCTGGTTCAAATGACCGAAGAAGCTACACCATCGGCGATCCAAGCAAGCCAGACCCCGAGAAGTCTATGTGGCAAGCTCTCGGTCAGACCACGCAAAGCGATCTAGCTCAACGGGCACTCGGATTCAACTGCCTGAACTACCAAAAAGCCCCCGAGGGTACCCTCTATCGTCACTACATGCCTGACAAGGCTTATCTCGATGCGAACTGTGCCGATGGCATTCGTCTTGAAATCATGTTCCCATCGTGCTGGAAGGGCGGTGATGCTGTTGACAGCCAGAACCACAAGGACCACGTCGCATTTCCCGATCTCGTCATGACAGGTACTTGCCCTGAGGACTATCCTGTCCGGC
The DNA here is from genome assembly GCF_013396075.1 of Fusarium subglutinans. NCBI lineage: Eukaryota > Fungi > Ascomycota > Sordariomycetes > Hypocreales > Nectriaceae > Fusarium > Fusarium subglutinans. The sequence goes on along the minus strand of NW_023502114.1, from coordinate 32,410 downwards.
TACCCAGTCTCATGTATGAGGTCATCTGGAACACGGCCGCTTTCTCCGATCGTAACGGCCGCTTTGTCTTTGCCAACGGAGACACCACCGGTATGTTTAAGCTCATGTCTCAAAAATAGTATACTTTTTGACTTTTTCTATTAGGCTACGGTTTGCATGCAGATTTCATCATGGGCTGGGAGGAAGAGTTCCTTCAGGATGCCATCAACACCTGCACCAGCGAAACTGGAAGAATCGAGGACTGCCCTCTCTTCGACGTCGTTAGCGAACAGAAGGCCACCTCATGTGAGATGAAGCTCCCAAAAGCTTTGGCCAACGAGGATGTGAAAGGTCCTATGAAAGAGCTGCCAGGCGGCGATGGAGTTACTTATGGAGATGGCTCTGACGTCGAGCAGCCTGACCCAACTGATGGTGCTCATGCACCCACATTGACCTACTCACCTGGTGACCGACCAGAGAACTCTGCCTCGCCTCTTCCTGGTCAAGTTTTCAAGGTGTCGTCAGCCTATGGGGCTCCGGCTGCTGGCACAAGCTCTAAGACCACTGCTGAAGATGTTCCATCATCTGTTGAACAGAAGCCCTCTATGTCCACGGACGAAGTCGTCATCCCCACAATTGACGCTGGAAATGTGGGCGCGGCTGCACTCAAAGAGTCTACGATCGCTGAGCCTCTCCCTGCTTCGGCACCTACAACCACCCCAGCACCTGAACTTCAGCCTGTGACAGACACAAAGAGCTACTTCAGCACACAGTTCGTAACAAACGGTAACCTCGTGAGCAAGATCCTCTGGGATGAGGAAGTGGTTTATGTGACCGATCTCCGAGAGGAAGTTGTGGTTGTTACTGTTACATCAACTGCTGTTGTCACACCCTCAGCGGCACCAGCAGCGGCACCACCCAGGAGGAGACGTCGTGGAGCTCACCTACATGGGCATGGACATGGACATCGGTATTTCTAACATCTAACAATGGGACTAAAAAGGAAAACAAAAAAGGACAAAAATTTTTGCTTCTATTGTCTGGCTGGTTCCAGGTGTTCGTATGTTATGCATGGTTGGAAGAAGAGCATTTGGCTTGGAGGTTTTTTTTCTTCATAGGAGGACAATGGCAGCCCACGAGTTTGGGAACATGTATGTAAACTTAGAGAGAAACAACCTGCTACAAATACAGGAATGATGAATGATCACAACTCGTACAGCCAATTTCGAGGATTAATCTCCCTGGTGATTACGTATTCCCGATATTCCTAGCTGAAAAACTGTGTGATAATCCATATATTTTCCTTGTTTCGAAGCAGACTGCAACACTACGGTTTACCATGTATACATTATGATTATATGCCTGTCGAAATGACGAATTATTTCAAGGCTTCTTGAATTTTCCGAAGCCAAGATGGTGCAGCTATCTAAGAGTGTCGTGAAGCTGGTGTCGTGGTTTGCTGAGGCTGGAATGGGTCACACCTAGCAACACATTCCTCATGATATTGAACTGAGACCCTGGAAATAACCTCAGCAAAAACGTCGACACGCAAGTCATGAATTAAGATGAAAGCGGGCATTTTCCCTTTGGAAGGGTTCTCCTTCATTTGGTTTCCGCCATTGCACGTTGTCTGTCCTTTTCAAGCCTCGTGTGCTGAACTTAATAATTCTCGATACTCAAGAAGCACTGCTGCCGGCCAAGGATTTCTCGAGATTCAGCTACAGCAGTGTAAGTGATGATGGATCTCTCAAATATTTCACGCAGAGCCATTCATGGAGCTGGAGGACTTGGTCTTGGATGGATCCTCACATTCTCCATTGGTGGTGCAATCCTCCTTTTTGCGGCGATCGGCTTTCTTCTTACTTGGCGCGTCAAGTCTCGAGATAAAAAGGACGCAACTACTGTATATCAAGTGTCGGAAAACGTTGAGGACCATAGGCGATCTATCTTTACAAAGCGGCTGGTCAAGCGCAAATACGCAATGTCAAGATCAGTCAGTCGACTCTCACTCTCGCTGCCACCAGTATTACCACCACTCCCGACATATAACAGCTTTACCTTCTTCGGTGGAAACGGAAAACGAGGACGATCGAGTAGCTGGGTTGAAGAGGATAGATTCCATGGTCCAAGAGTCAGCAGGAGCCGTCGCGATAGTCTCTTTAGTCGCGATGGATGGCTAGGAAGAGCACCAACAATTCCAACTCTCATGACGGACGATGACCTAGAAAAGGCACAGGATAGTCAGGAGTTTGAACAAGGGATCAAAGTTCAAAAGCGACAAAGCGTCGAGACTCTCAAGCCAAGCAAAACTGCACCTGAACTACCCATGCCAGAAGATGAGGCTCAGACGAGCCCCGTGCGAGCTCCCTCAAGAGCTCGTGTACGAGCTTCTGTAACAGATACAGATCTTCGAGATATCCTCCGAAGTACAGAACAGCGACTTCGAGAGGGAACGAGCCGTTCGCCAAGCAAGAACTCGCGCAGCTCACCAACAAAACATTCGCCAACAAAACGTTCACCACAGAAAATCTCGTCAGTGAGAAGCACACCACGCAAGAACTCTCCTATCAAAACGCCACATAGCCACAAGACCATATCATCTGAGGACTCAACCAATACCACTGGGACAGTTCGCATTTCGAGGATTCCACCGAGCCCTACCAAGAGAGCTACTATCCATGTGGTACCTACAGATGCGCAGAGTCGGCAGGTTTCTACTGGCTCGATTGGAAGTGCTGCAAACAGCTTGATTGCCGAGGCGACGCAAGAGCTGGTATTGCCAGGAGGACTGTCAAGCCCAAGCCGAATGAGAGGGCGTCAATGGGACGCTCCGGAAGACCCAAGCCCCGAGAAGCAAAACCCTCAAAAGAAGTCTTCAAATAAACAGCCTGCAAAAGAGGATAGCCCCGATAGACGGGCGTCACAAGACAGTCAGGCATCAAGTTCACTTTCGACACTGTATAGCGCCAATGACCCCGAAGAAAAGGACCAGCCAGATCCGTTTGTCGAGCGGAAGACACCTGGATTTATGAGTTCAGAAAGCAGAGGGTCTTTGTTTGGAAACCGAGCATCACACAAAAGGGGAAGGAATTTGAGCATATCGATCCCAGGCGGACAATCCATCTTCAACACAACAGGACAACTTCGGCCTTCGTTTGTAAGCACACAAGCGGTTGGAGGTCCTCCTATCTCCTCATACTTGCAACCGCCACCAGAGCGATTCCAGCGCAATGATACGTATTCACGCGATCAAGATGGCATTGCTCTTGCGTTCCCGGTTAGCAATTCATACACCAGCATCCTGACGCCATCTGTGACGACTACCGAGGGAAATAGCACACTTTCACTTGGGAACAGGATGAGCGAGAGCCCCAAACCTGAAGTGCCGGAGCGTGTGAGGCCACTGCTGCAGGAGAACAGACATAGCGTGGCGACAGTACCGAGCCCTTCGACAATGACTTCTTCGCCATTCGACGAGCAGGATATGTTATCGTTATTAATGGGCACCGCACCCAAGAGAGCACTCCCCGAGCCACCAAAACATATCGCACAAGTCGGCCAGATTGTCATGCCGAAGCCAGTATCGCCAATGCCGAGACGAGAGTTCTCACAGCATCTGCGACAAATGTCCTCAACGGCGAATACCATATACCATGATGAGCCACCGGTGGACTCCCCAAGCGCGATTTCTACAGGATCACCCCTTCGCCGTTCCATCTCACGCTCGAAGAAGGATATGTCAAGTCTTGCACCGCCGACTGCACCAAGTATGGGGTCCCTCGGAAATTCGATCATGGAGCTCAGGAGGATGAACAGCATTGTTAGTTCTTATAGTGGTAACTCGTTAGCATCGTCAGTCAACGAACCCGATTCGCCGACACTGCCGATGTTGAACTTGACCAGTAGCTTCTCGCGAAGAACGATAAATCCCGTCACGCCTAGAGCTAGCATGTCTGGTCGCCAAAACTATCTCAATCTCGGAAGTCCTAACAAGAACTCGTCGGGATCAGTTGTGCCACCTATGCCAACTCGTCCACTACCACAAAGCCGCAGCAATCGTTCAAATTTGGGAGTCGAAATATGTGAGGATGATATTGATGAGGGGAAAGAGAATCAAGAACCATCGTCAACATCAAGTGGGCTCAGAGAGACACGAAGGAGTGCAAATATGGGACGTGATACTCGCGACTTGAGTCAGGGACCAAGCAAGACTAAACTTGGAACTGTGAGTGAGCTCATCGCTGAAAGCAAACGCGATAGTAAGCGCAAGAGCGTGGAGTCGATTGGATTATACGACGCGGATGGATTTTTGAAGAGTTCGCCTGTGGATGCGAAGGGACGATGTCTACGCATGTAAACGGAAAGTTTTGATTTTTCTTCATCAGTTTCTTTTGGCTTTCTTTTGTTTATCGAGGACTCCTCATCTCATATAACATCAGCAGGCTAAGGTAACTTATGCACTTTTTACTGGGGATTGGATTTATCGGGAGCTTTTGGACTCATAAGTTTATTGGATTGATCTGTAGGTAGCTTAGGTAGAAGCTCGTTGGATATATACCCTTCGGACGTAATCTTAATAGAAGATCATATTTATACTGGCTGGGTCGTGAATGAAAGGTTCTTTTCTTGAGTTGCTATATGAAAGCAAAACTCGAAATGCATTGATTAATTTTGTCATTTGTACTATAACGCCCTGCCACATACTTTTGTGAGGTATCATCTACTACTCCACTCGTGGTCGCTTATTCTCAGGATCATCAGCGACTGAGGTTTCGGCTGCATCAGCGCCCTCAGCTTCATCGCGATCTCGCACTCTTCCTGCGCCTTCTCCCAGTTCTTCGTCTTGACCCTCAGCGCCAGGCCCAATCCAATTGCCATCCTCGTCGAAATACTCGTTCACGTTATCCGCTGTGATCCAGCCGCCGCTACCGGGCATAGGAGGCGGTAGGCCGCCATTGCTAGCACCACGCAGAACGCCTGTGAAACCCTCAATGGCCTGGTGCTCCTCACTACCCTCAAAGACAATACGATCGTACTCATCCTCGTCCTCTTCGCCATCATTGGGGTCAGGGTGAAGGTCGGAACAGTTGGCCATGGCGTCGTACAGTTGCTTAGCGACACTGGACTCAGAATCTGTTTTGGGCGGAATAATGGTAAGGTCTATTGTGCTGAAATCATCGTCCCCGGCGCCGCCGTCTGAGAATTCAAGCTGCATCCATACGGCTTGGGTGCGAGGCGCATCTGTTTCGGGACCTAACTGTTTGATCGCGTGGATGGATATCGAGGGATATGGGATTGAGACACCTGCCTCAACCTTTGGACTAAAGATAGTCAAGGCCCTTTGCGATGTTAGTGTGAGTTATACCATCAAAAACATTAGACTTACTCCGAGTTCACAAAGACATCCACTGCCTGCTCCACAAGCTCCTCGACATCACCGTTTATGCTGTCGCCTTCCGGAGCACTAGGCTTCTCGCTCGAGTCGGCAGGAAATAGAGCTAGACTACCGCATTGCGCCTTTGGAATCCATGCCTTTGCGCCTTCGAGATGGTAGTGAAGAACAGGCTTTCCACTGACGAAGCTTTCGGGCGTTGTTGACTGATACTCGGCCAGAGGCGTGTAGTCTTCGGCCTTTGGCGGTGTGCGGATTGTCGTTGGCAACATGACTAGGTGTTTGCTGTAGACTGGTTTGTTTGGTGGAGGGGTTCACCAGGCAGCTGAAGAAAATGTACATCGCGAAGGTGGGAGAGCTTTATCGGTGGCAGAGTCTTATCGATAAGCTTATCGCCATATGATGACTGCGTCGCTTGACCTCAACCTCAAATTGACTTACACACTCAACTTTACACGATTCCAAATTCCTTCGTCTCTGTACACAGTACCTATCAATAAGTATCACGGGAGAAATATATCTGCAAGAAATTACAAAAGTGCTTGAGTCGATATCATAATACCTCAGATTGGTATAATTGCCAACATGCGCGACAACAAGCGTAGGCTTCACTCATACACGACGCACAACATCAAGCTAATTCAATCTCAGGATCCCATCCCCTTCTGGAACAAGTCCCTTTGACGGTTTCTCCATTTGTGTCTCTTCCAACAGCGACAACACTCTCGTATAATTACAAGACTATGCCCTCAAACATCCCACCCTCGTCCTTGGGCATCGAGGCAGCATCAGATAACCCCGCAGGCCAAACCAAGCCCAAATACGTGGTATCCAACTCTGGTCATGCGGCACATCCAGAAGACATCATCGCCTCATGCCGCGCACTTCAAGCTTACGTGACCAAAATGCAAGAGGATGCGGAGCGTGAACTCCGAGAATTTGATGAGAAGATCAAGGCGCGTGAACTTGCGGAGAAGAGAAGAGTCGCGCCGGGCTGGCTCGATAGTGAGATGCACATGCTGGAGCCTGAGAGGCGTACACCGGTGCAGCAACAAGGTGTTGGAAACGCACCAGAGCAGCAAAACACTCAGAGCGGAACCAATACGAATGCGACAGAAGACCAAGGGGCAGAATTGGACCGAGTATTTGGCGGGATGGCTCTAAAATAAGCCATTTGAGTTAACATTTTACGAATCACGATCAGCGGCGCTAGAGATAGTCCTATAGCCTTGCTCTTGGTAATTTCACGCAATGGCTGCTTCACCACACGATCGTGGACTTTATCAGGTTGATGCTCAACAGTTGCTAGCTCTATATCTAGCTCTTGTCTATTTCTTAATGGTGGGCACAGAACTATACTATACATCTGATACATTCGACACTCTTCAGTTTTCCCTGGCCACAGGGGCATGAATATTCATTTAGTGTCGCTTAGGGGAAGCGGCCAAGATCTTGTTAGCAGCGTGTGCAGCAGCAACCATAATGGAAGCCTGGGTATTCCCAGTTGGAACTTCAGGATGCATGCTACCGTCGACAACAAACAGGTTCTTGGTTCCCCAAACTCGGGTATCAGGCCCAACGACGCTCTTGCCATCGTTGTTGGCTCCCATATTAGCGGACCCGAGGTGATGGTTACCACTGTACGAAACCTCAAGAATAGTGTCGGCGGTGACATTGCTAGCCACACTCAGAACACTACCAGGCTTACGCGCGTAGCTAAGGAGTTCAGCGACAAAGGTCTTGAGAGCATCGCGGTCGCCCTCGGTATTGAGGAATGGCTTTTGGGTGATGTTGGTGTTGCCTTCAGGAGTAATCTCGAGGGTTCCGTGAGATGTCAGACCGTGGGTAAGATATACCTTGGCTGAGATGGTGTTGTTCCCAGGGGCGTTAACTGTGCCTTGCACATAGCGGGTCACTCTATCACTGCCTTCGACGCTCTTCCAGAAGTTAAGACGTTGAGCTGACTGCGAGAGAAGGCCACTTCCCTCAGAAAACAACTCAACAGTCTCATCGTTAGGCTCAGTAAAGGCCTCCTTTGGAAGGGCTTGAAGCTTCTTCTTGGTCTGGAAATCCACCACGACAATGGGATGGTCCCTCAGGCGCTGACCAACGGGAAGGTCGATCCACTGAGAGGCAGGGGGGAGCTTGACGTTCGTAGAGCCGGACTGGACAATGCGGATTTGCTTCTTTGGTCCAATGCCTGAGTTGAAGAGGATTCGAGGTGTCGAGTGGGTGCCAGATGAGAGGACCACGGAACCACCCTTGCTCAGCTTAATGATCTCACGAGAACCGCCGTCATGCTCCACTTCGATGCCGGTAATGATGGGACCCTTGCGAACAGCACGGATGACCTTGGCGTGAAGCTGCAAGCTGAAGTTGTCAAGGGCCTGTGCAGCGGGTAGGATATCACGAACGGGGCCACCTCGAAGTCCATTGTTGATCTAAGTGATGTTAGAGGTTTCTCTCAAGTACATGGATCACACCTACCAGCCAAGGAGGATGCGTGAAAATTTTATTCTTCGCTTCGACGTTCTCAAGAGCATTGACTTCATCCCAACCATTGCTCTCAAGGAACTTTGACATAACCTCAAAGGCACCATCATCATAGCGCTTTCCATCGGCCGAGGGAAGAATGCTCCCGGGCATACGTTCAAAAACGCTCTTGGCGGCATCGGACACTCCATCTTCCCATTGCCATCCCCTAGGCCAGCCCTCAAAGTCAGCAGCTCGGGGCTTGACAAACATGAGAGCGTTCAGCATGGTAGATCCACCGAGCAGGCAACCTGCCGAGGCAGCAATGTCTGTGCACCACTGAATAGTTGGTGAGATATCGGTGTAGTAGGCCATGCCTGGAACATCGTATGCGGTTACGGTTTTGTTCCACTTCATCAAGTCATCCCGATTGCCTGTTGAGTAGAATGAAGGACCACCACGCTCAACAAGAAGAACCTTGTGGCCAGCATTGGCAAGCCTCTCGGCAGCAACCAAACCCGACGCTCCGGCACCGGCTACGATGTAGTCGTAGGTGGGTTTCCGGGTAGTAGTGTTACCAGCAGAAGCAAGGCCCAGCAGAGCCGAGCTGATAATAGTGGCGAACTTCATTTTCAGAGCCGGCCAAGACAGAGAGGAAATGTTCTGAAAAGCAAGTCTTGAAGACTTGCCATTGTCCTTTTTATATCCATCGTGGGCAAAGGGTCTTGTAAGAGATTAGATGAGATTGATAAACTCCCCACATATTATTGCTGCATCTAGCATAAGTGCCGACGCTGAGTGGATTGCTGGTGGGTAAGGGTAACATTAAGCTTGTTCTTGAAAGTTATCAGATGGGGATCGACAGACATTAAGACATCTAGTTCAGCACTGTTGTCATGGCATGGCTGAGTTTTAAATACCTCATCTGAATGGAATCTGATAGTAGTGCTCTTGGTTTACTCTTGTCTGAGAAGGTGAGGCACTGAATATGTGCCATGCCATGTCTATTACCTTGAGTCTAAGTCCCTCCAACCGTATAACTACCAACGTAGAGAAGTCCTCCAAGTTAAAATAGTCTGCCAAGGTCAATATACGTGAATTTATATTCAAATACGTGGCAATGGACTACGTCAGCTTGACCTTTGTGGAGCCTATCCAGGTCGTCCGTTATCCCGAAGCCCTGGTTCTTGACGCTCTGTAACATTTTCATCAGATAAGATTTTGGCTAAAAGTTCTTCCATAAATAACCAGACCGGATGACGGCAGTCATGCAAGGCAAGCTTTTTAGAATAAGACACAGGCGATGTTCCTGTATGTTCATGCCTGATACAAAAATTGAGTAGCACTTGTACTTGTGCTCTGCATTCAGAGAATAGTCTTTCGAAGCAAGCCAGATTGCATATTATATACTATTTATAATCATGTCAAGAGCTTCTGAAGAAGAGGTGAGAAAAGGAATTACTGCGACCACGGTGAGCTTTCTGCCAAGACGAGTCCAAATTGGCCTACTTGGCGACTTGCATTGATGGTGGAGACATATATTTTGCTGTCAAGTGGCCGCTGCTCCAATCAAGAACTGATGAGGATTTCGTTCAGTATTCTAGCAAAGAACTGTTTGAAAGAGATTCACTATTACAGTGTTACGATATAACAAAGGGCTAGCTCGTTTTCTTCTCCCAGAGCTTGGACTAAGATATTGGCTAAATGATTTCTCATCACTTATCAAAACTATTTTAGCTCGTAATATGTCTATAAATGAGTACTCTATTGCTAAAGGTGTATTGCAAAGCAAATAGCCATCGTATTGTTTCTCCAATCCAAGAGTTTGGTATATATTGTGTCATGCCAAGGTAGATTGCTATGTTCAGTTTGTTATTAACCCATGGCTGTGAATCACGATCAACACCCATAGTGAGGCATCTTTCTATTGAAATTCAATGAGGATTGTTATAATTTCTGGCCAAACAAATCTTGTGTAACCACTTTTTGCGGATAGTGGCATTTCCTCATCGACTCTACGCTTAGCAACGTGAGTGACATCGTTTAATCACGACATTAACATTTACGCTCTTAGAGAAAATCAACGGATTTGAAGTTTTGTAGATCAATCATATGGGACGATTGTAGGTTTTTATAATTTGCGACACAGCAAGGACAACTCTGAAGCATTTGTGTAGTGTTTTAGTAGGCAACAATCGCAAGACAATGAAACTTTGTCTACATGACACAACTGGCCGATTAGATACTTAAACACTGTGGCAGTGTTCTCAAAAACAAGAGGTATCGGCGAGTTTCTACAGGGTCACCAACTCTATCATAACCACGCTTTTGTGATGCCTTCATCGACCGAGGGCAGCGATAGCGAGTGGATGATTCAGAGGGTGCCTTCCATCCCCAAAGGCAACATCGCTCCACACTTCTTCATCCATTGTCGATTATTCAGCCGACCTTTCATCCCATTGTTCTTCATCTTCGCACACTGGTGATACCGTCATCTCCATACCGCAGGTGTTATAGTGGAGAGAAGTGTGTGCGGCAACTCCATTGTTCTAAACAACTCTCCAACACTCGATTTGCCTCCGCTGCTACAAATATGGTGAGCTTGCTAAGTACCAAGGGCAAGCATTTGCTTAGCCCACGGCCTGAACCTCAAAACACGAAGAGGTGTCGAGCTATATATGTTGTTGAATCGCCGGGGGGGACGATGAGAGAAACAGACCCTGCAGCTTTCCACCGGCCAAGGTTCTCGAACATGTCCGCCACGCAGCGCAAGTCAAATGAGACCAAAGTTCCTAAGATCGTGGAGCCAGGCTCGGGACTAACTGCTGGATCATTCGCTGCTAGCTATCCGCTTCGTCCTGCCGCCAGCCGTCAGAGAACGTACCCGCAACAACAAGAAGAGGAACAAGACGAAGAGCACGCCACTCTTTATCGATACACAAACCATGATCTCTCCCAGCAGCATCTTAGCACTCTGTCTGTTCGCGAGAAGCTCCGAAAGGGCATCGCCATGGGCTTTGCCAACAACCTAGCACATACGAATGCTACACAAGATGTGCTTCAACAAGGCTCGCAAGGAAGCCCAGGACCGCAGCCCATGGATACCATGACGATCAGTGGAATGATGACGAAAATGGATATTCATTATCATATGATGCCTGACCTTTCTCGTCTTCACTCCGAAGGAGTCGACAATCGACAGGTAGCGGAGATGGTCAACCATGAGCTGATCAACAACGCGCCTGGAGCCACTGGGCGAGGCGAATTTCTTAAGAAGAGGTCTCAGCATATCAAGGCCCGGGAGGTTCCGGTGTGAGTGACCACCATAATCACATATCCGTGTTGGTAGTCCATACTTACAATTCTTCCTAGACGAGTAGCTAGTGAGCGTCTCCATGTCATTACTGGATCTACCAACAACAATCGTTATGCACCCTTCCCTATTATTGATCTTTATCCTGAGCGCCTCATGCGTGTTGAGCCCCTTCCAAACAAAAATGACTCGTCTCTAATTGTTCCTCTCAATTCGGAAGGGTTGATGGCGTGGCTTGAATGGGCATGCCGCCGCTTCGGGTACTGGAAACTTGAGCTTGACTCACTTCATTTCAAGCATGACATGGTAAGGAACAAGATGCTAAAACGAAGTGTGAGCCTCGGTACACACAGTCCAGTATCAGCCGAGATCGCAGACAGTCTGGATGCCCTCAAGCTAGATGCTCGAAAAGGCAGCATCACTTTATATGAGGCAAACGTGTGAGTTACCTTTAGGGGCGAATATGAGCACAATACTGATTGCCGATTTGAAGTACATGCGGAAGCCCCCTGCAACAACAGAGATGGAGGTGGTTTAAAATTGTCAAGCCGCTTCTTGATATCAAAGGCCCTGTGCCAGAGAAGTATCGCACGGGCGATGCCACCATGGTGTTTGCCATTCCCACGTCTAAGATCAAGAAGATCAAGGAAGAATGGGACCCGCCCTTGGCCGTTCCTCAAGCCAAAAGCAAAGGGCCGTCCCAGCAGGATGCCTCTGTACAGCTTGGAGACTTCGGACGACTTAATTTGGAATCTTACACCCAAGAAGCGACACGCCAATTGACGCTCGAATGGAGATACAGTGAGAAGGGGATTCCGACTTTTGCAGTGACGCCCCATCCATGGTTCATGAAGAAGTTCCCTCCAGACTTTCTCTGGATAGAGAATGCTTCCATCTACTCTACCGACGAATCCTGGTGGGATCGGCTTGGTGAGAAAGCCATCAGCGATCGGGATCTCTGGCACTATGTTCAAGCGCTCATGTCAGGAGACATTTGTCTCGTTGAGGCCAAGTCCAAGAAAGGAGGTAAATGGATCAAAGTCGCACCTCAAGTACCAAAGGGTAATACTGGGCGAACTTCGATGTCCAATCCGGGTGTCGGGAACTATCAATCCAAGACGGCCTTAGCAGCATCTGGGTTGCGCAATGAGATCCAGCGAAATTGAGTATGATCGACCAACAGAGTTTGATATCAAGTCGCATGCAGGTATCATCAGCATTTGCTTGTCGTAGAGGCGCTGAGGTGAGATGCGGATGGATGTCACCGCTACAATACCTATTGGAATTAGATTGGAGTGAAGGCGGCATTTGACTAGACTGAGGCACTGAATGAAGGAGAACAGAATGGCCTATAGAGACTGAGGCTTAGTCCTAGCAACTGGTGTAGAGATGTTAGCATATAAACAGGTTTGACCGAGAATTAGATGGCTTACGCAAGTAATACAGGCCTGGCCTGTTCTTCCATAGTCAGCCAGCGCAATCCGGCATTTCGCACTACTTGTGTTTCTTTCCTTTAGGTGTAGCATCCTTCTTGTCTCCAGACATACCAGCTCTCGCAAAGGCGTCACTGGCCACGGAAGTGATCAATCTGAATCTTTTGGATCCTAAATGGACACCCCCATACCAACGTGTAACTACAACCATGGAATCCCAAAGATCCATGGACTGCATCAGCTGCAGGAGTCGGGATCCGGCTCCCGTCTCACCATCGTCATTGAATTGCTGATGGCCAGTGCCCTCGCCTCTAATACGCCACGCCGTGATATTGTGCGTTGCGTTGCGTATACGTTTATCTGATTCAAGAAGAGACTCAACGTAGAGATTGGCCTCTGATGGCGATGTTACAGGGGTAACGTGTGCTATGAACTCTGTGATGCGCTTTGAGGCTGTCCAGGCTGGGGGCTGTGATTTAGGCAGAATGGATTGGACTGCTCTCTTCGCAGCCATCATGTACTGCAATTGGATGGTCAGGAATCAGAATGGGGTTAACTCAGACAAGAAGGAGGTTAATTTTGTGTTTCAATGTCTTGGACTGCTTTATACCTTGTCTTGGAGTAGCTCAGTACGTAGTAGATACCTCGAAACAGCCACAATGATGATGGGAAAGTCTTGTATCATGGACAATTCTTCTCCAACTACGGAGTACAAGCTCGATTGATGGAGGGGAGCTCCAAGCTCAGCGGCTCTTGGCTTATATGATTGGTCGCCTTCGTTTTCCAGGGGACTCTATGACAGGTCATGAGCTGGCCAAAAATTACGATTACCTACTAAGTTACCAGGAGCTACTAAGCAAACGCAAGGCGGGGCGGGTTAATACCAAAGCCGAGAGAGCGCAAGCAGGATGGGAGCCTCCAGGTCCCCGCCAAAAATCCTCCATATCCACATCCACCACTGAACTTTTCTGTATGTGCGCGCCCCTCAACAACTGTTCTTTTAGCCTTTTGCCCCTCCGACACCGACAACCCGTCACCTTTCATTTCTTCGAACCACGCCTGATCGAATCTGCTGTCGTCACTTGAAAGAGAATTATACTGTTGAGCCGAAGAAACACCAAAAACCTCGCCCATCATGCAGGCTCCGGTGGTGGTTATGAGTGAGTCTTACCTCTACGAAACATATAACCCCCACACTAGAGGGCGAGCCCCTGGGCCCTGAGCCTGAGAGGGGAGCTTCCAGTATCTCTTTCAGTTCGGAATCGAGGCTGACTGAGATTCTATAGACACCAACAGTGGTGAGAGGCAGACTGGCCGGAAAGCCCAGCTGTCCAATATTGCTGCTGCCAAAACGTATGCCATTGTCCCTGTCCTCGAGTCGCGTGCCCGACCCTAACCAGCGATCCTAGTGTTGCCGACATTATTCGATCATGCCTCGGCCCCAAGGCCATGCTCAAGATGCTGCTCGACCCCATGGGCGGCATCGTTCTCACAAATGACGGACATGCTATCCTTCGAGAAATCGAGGTCTCCCACCCTGCCGCGAAGAGCATGATTGAGCTCAGCCGGACACAAGACGAGGAAGTTGGGGATGGAACGACAACCGTCATTATCCTGGGTAAGAGAGCATGGCTATACTGCATTGCTAGCTGAGCGTATCACTGACATCATCCGCAGCTGGTGAGATTCTCGCCCAAGCTCTTCCCCAGCTCGACCGTAACATCCACCCTGTCGTCATCATTTCCGCCTTCAAGCGAGCCCTCAAAGACGCCCTTGAGATCATCGAGGAGATCTCTCTGCCGATCGATGTCAATGACGATAAGGCCATGTACCAGCTCATCTCTTCTTCAATTGGCACCAAGTTCGTTGCTCGATGGATGGATCAGATGTGCGACCTCGCCCTCAAGGCGGTCCGCACTGTGACATGGGAGGCTGGTAACGGCAAGACTGAAGTCGACATCAAGCGATATGCCAGAGTGGAGAAGGTCCCTGGCGGTGAGATTGAGGACAGCAGAGTTCTTGACGGTCTTATGCTCAACAAGGATATCACACATCCCAAGATGCGCCGGCGCATTGAGAACCCCCGAATCGTTCTCCTCGACTGCCCCCTTGAGTACAAGAAGGGCGAGTCTCAAACCAACATCGAGATTACCAAAGAGGATGACTGGAATCGAATTCTGCAGATTGAAGAGGAACAGGTCAAGGCTTTGTGCGAGGCCATTGTCGCCGTTAAGCCTGATCTTGTCATTACGGAGAAGGGAGTGTCTGGTGCGTTCCGAATCCCTGACTCCTAAGGAGCATGCTTACTAATCTCCGTCATAGATCTTGCCCAGCACTACTTCATGAAGGCCAACATCACAGCTCTCCGCCGAGTTCGAAAGACCGATAACAACAGAATAGCCCGCGCTACCGGTGCCACCATCGTCAACAGAGTAGAGGATCTCCAGGACTCCGATGTCGGTACCAGATGTGGCTTGTTCGAGATTGAGAAGATCGGAGACGAGTACTTCACATTCCTTACCAAGTGCCAGGACCCTAAGGCCTGCACAGTCCTTCTCCGAGGTCCCTCCAAGGATGTCCTCAACGAGATCGAGCGAAACCTCCAGGATGCCATGGGTGTCGCACGAAATGTTATGTTCTCTCCTAGGTTATCGCCTGGTGGTGGTGCTACAGAGATGGCTGTATCCGTGAGGTTGGGTCAACTCGCCAAGAGTATTGAGGGTGTCCAGCAGTGGCCCTACAAGGCTGTAGCAGATGCTCTTGAGGTTATTCCTCGAACTCTCGTCCAGAACGCTGGTAAGAGCCCTGTCCGTGTGTTGACAGATCTCCGAGCCAAGCAGGCCGAGGGTAAGAGCACTTGGGGTGTCAACGGTGACACAGGTGCCATTGCAGATATGAAGGAATACGGAGTGTGGGAGCCTCAGGCTATCAAGCTCCAGAGTATCAAGACCGCCATCGAGGTAAGCATTTCACGGCATTCCCTGTCATTTACAACTACAGATGAGGATACTGACGATCTGAACAGGCTGCTTGCCTTTTGCTCCGAGTTGATGACATTTGCAGTGCCAAGAAGGCTGCGCAGATTGGTGGCGGGGGTGGTGAAGAATAAAGAGAAAGAGCATGTTTGTAGATGGAAATTCTGATGTGTCTGTATGTGAGTGAGCGATAGTGGGATAGGCAGGCGTGTAATTCGGACTGCTTATACGAATGTCTGTTTGGATGGACTGGTCATACCCCTCTGTACTAGCCGAAAGAGCAAAATAGACAAACAAGCAAAATGTGAACATAGTGGGCGCCGGAGCTAGCACGACATAGCTCCGGTGACTCTTCTCAAAGGAAAGAAATGGGTATCATAAAAAACTACCTGTTTAAGGAATACTGTTGCGTCTACTTACGATGCCCTTGCGAGCCATTCTCCTCCAATAATTTAGGTCTCAAGTCTGATTCCGATAAAGCGCCCTTCTCGACCCTGCCACTTTGGTGCAACAGGGCACGACTTCTTGGGCTACTGGCCTTTTGCATTGCTTTTTGTTTAGTCGTCTTCATCGTGAATAACTAGTCCTGTAGGTTGTATCGATGGCGTTGATTCTGTATCGTCCCCACCATGCTCAGTCTTGGTCTTAGAATTGACATCAACAGTGTCCTTCTCAGCATCGTTTTCCGCGACTGAGGAGGCATCTTTGGACTGTGTCGCGTTGGGCGTTTTGTCAGTGATAGCAGGGCCCTTGCCCTTCTTAGATTTGCGGGCCTTCATCTTCTCCCTCTTCTCGCGATTCTTGCGCGTGCGTTCTTCATCTTTGCGATCGCGTTCAGTCTTGTCCTTGTTGAACTCTTCAAAGTCCTTTTCGCGGCGAAGATCCTCATCCATACTGCGCAGACGCTCATACTCGCGCCGACGGCTCGCCTTATACACATGAAACTCGCCTGATCCGGCACCTGCACTAGATCCTTGAACATTGGTGACAATTTCCGGAGGGGCGGAACGCAAGGCAGAGCTGCCGGAGCCGGAGCCGGAGATAGAGGACTCGGGGATACGGATGATTTGGTCGGGCTTTGAGAAGAGGGCCTCTACCGAGGCGGCTTGCGCTGAGATGGGCGTAAGAGCGCGCTTCTTGGTAGGGCGATGGGATCGGGGATCGGCCGACGTTGGTACCGATTCGGGACCAGGAGCAGACATCTTGGAGAAAAGAGAAGAATGAGTCAAAGAAGTGTTGGTTATCCGATGCCTGATCTAAGGGAAGATGAAAATGGGCTGAGGCACGCGTGAGAATGAGACGTCGACGGGCGCGTTAGATAGCCTGAATAGGTAAAGGATCGTCGGGTGAACTGGAGTCCGTTGAATGATTGATTGATTGAGACAAGAACCTCTCAATGGAGCGGTCAAACGGTTGGCACGTGAAGAGAGCAATGGCCCGCAGATGCTAGATGGTTGTGTTGGTTTTGTTGATGGGTAGGATAAATCGAATATAGTGGATGCCAGCCAGGATCTGATGAGAGTGGCGTTGATTTAGGTATAAGACTAGGGGGGAAAGAAAACTCGGAACCTCGTCCTAAGTGATAAAAAGACTAAGTTAACTTGGTTCAAGTTTAGGATACCGTTTGCAGAGTTTATTTTGACACCCATACCAAGGTTTGATGTTTTCTTGATTTCCAAAGCAAGGTTACCAAGAATTAGCCTAAGCAGCCGCTGGGGGGGGGAAAGGTTGATCGCACCAGAGTGGGTGTCTGAGGGTCGCCTGATAAGCGCGCGGCAGTTGAATTGACATCTCAGGCACGAAAAAGTTCCAAGCCGCGTCAGCAAGCCACAAAGCGACTCTGCGTAATGAACATGTGATTGTTTGCAGTCAGGAAAAGCAACTATCTTCGTTGCAGAATGCATCAGTAATGCAGGCGGGAGCAAAAGGGGTAAATGCAAGACAAAAGCCACCGGTCAGAGTCAGTATCAGATCGTCTCTGAGCGACTTTATCCAGTTATACGATGTTGCAATCGGCGGCTGGGCGCTTCCCGTTGCAGATCACATCACCTCACCATGTTCCGCTGTAGCCGTCATTCTTCAATTGAATCCAGATGGTCCAAGACAAGCAAGGGCCCGTCTAGATCTGATAGATGGTAATTAGCCGGCGGAACATAGGTAAATACCACGAGATTTATCATGATCATATCGACGGGAGGACCGGAAGAAAACAAGAAAATGGAAAAGGAACAAAGCGAGATGCATGCATGGGAGAGGCATGAACATGAACTTTGGGTGCCGTCGTGACTCAAACTGTCTACTACAGTGGCCGGGATTACTCAGTCTGGCTCTGCAGATCTCCAGGATTGGCTAACCAACACCAGATTGCCAGATTCTCAGTATCTTTGACAAGGGAGAGCAAAGAAGGATCAAGTCAGTTCCAAGGGTACGGGAATGGTAAATCATATGATTTGATATCAGCGGATATTGCCCGCCGCCATGCGATGTCCGTCCGCGGGCGGAATAACTCAAGGTCATAAACAGGTCAAACACCGAATCGTATCAGTCTTCGGACTTGTATCGCCAGATTGTCCCAGCACGTTTTTCGCTTTAATCATGATTAGGTAGCAAGAACCGTTTGCGGGCCCCATCTCCAGATCGTGCCATGGGGAGGGGAGCTGCCCCTTGTGCCTTTGCTTCGTTCGTAATAATTAGCAGGGATTCGGAAAGATTTGGTTGAGACTAGTCCATCTCCCCAACTCTTATGGGCTGTTTCTATCTCTGTGTGATGACCAGCTTGAATATGGTCTCCATTGTCATTGGTCAATCACTGTGCGCTTGGAGGCTTGACCGTTGACGACTGAGAAGCTGTTTTTCTGTTTCGGTCGACAGATGGCGGGGCGGCTCCGGCCCCCAAACGAGGATGCAGGTACCTACCTCGAAAGTACAGCACCCTTGGATTGTCCTCCCGTTTCCCGGCGCCGCCTCTCCGCTCGGATAGAAGGTTAAGAGTGCACGATACGTGGTCCATAGGTAGATAGGCGGACACATCCTTTCCCCTCCTTGCTCCAGCTGGGCTGAGGTGGTGGTGGGGGGTCTATCCCGGCATTTTTGGCGGGGCGTTTTTTTTTCTTCGGAAACATGGTTGCATGGCATGGCATGGCATGGCATGGGTGGGCTTGCACTTGCCCTCACTCTGATGGCTGCTTCAGGTCGGGATGTCTCGTGAGCTTGCGCCAACAACTACGGGATTAGACAAGCCTCACTAAAAAAAGACGTTGCAATCTACGCTTCATCTTCCTTTAGCTTTTCTTCGTTTGTTTTTTATGACGCTTAGCTCCGGTGCTGTCTTCTAAACTTCCATCCTCTTCTCTCTCAGGATTCATAATTGGTGACTCCTGCCTACCTATGCTTTGGCTGACCAATTGCAAAACTATCTATCCCCTACTCCGCCATATTCTATCCCGTCTTGACCCAACCACTTTCACAACTTGAAACCCTCCATTCAACTTATACAGCTATTGTGAATGCCCTCAGGACCCCGGAATATCAAGCTCATCCTTCGACTTATCAGAGACACGCTCAATCACTTAAAGACTACCCCTCTATATCAAATCCCCAAAGCATCATGACCAAGCCACGCTTGATCATTCTAGTTCGCCACGGCCAGTCCGAAGGCAATAGTACGTTAATGCACTGGCTTTTTCGTCCCTCATTGTTCAACACGTGCTGACAGTTATAAAGAGAACCGAGAAATTCACCAGACCGTTCCCGATCACCGAGTCAAACTTACGCCAGAAGGCTGGAACCAAGCCCACGATGCCGGACGTCGTCTCCGAAGCCTCCTCCGTCCCGATGACACCTTACAGTTCTTTACCTCTCCATACCGCCGCACACGCGAAACAACAGAAGGTATCCTCGAGAGCTTGACCTCGGACGAAGGCTCCCCGTCGCCCTTCCGCCGAGCTAACATCAAGGTGTACGAAGAGCCTCGGCTACGTGAGCAGGATTTTGGTAACTTCCAACCATGCAGCGCTGAAATGGAACGTATGTGGCAAGAGAGGGCCGATTATGGCCACTTCTTCTACCGTATACCCAATGGGGAGAGCGCTGCTGATGCTTACGACCGTGTGAGCGGTTTCAATGAGAGTCTCTGGCGACAATTTGGCGAAGATGATTTCCCCAGCGTCTGTGTACTTGGTACGTATTTCACCAACCAGCTTTGCGCCTTTACTAACAGTACATTTGTTAGTGACCCACGGACTCATGTCCCGTGTCTTTCTCATGAAATGGTATCATTTCACGGTCGAGTACTTTGAGGATCTCCGAAACATCAACCACTGCGAGTTCCTCATCATGCGCAAGGAGGAAAACAATAAGTATCTTCTAGAGAACAAGTTACGAACTTGGTCCGATCTGCGGCGAGAACGTAAAGACAAAGAGGACAAGGACAAGGACAGCTCGAAACTCCCACGCACCAAAACTTTTGTTGTTACACGCAGATGGGGTGGATGTCCCAATGGCTGTGATCATAGTCGCCACTATGCTAAGCGTGAGGATTTGGACATGATGCGCAAAAAGGATCATGAGAACGGCGGGCCAGAGCCTTATGGCAAAATTACAAACCCGGACGAGGTCATTACCATCGTCAGCCGGAAGCAGAAGGCCCAATTAGACTGCATTGGTACCAACATGGAGAGCACCACCCTCGGAGCTCATGATGATGGACCAGAAATCGATATCTCGTCAAACCATGAAGGCAAATCTGTTTCTGACCTCAATGATACACCCTCAGTCATCTCTGCCAGCGAGTATATCCAGTCGCCATACTTGCATATTGGCCGCGATGGGGGCGGCAGCTATTCGGGCCACACATCTGCCGCCGAGACTGACAACGACTCGTCAGAGGATGAGAACATAAGCTTACACCGCATTGCCTCCTTGAACGCGCAACTAAACAGGACCATTGGCGAAAGAAGCGAGAAGCCTTCATACAATCAGAAACCCCTCCTCAAAGCCGGTCCCGAACATCTAGCATACACGAGCGATAAGGATAGCCCGGATGAATATGCAAGGACTAACCGTCTTGGTGATGCATCTACCGATGCCTCTTGTGACGGTGACGCTGAACTTGTTGAGGATTTGGATCGCGCGGAGAAGGAGGATCGAAGTATCCGGGGTAGCGTGTACTGATCATATTCTTACTTGGATGGATGCATTCTCACTCTCTTATGACTTGAATTTCATGGGAACCGCGGATACCAGCCCGCCACGGCGAGGCAAATTGTTTTGATGATTTTCATATCTTTATTCTAATGACGAACGATTTTGGAACGGATTACGGAAAAGCAATGGATAGAATGACCAACTATGCTGGCATGGTTTTGAGATTGAGCCATTTGGGCGCTATGATAGCGTTTGTGTTAGCATAACATCACATAACATCACAAAATAACATGTTTGTCCCTCCATTTTCAGACGTTCTAGTCACGTAGAGTTGTTGAATAGTTATAGTTTAGATTGGTTTCTTTATTTTTGCCTTGGCATGAGTATTGTATAACACCGTGTTGGAAATACCCCGCCGCCACCTCTTTTTCCGCGGCGTCCGTCTATCTAAGTATAAATGAATATCGAACAATGTTGAAGAGATTCAACCTATCCTGCTCGTCCATTTTTCATGCATAACCCATATTCTTCGCCAAAAACATTACCAAAAAAGAACAAAAAAAGTATATCCTCACTGTGCCTGCCGCTCTTGGCTAACGTGCATTTAACCCGTGTGGCAAAATGAATCATTCAGTCAGGCCGTGGTAGCAAGACATCAACAATGCAAATAAAACTCCTTGACGCCATATCCAGTCTTCGAGCCCCCCGGAACCCCATCGGGTCTTTCAGCCCAGGTGGGTGAAAAGTGAAAAGAAACAGACAAGAGGCGCGTGAAAGACCACCAGTACCCATTATAAACCCTGCGCCAATGCGATAGGTAACGTCCAGCAACGTGCAGAAGACAATTTGCCTGAACAAGGCAGGCAAATCGTTGTCGGTATAAAAAGTCATATAGCCCAGAAGTAAACTACGCCAATAGAAATAAGGTCATTTGCTAGGTGCCTCGACCTATGCCAGCCCTATTGAGCTGCGACAAGGCTTAGCTTTGGCAGCAAAAGACCAAGGTGGCCCTACATAGATCTGTCTGGTCTAAAATAGAAGCTGCCGTAGTATCATTATGAACGGAGGAGGGAAATCGTTAACAGTCGTCGAATGTAAAAGGTCCAAAAAGAAGAAGTGGCGGAGGGATGACTGTGCGCCAGCATTGCTTGAGAGGAGAGTGGCAAGAGTGTTGTGATCAGAAGAACTTGGACATAGCTCTGCTGAGGTCGATGAAGTCGACTGGCTTCGTGACGTAGTCGCTGAATCCCGCTGCGACACATTTATCCTGAACGTCTGACATGACGTTGGCTGACAATGCGATGATAGGCATCTGAGGGAAATTGTTGGCAATTTCCCACTGCCGAATCTCACGGCACGCCTGGTAGCCGTCTTTTCGTGGCATATGGAGATCACACTAAGAATTATGTGTTAGATATTAAAACCCTTATTGGAGACTGGAGAGTATGGTATAGAGCAACATACCAATATCAACGAGTATTGCTTATGTGGCTTTGACAAAACCATGTTGGTGCACTCTGCACCATCAACGGCAATCTCGACGTCAACCCCAATCTTCTTGAGATACTTCATGAGGACTTTCTGATTGACAGGATTGTCCTCGACTAGGAGCACCTTGTAGCCCTTGTTGCCCATGCGCCGTTCAATCTCCTGGTAGCTAGCCTTCTGATTCTCGACCATTTGCTGCGCTGTAGAGCGATTACGATCTATGCTAAGATCACGCATTTTGTTTGGGTCGAATATGACAGCAAATCGAGACGGCTTCACAGGTTTGTAGATAAAAGTCACCATATTATCTGAGAGGAGCTGCTCGTATTTAGTGTTGGCCGCCAACTTGATGACAGCTTGTCGTTGCACCGAATCTGACAGCACGAGAATAGTCGTCTTATCGATTGTCTGTGATTTCGTAATGTCATCCATAAGACCAATGATAGCCTCAGCAGAGGGAAGGTTGATGACGATATGTGTGAATTTGATAGGATCCTCACCACCAATCAATGTCTGTGCCTCATTCACGCTTGCCAAGGCTGTGATCTGATGGGGTACATCCTTTGGTAGAGTCATCTCAATATGCTGAGTAGTGGCCTCGCGACTATGAAACTGCGGGCAGATGATGAGGATTGAGTACATGGGTGGTCGGAAGTCCTCAGGTGAGCCACTGCTAGTTAAGAGATGAGTACCAGGAGAGCTGCGCCCTGAGGGCATCTCCAACTTCATCTGAGACAAATCTTGCCCACTAGCTTTAGCCGCCTCGCTAAATCGGGCCAGACCACCGGTGACAGATGTTGCAGAGGACCGGTCGGTGACTTGCGACTTAGCTGAACGGACAGACGGGTTGGAGCTACCAACAGAAAGGCCTCCAGGTGACGTAAACTCTGATGTTGTGCCTCCAGGGCTAGCGCCTTCGGCGTTGCGTAAATGTTTTGGCGGAGGGAGAGGCTTGATGGTGCTGGGAACATTATCAACCATCTCCGGTCTAGGTGTGAAAGCACCAGTAGCAGGAGGGCTATCAGGCAAGTTAGGGTGATCATCAGCTGTAGGAAGGCCAAACCGCGCTGTGAAGGTAAAGGTAGAGCCTTTGCCCAGGGTTGCACGTCCCGTCATGCTACCACCATGTAGCTCAGCAAGCTGTCGAGAAATAACGAGGCCTAGTCCACTCCCACCGTGTTGCCGGGTGCTACTTCCATCGATCTGACTGAAAGGTTTGAAGATCAACTCCGCCTCCTCCTTCGAGAATCCGCGACCTGTATCAGTTACAGAAAACTCCAGCATGATCTCATTCTCGTCGACATGGGAGCCATCCGCGACGTAAACACGGCATCGACTGAAGACTTCGCCCTCTGAAGTGAATTTGATGGCATTGCCAGTGACATTGAGGAGAACTTGGCGGATTCGCACCTTGTCGCCCTTGACCCATGCAGGTACATCGGCCTCCACGAGATAGTTCAACTCCAGTCGTTTCGCAATGGCCATTGTGGAAACAAGCTCGTTCACGTCTTCGATGATGGACCTGGTATGGAACCATTCGTACTTTAGCTTCATCATGCCA
The DNA here is from genome assembly GCF_013396075.1 of Fusarium subglutinans. Taxonomy (NCBI): domain Eukaryota; kingdom Fungi; phylum Ascomycota; class Sordariomycetes; order Hypocreales; family Nectriaceae; genus Fusarium; species Fusarium subglutinans. Next base: position 8,652 of record NW_023502114.1, on the reverse strand, counting down.
GCGTCGACCTTCGATAGATCTAGAATGTCATTGATAATCATGATCAAGCTGTTGGCACTGGTCTGTATGGTGTTGGTGTAGTCGAGCTGCTCTTCATTCAGAGTAGTATCCTGTAAGAAGCTTACCATGCCCGAAATTCCGATCAAAGGAGTACGAATCTCGTGGGACATGTTACTCAGGAATCTTCCCTTGGTTTCCATGGCCTCTTTGAGCTTGGTCTCAAGAAGCTTGTGGTCGTTGATGTCTGTCGCAGAACCAAAGTAGGAGCTGGCACCACTGCCGAAATCAATAGTGTCAATCTCAACACATCGAATCAGATGCCAGCGATATTCTCCAGTCTTGGACAGTAATCGAACCTCAGTTGTGTATGAGACTCGGCCAGCGCTATCAGTCGCCACTTTGATTATTCCCTTTCGAGCCAGTTCAGTCAAGTCTGCAGCAGGCCATTCATACGCTGAACTGCTGCTAGAGCTGTTATTCCGCGACAGGGCTTGCTGCACATTACGGAGAGGCGAGTCTTGAGGTGTATGCGATTTGGGAGGTTGAATGGTGGTAGTTGACGCCGCCTCAGACTGTGCAGATCCCTGCCGGTATATCTTGCTATGACCCTCACGTCGTATTCCGCCGGGGGTTGAAGGTTGGGTAGAGGGAATTCGGCATTTAGCAAGATCGTCCGGATGTACAAAGTCCATAAACCCCAATCCAAGTGAGTCAGTGAAGCTTTGCCCCGTGTATGAGAGCCACTGTTCATTGGCGAAAGTGATTCCTTCGTCTTCGGTCGCCGTGAAGATAATCTGAGGGATGAGGTTGGCAAGTAATCGGTGTTTAGCCTCCGATGCCTCGATTTCCTCTTGTCGCGCCGCTTTCAGCTCAGCAATGTGCTGATCGTGTATATCCATGTACGATCCAAGGAATTGCATGATAACCCCTCTCTTATCCTTTGATGCAACTGCTCTAGCATAAAACCACCTGTATGCGCCGTCGAATCGTTTAATTCGAACAGTCCTCGAAAATTGTTCGCCCGTGCGAATAGAATGGCCCCATGCTTTTAAGTAATCGTCTCGGTCATCAGGGTGAAGACTACCCCATGGGTCTGCGGCAAGGTCGGTGGCTGTCTGGCCTCGGTACGAAAGATAACGGCTGTTGACCCAGACAATTTCTCCGGTCTGCGGAAGTGCGACGAATACATGCGCGGGTAGGGAATCTAAAATCAATCCTTTGAGTCTGTCTGAAGGGGGTGGCATATCAACAGCTGTGGTAGCCAATGAGCCACTCCGAGAAGGTGCAGAAACGGGTGTCGGTCTGGCTGAGAGTGTAGAGCTGGGCGGGAGAGATTGGAAAGTAGAAGCAAAATCTGCACCATATGAATGGAGCATGCTGTGCCCTTGTCGTGTGCCACGTCCGGCCTTGGTAGAGTCAGCCAAATCTTCCGCTGTATTGTCATTGTTGGTAGGATCCAGAGTATCTATACTGACATCTGGAGCGTCAACCTGACTCGACTTTTTGGTCAATCCGCCAGTCGATTCGTCAGATGAAGTACGGGTTGCTTTATTATCGGCAGCCGAGTTTTGCTCAGGACTCTCCTGTGGAAGAAAAGAACCGCTGACTCGAATATTTCGCTTCTCAGCAGGAGAAGTGTCTTTTGAACTTGTTCTTGCCCGCGGGGTACCTATGCCGCCAAATGTTTCGTGTCGCGCGGGCACTGGTCTTTGCCTGGAACTGAAGTATCCCTCTCCTTGTGGTGTTGCAGCAGGACTCGAGGTCGGTGGTGGCCGCTTGTCGGCATGAAAGCCTCCAGACCCCTGGTCCCACCCAGGAGTGCCCAATGGAGATCCAGTAGCACTTTTAGAAACACCAGAGTAATCGCTCGGACTCGTCATACTACCAGCGTGAGACTGGTGTGGAACGACGTCATCCGCAGTCAGATAAGCCATGCTTTCCAAAGGCCGCCCATCGTGTGCAACCGCCCCAAATCCAGTCGTCTGTGGCCGTTTCCGTTGAAGCCCTGCCAACTCAGTCTCAAGATTACTATAGTGCCGGCATAATGAGAAAGTTGTGGCCATATGAGGTGCCAAATGTTCCAAGGAGTGCTTGAGGTTAGATGGATAAGGGATGATTGGGCTTAAGATTGATAAAATAGCGATCGGTGCTGGCTTATCTCTCTTGAAACTGTCTGGTGTGTTACGGCCACCATCCTCGCTAGGAGCAGGTACACTCTCACTTTTGGTACGCGCGTGAGATCTTTGCTCCATCAAAGTGCTGTCTAGTTTAAATGTTCGAGTAGGTTTCGAGAGAAGGACGTGAGACAGGGGGATGTGAAGAACCGTCCATGAGTTATCAACACCGATAGCTTCAGGCGGTCGCATTCCAGTGTAATCCTCTGTGCCAGTATCTGGATTGAATGAATCTTCGTCGACCATGGCATCTGTAAAGAAAGGGTTTTCTTTAGGATCAGCGCGTACAGCTGGTGATGGAGCTGGCGATTGTGACCAAGGTGAAGGTGGCGCTTGTTCGAACTCTTCGTACTTAGGCGTTGGAGGCCTAGGCATATCGTCTTCTAAGCGGCCCTCTAGCCGTGAGGCTATTGATTTCGCTCTGTCAGCAGCTGAGTGAGTTTTGCTGCGAGTCGGTACACGAGAAGAACTTGCTGAGTTGAACATTGATGATAATTTCGAGAATGAGTCCGAGCGTGGTTTGGCAAAATTCCTTGGAGTGTTCGATGATGGTTCCGGGGCGGTAGGTTTTGGTTTCTTCGACGACTCAGTCGGGGCTTCATCAGCGAGATACGGATATGATCTAGTGAGTGCAATGGCCCTTCCGCGTTCGAGTACTCGCATGATACCACTGTGGTCAATCAAAGGATCCGCCTCATAATCAAGAGCCTGTAATACCGGTAGAACACGCCCCTGGCTTTCCTTTTCGCCCATGAGCGGCGCTTCCCAGCTTGGGATTTGTTGCTCAATGGCATCGTGTTCGTCAAGTGTTGTCTTATTCAGTTTGGCATAATCGAGATAGGACTCCTTTGAGGCAGGACCTGCGGGATAATTACTTTGGCTCCTGGCAAGAAACCCGGGCCGCCGAGCCTGTGCATTAGGCGGAGTTCGTGTTCTCTCCCTCTTATCCTCATAAGTCGTGAATGAATGGCGACTGAATAAGTCTGGCCGTGAGGCAGACTTGGCATGCAGATTGTCGTCAGAAATTGGTGGCGTAGCATTAGAGCCGGGCCAGGATCTATCGTAGTCACTTGTGCTCATGACGACGCTACTAGACTGTTTGGCTGCCATATAACCCAAACTTAGATCATCCTCCTTGTGAAGATTGAAGGTTGCTTTTTGACCCCAAGGAACATTTTCGATGTCTGTTGTGTCAGCTGGGATGGCAAGTGTTACTCGTTCAGCTTTGTACACATCTCTCATGATTTGAACGACGTTCGACCACCAAGCATCTAATCCAGGCTCAGCAGCTAGCATTAAAGAAAGATCGTAGAGGTTAGGATTAGGAAAATCGAGATTTTCAGGCTGTGGTGACATTGCGGACGGGTTGAATGTGAAGTTGGATGCTGGAGTCGAAGTACTTGAAAGGACCTTATCCTGGGCAGCCATGCCCAAGGCGTCAAAAGAGCCATAGCTGAAGGATCGTGGAGCACCTGTAGGTGAGAGTGTGGTAAAAGGTCTATGCAGATATGACGGCACGAAACCAGCAGGGGCCATTCGTGGAAACGGATATGACGGTGTTCCTGCGATGGGCCCTGGGGTGGGAGCACCTCGGACTGTGGCATTCGACTCAGTTGAGGTCGTTGTCAGAGCTGAGGTCTGAAGCGGTGAACTGGAAAGACCTTCTTCGGGGATAGGAGATACCCGATTCTTTTCATTAGGGCTTGCCATCAAGCCTCGGGCAGACATTTCACGGCGTTCAAGGTCGCGTGCAAGCTTTTCTCGATATTCGTTAAGTTGCTTCTGTGATGACGCTTGAGTGGGAGAGGGAACACCACCGAAACCTACACGTCGAGGACTCAATGCATCTGTTCCAGCAAGGGCAGCCAATGGCTCGGCAGTATTACCCGAGCCCTTGATCACAGAAACAGTGCTCTCATCGGTAGGATCTCCCGTCATGTTGTTGTGGACGCGGGGCTCTTTAGATTGAGCATCAAGGGGCGAGGATGGAGGGTGGCTCGGGTGGCGATCCGTCGTCATTGCGTCACGCGCGGTTGGTGTCGCAGTCGCATTTATAGTCGAGTTCGAGTTCGATTCCGGCATCACACTTCCATTTCTAACAGCGCTCACGGGCAGCTTCTCAGCCAGCGAAAACGACGGCAATATAGGTGTCGGAGAGGCAAGAGTCGTCAAGTCCTGTTGACGCGATGGTGATGGGATCGATAATATGTCGTCGCCAACCGGTGAGGTGGCTCTTTGCATGCCTCACAGGAAAATAAATCGTCCAAGGACGTACTGCTGAATCCTTCTCGCCGGCAGGAAGAATAGTGTTGAGGACAATTCGCGATTCAGATGATATGTCAAACTAAGGTAGTAGTGGAGGAGGGGTGATAGAGGTCGACGCTTTGTTCCCTCTAACCCCGAGCCAACAGCGACAGCACAGTAGCAGCAGCGATAGTCTCTAAGAAACCTAGCACCGGTTGATCAATGACCGAGGTGTTTATCGACTCGTAGGGAGGTCAGGATAGGATGGCCCAGGATCCGAGTGTGAGGGCCGTAAGAGGATGTTCCAACAACGGGGCAACAAGCGGCCGGAACGCAACGCAGGAGGTTTGTGAGCGGAAAATTGGGGGTTCGACCACACACCTACCTATCTTGCGCAGTGAATTGTAGTGTCTCTCAGACTGCCTTGGTGCGGAGATTCAACAGGTAGTGGTGGTAGCGGTGGTAGAGAGGTGGACTGAACTGGCCTGGCCTGGTTAGTGAGAGACTGGAGACTCCTCAAACGGGCACTTTGAAGAACCGATTTCAAGGTGGGCAAAGTTGGCTCCTGGCTTGCATTTGACTCAGGTACATCAAAGTAGCGTACAGCGGTTCTGTAGCACCAGTTGGTATACAATGGTCGGACACACTACTTGTCTGGTACTTGACTAGTCCACGATGCTGGCGCCCAGAACGGGGGTAAGTAGTGCCAACCCTGCACGCGATGACGTAGAGAAAGGGACCCTCAGGGAAAGAAGCAAATCTGTAGGTAGCGCCTACCTGGTCACCTACGTACCTAGGTAGGTAAGGTACTAGGTAGGTAGCCAGTTATACTCCGTAGGTACGTACCGAATGGAAATCGTAGCCCCAGAGTAAAGTGCATTAAAAAAGAGGGCTAAAAAGGAACTCTTCTCTTTTCTATTCGTACACAATATTCACGGCCAAATCGCTTCGCACGAGACCACCTTGCCTTGTCACTTTCTATCCTAATCACTTTGCATTTGCATTACATGCACAGGCTCGAGCAGTGATGACGTTAATAATAACAACCAGCAGTGCCAGTAAACCGCAGCACATCAATACATATACATCCATGCATTCAGGGGATCGGCTGGTCGGTGCTCATGATGCTCCTGAGCGCAGATTACAATGAAGGCCAAGGAGACCAATGGCTGCAAAAGTGGGTGCTAGCAGCTGGTGCATCACCATCGTCATCGTGCGCTGGTATCCCTGGTAGCCAGCCAAGCATCAGCCCCGGCCGATGACCACTTACAGCTCCAACAAAGCTTCTACCGGCGAGGTATGTAACTTCCACAGGTGAGGGGAGCTTGACTTCCAGCGACAACCACGTCTGCACGTCCATCATTACTATACTGCCTGTATCCAATGGCTGTCAGGATTGCTGTACGTACACAGGTTTCCAAGGGCAAACAACAGGTACGCCGTGTTGATTAAGCGCGCTGTAGTGGATGTTGCGAACCCAGCATTTGGGTTCTGGAAATGTCCCCTTGCTCATAAGAGCCCAAGAAACCTTCTCTTTCTCGTTTTGCGATCAAGGTGTTGTTCATTTATGCGACCAATTTGGCAGTCCTCCATCCTGTCAAGTCTTTCAATGTTATTCTTCATGCTTCTTCGTGACAGATCGAAGCAGCGCTCGAGCCACCACTGTGACCTGTCATCGGTCATGGTGGTCGTTCCCCATAGACCCTCTCATTCTCGCTCTAGATCGGCGATCTTCAGGTAAGTTGTCTCTGTTGGGCATTTTGACAGGAGCCACAAAGACAGGAACAAGGACTTTTGATCGTGTTCAGAATGAAGCTCTCTATGTTGTTTACTCGTCAACAAAAAGACGAGGCGTCTTGATGAGCAGACTAACAGCCGTCTGTGTTTAAATCTGATCCCTTCTCTGGTACGATGCAAGCCGCCCAGGCAATTATTCCTCAGAACAAACCAGCATGAGTCTCTTTAGGCGAACCAGTTACAAACCCAGCCATACCAATGATTTCCTCCAGCCAGCCTTCATGATTCAACGGACTTATTCTGTCTCCCTATTCGCCAAACGCTGCCAAGCGAATTCTCTCGATCACACTTGACGTCCAGTTAACATCATCATGGACTTCATATCTTTTTCCTGCTTGTCTAATACCCATCATGTAATTGCTATCATTCGCGGAAACAACTCGCTTTACCCAATTCCATAATTGAGTTTACCTGTTTTTGCCTTTTCCCCCCGAAGCTCCCCAGGGAATTTGACTCGTAGACAGAATGAATTCATTCTGGTATCCTTTTTACCGACAACTCATGCACACTGCAAACTAGGCTCTCGGGTTGGTGCTTTTTGGTCACATACACCCTTCAACAGTGGGGAGGCCTTTCCAGTGTCAGCCCTCTAGGCCCTCAATTCCAATTTCAATGTTTCCATATTAGGACCCGGCCTAGTTGGCCTAAGTGGCCTCCCACGGGGGCTACGGGCTGACGGAATGCAGCCGGACAAGCAGGAGAACTAGCCACGGAAGACTTGATTATGAACTCCGTTATGTACTGGGATATTTTATTAACATACCGGACTTCCGACAATTACTATCAGTTCGTATGTCTGTTGTACCCAAGAGCCCACATATGGTTTATGGGGACAAAAACTTTCCCAGCTTTTCCTACAAGATCACCAACAAGAAAGAAACCTCGCTGCGGAGTATCAGTTCCTCTACCGTACTAAAAGGGAAGAACATACCCACTGCGTAGCACTTAACACGCACCAAAGATGCCATCCCTCTTCGAGATCAGGTCGACTGGTATTTGGACAGGTTTTTGTCCTTCGTTTATTCATGCACTTTGTGTTCCTCGATCAGGACCTCGCAAAGTAGTGGGCTTATCTGAAATCGGCAGTATTACTCTTCATTACACAAAAGGCTGAACTATTGTTCCACAGGAAACTCAGCTTCTGTCGTGTTGGTAGGTTGGTCACAATCGTAGTCAGGCCTACATTTGTTCCCTCCTCTTATTGGATTTTGCGCCTTGTCTCATTGCCTTGTGCTTCCACCGGCGCCTGAAGCAGCGGCTGGTTTGAGATGAAGGCGTTTTCGCATGACGTCTGTGTGTTCAAGACTTTACGTGACGTCAAACAGCGCGCCACAAGAGATCCAACCAATCTCAAGTTGTAGGGTGAACCATGCCCATGCTGTCTCTGGCGACAACGTGTCTAGCCTCCGATGAATGGATCTGATAGAAGCTCCCAGTAGAACCCCCAGGAACATTAACACTTTAGACCTGGTGGTAGGATGTCAAAATAAACTCTTCCAAAAATCTCCTTCATACTGTGCTAACTTACTGGGAGTTTTTTTTTTATCGCCTAGGATCGAGCCCTAGCCTGAGTAGATCTTCATCTGCTTCGGGTCTAGGCACCTGGGTTGCTTGTTATCGTCTCAGACAACAAACAACCACTCCTAGATAGTCGGTGGTTAGTCTCGTATTATTTCCACAGCAAATCTGTTTTTATTTCTATTTTATTTTTCTAAAGAAGCTGATATTACTTGTAGAAACCGCAGACTAAGAACACAATACCAATGAATCGCTGTAGAACAGAAATTATGTGCTATGGTACCACGCATTTATTCAACTGAGCCTCGTTGATCAATGGCATATTGGATCTTCATTAGATCTCAGGGCTCCCTTGGGCTTCTTATCACTTTTCACTGTCTGTGCAAGTTTGTAATCACAGGTCATAAAGCAATAGGTAGATGTGAGTCAGCGAGCAATAAGTTTTGTCCACATAGACCTCCCACACCAGAAAATATAATACATTACGGAGTACAGAGTAGGTACAGTACATTAATAGGTATTGATTGTTTATCGCCCGTGTCATTATAGGTAGCTTCTCATACCCGAGCGTGAATTTTTCAGGCAAAGAATGTGGGACTTTATCCTTATCAGCCAGCGTTGACATTCGATGCTGGTCCAATCTGAATCTGGGATTATTCGAGAAGTTCAGATAGTACAGGAGCCTATACCTGTACCGGACCCGGTATACTAATATTCTAGGCATAACGGTTACATACCTTATTATATAGTTAATTTACGTTTTTTACTAGTTATGCTAATAGTCTTTAACTTTAAGCTCCTAAACCTATATAAAACTTAATATATTTTCTCTTTAAACCTTATAATTATTTCTTTTTTATTAATTTTATAATTATTAAGGCTTGTATAAAATAGCCTATAAATTTACTATAAGTAGTAA